>NC_080674.1:29448092-29778637 GCF_030445035.2 Dasypus novemcinctus
GCACACCTAGGGCATGCTTCTATGGAATATAAAAGTGTTCACCTTGTCATATGGTGCTATCTCAGTGGGTGGGGACCCACACAATAAACAAGAAAATATTAAACTCCCATCCTGGAAAGTCCTTCTAGGTTCTCAAAAAGAGGGGTACAAGTCTCTTAAGAATATAGGAAATCCTTAATAAAAGAAGACAGACCAATATGTCAAATCCTCAATATTGATACATGTAACTATGAACCTTATTCTTCAAAAATTGTGACCTAGTGATTAATATATGTAGCAGTTTGAATTCCAGAAATAGATAATGGATTATGTTTGTAAACTGATTTGTTCCTCTAGGCATATTAGATTATACTGGATTCAGAGGTTTCACTTTTACTTGATTAAATAATGATTAAGGCTTTTATTGGACCACATCAGTAGGATGTTGAGTCCTGACCTCCTTGGTGAGTGGGAAGCACACAGGGGAAGAGAGAGCTTCCTAGACACAGCAGAGGCCCTGGGAAGAAATATGAACCTCAAAGCCTACAGCTATAGCTGAGCCTGGAGAGGAATGAGCCCCAGGAGAAAAATGAGACTTATCCTAGCCTACAGATAATATTGGAAGAAGCTTGAACCACAAAACCTTAAATTAAAAGGAAGAGGAGGCCTGACCCTGGCAGACATTGGCAGCCAAAAGAGCCTGAATGCTCGCAAACATTGCTCGCCTCTTGCATCAACGTGTGTCAATGGACTTTGGATGAGAAAGTACCTCTTACAGTTAAGATGCCTTGAATTGAGCTCTTTAGGGACTTGTGACTGTAAGCTTCTACCCCAAATAAATATCTTCAACAAAAAACAATTTCTGGTATTTTGCACCAGCACCCCTTTGGTTAATTAATCCACCATAGATTCCATAGGCGGGGAAGGGAAGAATGGATGCAGCATAGGGCATTTTCAGGTTATTGAAATTGTTCTACATGATCTTACAATGACAGATACAGTTCATTATGCATTTTGTTAAAACCTATAAAGGTACATGGTACAGAAAGTGAACCATAATGTAAACCATTGACCATGGTTAGTGGCAATGCTTCAATATTTGCTCATTAATTGTAAAATGTACCATACTGTGTAAGATGTTATTAATAGGGGAAAATGTGAGGAGGGTAAGTGGTGGTTTATATAGGAATCTCCTATATTTTCCATGTGACTTTCCTGTTACCTAAAACTTCTTTGAAAATCAAAAATATAAAAATAAAAAACACTAGGGGAACATACAGAAGAAATTGCTACTATGCATAAAAGATAAATATTTTATGGGATACCGTCCCCCTGGTGTGGAACATGACTCCCTGGGAAGAGCTTCCCTAGAACAGAGGGGTTGTTACCAAGTGCCAATGAGTGATGCATTTGGAAAAAGATCTTGACCAAAAAAGGGAAATATTAAATACAAATGAGCTTTTATGGCTAAGAGATTTCAAAGTTGTGGGGAGGTCACTCCAAAGATTATGCTGATGCAAGCCCTTGGAGGATCTCACTGACTGCTGCAGTAAACAGTGCCTCAAGCAGGGGTCTCCTGAAGGCTATAGGGACATCTTGATACTATAGGCAGGGCAGACAACCCCAGGAATTCGGCCCCCTGTTGATGGGCCTTATCTTAGAATATACAATAACCTATCCCCTCAACGTATTGGAGTTGGACTCATTTATAATTTTCTTTTTTTTTTTTTTTTTTAAAGATTTATTTATTTATTTAATTTCCCCCCTCCCCTGGTTGTCTGTTCTTGGTGTCTATTTGCTGCGTCTTGTTTCTTTGTCCGCTTCTGTTGTCGTCAGCGGCACGGGAAGTGTGGGCGGCGCCATTCCTGGGCAGGCTGCTCTTTCTTTTCACGCTGGGCGGCTTTCCTCACGGGCGCACTCCTTGCGCGTGGGGCTCTCACGCGGGGGACACCCTTGCGTGGCACGGCACTCCTTGCGCGCATCAGCGCTGCGCATGGCCAGCTCCACACGGGTCAAGGAGGCCCGGGGTTTGAACCGCGGACCTCCCATGTGGTAGACGGACGCCCTAACCACTGGGCCAAAGTCCGTTTCCCTTATAATTTTCTTACACAAGGTTCTCATGTCCCTTTTATTTGAAACTATATTTAGCTCTATACCCATTAAATATGTGTCCCAGAGTCTTATATTTTTCCAGCTGTTCATATGCTGATTAAACCATGAATCTCAGCAGAGTTGCAGCCTACACTTACCTTCCAATTCATCGATTCATCCAGGACAACTAACAAAAGCATGATGATGGACAATGCCCATCCCCCAAAACAGAATGTATCTATAACTGCAAGCAAGACAGGTCTACCCATCTGTCCCATGGGATCTAAGCCCCTTCTCAATCAGAAGCAAAGTGGGCTCACCATCCCCAAATCCCCAAGAATGAACTATCATAAGGAGGGAATGCAACTGAGAACTAAAATATACTCATTCTTATTCTGGCAATGGAAAAATTTGTAACACTGATGTAAAGACAGTGGTCACCAGAGTTTCTGAGGGAAGGGTTAGGGAAGGACATGGGGCATTTTTGAGACATTGGAATTGTTTCTGCATGACTTTGCAATGATAGATACAATCCATTATACATTTTGTCAAAACCTATAAAATTGTGCAAAATGTAAACTATAATGTAAACTATAGACCATGGTTAGTAGCAATACTTCAGTATATATTCATCAATTGTAGCAAATGTACCACTCTAATGAAAGATTTTGTTAATGGGGAAAAGTGTGGGAGAGGGAGCAGTTGAGGTATATGGGAATCCCCTATATTTTCAAAGTAACATTTATGTAATCCAGAAAGTATTTAAAATAATAATAATAATAATAATAAAGTGCTAAGGTCAATTTAGACCCTTCTCCCTGGACATCTGGATTACAGATGCCATTTGTCTGCTTCTTTAATTCTAGTATCAACCAACATTTGTTACACTGTTACCAGTATTATGTTTCTATGGTACAAGTTTGTTATTTCATCAGAGATAAAAATATTTCCATGATTCATCATCTACTGTGGAAACTAAACATCTTAGCACAATAAAAGATCCTCTCTCACTTACTGTGAGCCATACTGCACATCTAACCTTGAACCTTAAGCTTCAAATGGAATCATCTTATTATGAGAATCATGAGTCATTTATTTTTTTTCTTTTTATTTTTTATATATTTTTATTCATTTTTAAAAAATATTACATTCAAAAAATATGAGGTCCCCATTCACCCCCACCACCCCTACCCCACCACTCCCCCCACAGCAACACTCTCCCCCATCATCATGACACATCCATTGCACTTGGTGAGTACATCTCTGGGCATCATTGCACCTCATGGTCTATGGTCTACATCATAGCCCATACTCTCCCATGTTCCATCCAGTGGGCCATGGGAGGCTCTACAATGTCGGGTAATTGTCCCTGCAGCACCACCCAGGACAACTCCAAGTCCCGAAAACGCCTCCACATCTCATCTCTTCCTCCCATTCCCCACACCCAGCAGCCACCATGGCCACTTTTCCCACACCAATGCCACATTTTCTCTGTGGACCTTGGATTGGTTGTGTCCATTTAATAAAAGCAGAATTCCTATGCTCCTTCACAGGAGACTCTACTACATTTAGTCTTGGTTGTACCTTGGAGAACTGTATTATTAACAAAACTCCCAGGTGATTCTTATGATCACCCAAGTTTGTAAGGCATGAATTATAGTATATATTCCTGCCATCATTTCCCAAAACATGCTATCTTACTGATGTAAATTACTGTACATTTCCTAAACTTACTTGGTCCTTATTGAAGAAAAAAATAATTTCCTTATTTTAAATTAAAGAGTTTAATAATAGAACAGTTACTTGGATATTGCTTGAGTATCATTATTAAGGTAGAATATAGTGATAAACTGCATTAAAATTGCCGAGCAGTAGAAATGATGTGCAAATGTCCTATTCTAATTTGGTTTGTAGGGATGTGGTCTGTAAGAGGATCAATTAGCAAAAGCTCTGCACAGAGCAAATGGAGGAGTCTCTGGAAAGAAAGTGTTACAATAGCAAAATATTCTCAAAGATTCAGATAAATGTCAAAAAATGTTAAGCGTGAGTAATGCTTTCTCCAGATAAATTTGAAATATGGTCTGAGGGAGTAAGGAGTGTGTGTGTGTGTCTTACATAAAGTTGGAACAGAGATGTTTTTCTAACTGTAAAATCAAATGAGCTACTTTGTGATTAGGCATCTCCCATTTCTATTATTTTGTGAAAATGGTTGTAAATCTATTGGTAAATAATATACTCTTATTTGTGATAACACTGTTATTTTAGCTTGGGTTATAAAAAGCTGATCGAATTTAATTAAAAAAAATAAAGAGTAGTTAAGAGTTTGCTGCTCCTAAATCATCATCCTCCTTTTAAGGGAAAACAAACAACAAAGTTTCATCTTACTTCCTTTTATTAAAACTTAAACATGCATCCTCACACCTAAAATGTAAGAAAAATGTCAGAAAGCACAATATTATATTGACTTCTAAAAAATAATAATAATAAGACCTAGGATTTCAAATTCATTGTTAAAAAAATTAAACTGGAATATAGATTCATGCTATATGTTATAGTTACTAACAAGAGGTGGTACTAGTACAAGGACAGGCAGAGTATAACTAAGAGCATTGCATTGGTTAAAGAGCTTACTTAGATATTTCTAAAGCATTAGAGTTCTTAGTGAATACTTATATAAAAAGTGAAAAGGAAAGTAAATAAAATGCATTTATACAATTATTCTTTTAGAGTTATTTTTAGAAACTGTTGCTCATGTTACTCCTGTATAGCTAAATGATAATGCAGCTGGAAAATTGGTGGTGAATGTGTAATTCAGGTTTATGTGGATGTTTCTACTTATTTCATGCAACTTGAGATATGTACTTACTGATGATCCTTTAACTCTGAGAATGGTTAAAATAACCTGGAGGGCTCAAACAGATGTCCTGACTTGACCACTTTAAATTATGAGTTATTAGATAGAAATCTTATATCCAAGCCTTTGATTTTGAAACAGGCTCCTTATTGATCCTTTGGAACAATCGTTTTAGATGCTGCTTTAAAAGATAATATATCTAACATGTATCTGGTACAGCAAAAGGATTGATTGAATTAATTAATGCTACTGAGAACAATTCAGTGGCACCATTTTAACCAGCATTTTAACCGTGCAAGGAGTGCCGTGCCACGCAGGGGTGTCACCTGCATAGGGGAGCCCCACATGCAAGGAGTGTGCCCTATAAGGAGAGCTGCCCAGCGTGAAAGAAAGTTCAGCCTGCCCAGGAATGGTGTTGCACACATGGAGAGCTGACACAACAAGATGATGCATCAAAAACCAGCTAGATTTTACTCAATAAGGATTTTAAGACCCGGCATGTTTTATAAATTACTTACTTAAATCAAAACAAACAAACAAAAAATAAAAACAAACTATTGCCATTTCTGGGTTAAGCATAAATAAAGTGTCAACACAACCAATTTTTTAAATCATTTGTTATTAGCAACCCTTTCCTTTTTCTAGCAAAATTTCCCATTTAAATATAATGTGAGGATCCTCATTAATATTATGGATGTTCAAATTTTATTAAAAGACAACTAAAGGATAACCAGCATAAATTGCACCATTTTAGAAATCACTAATAGAATAATAAATTTTTGATATTAACGTGATCTACTTTGACTGCAAGTATCAGAATCTTACCTCGTGTGGATAAAGTAATCCATTGGCTTTTTTTTTATTGACTTTGTAATAATATTACATTAAAAATATATATATGAGGTCCCATTCAACCCCACCCCCCCCACCCCACCTCTCCCCCCCCCCAGCAGCACTCGTTCCCATCATCATGACACATCCATTGCATTTGATAAGTACATCTTTGGGCACCTCTGCACCTCATGGTCAATGGTCCACATCATGGCCCATACTCTCCCCCATTCCATCCAGTGAGCCCTGTGAGGATTTACAATGTCCGGTGATTGCCCCTGAAGCACCATCCAGGGCAGCTCCATGTCCCAAAGACGCCTCCACCTCTCATCTCTTCCTGCCTTTCCCCATACCCATCAGCCACCATGTCCACTTTTCCCACTCCAATGCCACCTCTTCTATGTGGACATTGGATTGGTTGTGTCCATTGCACCTCTATGTCAAGAGGAGGCTCAGATTCCACCTGGATGCTGGATGCAATCCTCCCACTTTCAGTTGTAATCACTCTAGGCTCCATGGTGTGGTGGTTGTCCTTCTTCAACTCCATCTTAGCTGAGTGTGGTAAGTCCAATAAATCAGATTGTAGGTGCTGGAGTCTGTTGAGGCTCAGGACCTGGCTATCACATTGTCAGTCCAGAGGGAGGGGTAGCATATGAACACAGGAGAGGGTCAGGTGTTGGTGGAGAGTAAAATGCTGAGAAAATCATATCAAAATATAATATAGAGGGTTACCTGTTTAGAATGCTCGGAGGGGAGGGTCTGATGCAGGACGGGCTCCTGGGCAATGTCTAAATGCTCATTCTGCCAGAGTGGGTGACACCATGGGGTAGAAACCCAAGTAGTGAGAGTGGGGGTGGACCCACATCCTGGGAAGGACTAATGCCATCAAATAGAGGGAACTGTATCCCTCGAGAGAAAGGGTGGCTCCCAGGGCATTGGGGCAGTTGAGCAAGTTAGGCCCTGAACACTATTCCATCTATCTCTGGAAGTGGCTCCTCAGGAAACGGAGGCTGGCTGTCACTGTGGGCACTAAGGTGGAAGGGAAAATGGACGTTAAATGTGTGGAACCAAGGTAAATGGGGGGTAAGAGAGGAGTTTCGTGAGAGTACACAAGGATGGATATAAAACATGTAATATTACACCATAACATATAGGAGATGACAGACTAATAATGTAAACCATAATGTAAAACATAGGATAACTAAGAATGTAAAAAAATGTGTATCCTAAAGTATGCACCACAATGAAAGCACAGATGTCACCTTGTTAGAAAGCTATTGTCTTAGACACTGTACATCACGTTAAGTAAATATGATGTGAATAGGGTGTAAGGGTATCGCTGAGGAAGGGAAAAGGTTTTGTGGTGGATGTATGGGAGTGCTGTATATTATATATATGCATTGCTGTGGTCTAGGGCTCCTGTGAAGAGAAGCTCAATAATTAGGGGAAAAAAAAAAAAAAGAAAAAGATAGGATGTAGAATTTTTTCCAAGTCAACACGTATTCTTTATCTAATCTTTAAACCCATCGCTATATGCCATTCCCTAGTAAGGGACCCTGACATTATATTGGGCTTCAAACTCCGGGGAGTTCTGGATCACAGAGTGTTTCAACAATGGCAATGGAGGGATACTGGTATAGGATACCATTGACAGGTGATATATGGCTGACAGGGAGCTGTACAGAACATATGTCCAGGGTGCATGGTAATGTTTGGATATACTCATAGTGGCAACAATTAAAAACCACAGCAGGGGGGGTACTGGGTTAATCCATTGGCTTTTTAAGCTTAAAGGTCTATCACTAGATCCTCAGTTTTAGCTACATATAGGGAACAGTGCTTGAGTTTCTTCATTCCTGGCTCTACATTAGCAGTATTATCCTCCTTCACTGTCACAAAGGCATGCTGGTCATTTGTAGAACAATGCCTATCTCTTGTCTTCCGATAGTAATAGTACTAACATTCCATGAGAATAATACCAAAATGGAATCAAAAATAAAGTCTAGTTTTAGGTGTTCTTTTGCTCTGGTGTATATCACTTGCCGTTTCTGAACATTACTCACTGAAGGAAATGGATACTATGCTGTGATTAACCAGGGCTGAGGCTCACACCCATCCAGTAGTCAGGACTGGAGTAATCACCATGAGAATGAGGACTGAGACCAGACTGTTATGGTAATCGGGACCAATCCTCCAAGTTTTTCCCAGGGAAAAACTGTTGAGCAAAGAAAAGAAAAGCTGCACTTTATGTATTGTTACTTTATGTTTTAACGTAAACAAAACTTACTGTTTGTTTTTTTTTTCCTCCCTAAGATATATCATTTACTGAGTTCAGTTACAAAAATACTGGGAAATCTCTCAGCAGATACAGGAAGATTCTGGAAATATTCTATGCTTGTGACTGATTTAAAAGTATAAAACCAGTCTAATAATAAGTGGACGTATTGGGGGAGAGTATAAACTACAATGTAAACTATTGTCCATGTGGTGCAGCAGTGCTCCAAAATGTATTCACCAAATGCAATGAATGTGCTACGATGATGAAAGAGGTTGTTGATGTGGGAGGAGTGGGGTGAGGGTAACATTTTTTTGTGTGTGATCTGTGTGTCTTCAAAAAAATACAATTGGAAAAATTGATGGGGGTGGTGGGTGGGAAGTGGGGTATATGGGAACCTCATGTTTTTTTAATGTAACATTTCATGTAATCTACTAACTTAAAAAAAAGATAATAAAAATAAAATAAAATAAGTGGTTTTAGACATTGCAATATACCCCAAATGGGTGAGATTTAATTATAGTACATGTTATAGAAATTCTAGACTCACTTTTAAAATGTTTTATAAATAAATGTTCAAAATGAATTCAATTCTAACAGAGACCGCCATTGCATATCAAAATTTACACATTAGCAGACTTGGGTTTTCAATGTATGTTTTGAATGTTTCTCACTCATTTTACAGAATGAGCACAGGAGAACGTTGGTGACCTGCTCTTGGGGTACGTTCAGTGATGTGTTCTCTGTGGTTCCATTTGGTGGGTGAACTTTTGGGGAGATTCAGTGATCTAGCTCATAGACACTATTCAATTCTATCTCCTCTGTCTACACAGTTGATAAACAGCCATCAGTGAGACATCTGAAGAATAAGCAGTTATATTATTGAAACTGGTTGAAGATAGTCACTCTGGGTTAAAGAGTATTCAGGATGATCTATAAATCAAGAGAAGTCATATACATGAAACAATCAGTGAGTGCAGTTCCTATGTTTGTCTGGAAATGTTAGTTTGTTGAATATTATGAGTATGGTGTTTCTGGCCAAGGTATCAGTTTTGAGTCAGTTCGTCTTGACTTATCTATTTATCTTTAAGGAACCTGAGCCCAGTGATGTGGGAGGAAACAAATTTATCAGTGTTTCCAGAAAGTTCAGGCTATAGAGGTTGGTTGTACCTTTGAACATCTTTTTGGAGGACTGGATGGGAACTGTTACTTGAACGGTTTGTGCAGCTTGGCAGAAGCTGTGACTTGGATGGAGGGGTTATGATGCTTGGTATCTGATCTGGACTATTTTTTTTTCAACTTAGAATAATTTTTAAATGACTTTTTAGATATATACTTACTTTCATCTGTACTGGTAAAAATAACAAGGAATAAAATACAAGGACTAAAGAAACTAAACTAAGAATTAGAGAGCAAGAAAGGAAGAAAGAGGAAGAGAAAGAGAAAGAAAGATGAGTTATGTATTAGTGATCTCTTGTCACAATAAGAACAAGTGGCACAGTTTAGATTCCTAAATTCAGTGATTTAAAACAAGCATTTAGGAAGCAGACTTGACCCAGTGGTTAGGGCATCCGTCTACCACATGGGAGGTCTGCAGTTCAAACCCCAGACCTCCTTGATCCCTTTGGATCAGCACGTGCAGTGCTGATCCGTGCAAGGAGTGCCGTGCCACGCAGGGGTATCACCTGCATAGGGGAGCCCCACATGCAAGGAGTGTGCCCTATAAGGAGAGCTGCCCAGCGTGAAAGAAAGTTCAGCCTGCCCAGGAATGGTGTTGCACACATGGAGAGCTGACAACAACAAGATGATGCAACAAAAAGAAACACAGATTCCCGTGCCGCTGACAACAACAAAAGTGGACAAAGAAGAACACAGCAAGTAGACACAGAGAACAGACAACTAGGGTGGGGGGGAAGGGGAGAGAAATAAATAAATCTTTCAAACAAAAAAAAACAGAAGCAATTAATAACATTCTATGGTTGGCAGGTTGGCTGCAATTTGGCTGTGTTCGTCTCTAGATTTCAGTATCTGTTTTCTACCAAGACCCTTACTAAGACATACACTTTTTATGGCAGGCCATTGGATTATGATGCAACAAGTACAGCTGTGCAAACATTTCAATTGTGTGCTAATAAATACCAACTGATATCTTTTGGCCAAAGCAAGTCAAATGTTCTTGCCAAAATGCAAAAGGATGTGGATATACACCCCACTGACCATGAGGTCACGCATGGGAATAAAGTTATTGTTCTATGATACCAGACTGAACGATTCAACCAACAACATATGGTAGAAATTTTCTAGCTATGAGGAAGCACCTACTAGGTGCCAGAAATCTTTTGAAGTGTATTATATACATATGGTCATTAATTCTCAAACAATCTTTTGTAAGAAACACTTGAAAAAAATAAGTCCTGATGAATAATGGGAAATGAAAATATTCCAAATAAATACATTTAAATAAAAACTTTAAAGAGTACATTTTTTTGCATATCTCCTTATGCCAAAAGGAGAAGTTGAATCCACATTGAAATGGTTTCAATTTAAATGCATAGTTTAAAAAATAAATTAGAAGTTTATTGTTTGTTAGCTCATTTGTTTTTTGGTTTTGGTTTTGGCAGATATCAAGACATGGCAAAAAAATGCTATATGTGTAGGTTTATCTCTCCCATTTTTTGATAAGAAAGACAGTCTATTAATAACCAAACTCCAAATTCTTTGAGAAAGTCTGGGAATAAATAACTTTATAACATTGTAGTGACTCCCTTAAAAGTACCAGCCAGTGAGAAGCAGATTTACCTTTAATTTGTTAGGGGCTTCACAAGAGAACAGAAGTATATGCAGGATCAAACTGCTGAGCATGTCCTGCTTATTGTATAATATTTGCCCCCTTTGGGTTCCTTGATCAAGTTGTACACAATAGTCACTATAGTTGAACAATCATGGGGCACTCTATAGTGAGAATTTTTATCACCTTTGTTGTAGGCCATGCACTTCTCAAGGAAAAGCACATGGACCCTTAAATATGTCCTGTCTAGTTGGATTGGATTAGAAATTAGAGAGAATTGAAGCTGGTGCTACTGTCTCTTGTCTTTCTTGGTTCATTATACACAATAAATAGGCCTGGTATTAAAGAGAGTTGTAACACATGTAATAGAACTTTATGCACAGCTTATAAAGGATTTGGTCAAATTCGGTTGATTTCTATAGCTAGCAAAGCAGATGTTTGCACACTAAAGCAACTCTCCACACATTTTAGAATATCTTATAATCTTATAAAATTTTGGTTTGTTGATTCATATGTGGGAGAGTAGAAGACAGAAACTTAATACGATGCTTGCACACTCAAAATTTATTATGTTCTCTAAATATTTTATAGTGTATCTTTTAAAATGAAGAAATGGTAGCTGTAAGATTTACAATTACAGGAAATTTACAAATACAGGTATAAAATGGATATTTTTGCAATGAAAAGTTTGTTTGGAATAAAATTTTAAAGGTAATTTATATAATATCCATATACACATGATATACCCATTTCCACAATGGATACAAAATACCAAGGCCTGTGTTATAACTGTCAAAATTTTGTGTTTCCTCAATAACCATTTAACTTTGGCTAAAACACTTGCTTTTACAGTGACCTTTGACTGAGTTAATAAACAACTTTCCAGCCCTAGAGTATAAACTATCCTAGCGTTCACTCTACACCTACAGCCATCACCCTCACCACTTTGATGCCTCACCCCAAAACCCACTACCATTGACCCCTCATGGCACCCCTCTCTCCCTGGGACTTGTGGGCAATAAACTTTCTTTTCTAATATGTATGGCCTCAGAACCCCATTATGTCACACTTAACCTCCACCCAGATCCAAATTTGAAATCCAATTTAACTAATTCAAGACAGCCAACAGATACTCCTAAATGTAATACAGCTATGATGGTCAATTTCAGGTGTTGTCTTGGCAAGGTTATGGTGTTCAGTTGTTTGGTGAAGCAAGCACTGGTCTGATTGTTACTGTGAGGGTATTTCCATGGATTTAAATTGTCAGTAAGTTGATTGCATCTTTGCGTGATTACACCTACAATCAACAGCAGAGATTAATTTTCGCTATGAGAAAACTCTTCTCATCCAATCAGTTGAAGATCTTAAAGGGAAAACTGATGATTTCAACAGTTCACTAAATGAAGCAGCCGCCTTCTCCTGGGGAATTTGTCAGTGTTCCCAACTTGGGGCTTCTCCTAGGGAATTCAACTTCACCTTCATAGAGCATACAACCTGTCACCTCCCCAACACAATTTGGATTTGCCAATCCCTATAATCATGTGAGCCAACTCATATAATAATTGTCTTAATATTTATACATGTATATCCTATTGCTTCTGTTTCTTTGGAGAATGCTAATATAGTACCCAAATTATACGAATGCATATTGAAGATTCTTAGAATAGTGCTCTGTTTTATTTCATTTTATGTTAATATATTAGCCCTTTAAAATTAACCAATAAATTATAAAACATAATATTTTACTTGAGGATGATACAAGAGTAATGCATTTTTCAGTTAACAGAATTTCAACCAAAAAGAGTATTTTTTTGGTGTGTAAATAAGACTTTTAAGAGAAGGGGAATCTTTTTTTTTACATTATATCTTGATATCTGTCAAAACAGGTATTTTTGTTTTGTTTTCTTTCAAAGAGATGTATGTACTTAGAAACTGAGACCATGAAATAGTCACGCAATTCTTTGGCACTTACTTCATCATTTAAAAAAAAAAATGGTGCTGATCATGTGATCTCTAAACTCCCTTGTGATCTTAGGCCATCAGTAATTTGTACTCCTTCATCGAATTACAAATTTGGAAGAATAACTTTTGGAAGGTATTTTAAGATAAATAAATAAAAATCACAGTATTATTCAGCTGATTGATCATTAAAGTCAAAATGTCTAACCTGGTTCAAATCCTGGTATTATTAAATATGTGTACAATCATAAAACAAATGGCCAATTCAATAGTTATGGTCAGGTTAGACAATATTTTACATTGTTCTCTGCTTAACAAAGATTTTGCTAATCATACAGAGCATGGAAAGAATAGATTCTGTTTTAGGAAATGATGAAATAAAAATGTTCATTGAGCAAATGTATGTGGACATTAATACTATCTTATGTTTGTAAATATCGCTTTGTGCTTGGGAATACTTTCTTTTTATATTAGCTGACAATATATTAGCTAACATAATCTTGTTTTCTAGTAGGTTTGCCTTCATCATTCAAAATGCTAGGCCTAAATTTCCAGAATTCATTTTTTCTTCAATTGTTTGATATATATATTTTTTTCATGGACTGTTTCTAACATTTAAAAAATGAAAACAACCAATCACATAAAGACAATCTTCATCAAAATGACACATTTACAGATTTCATTGAATGATGATGTTGGGAAAGCAACCAGGATTTCTCAAGAATGCGAGAAGTCAGTATTTTCAGTCCTTACACCTTCTACTCTTAATTTATATTTTATTTAATGTTAACAATGGGGTTTCAGTAATTCTTTTTAACATACATAACAATATATAACCTTGCCACAGTTTTGTATGATTGTTTTCATAATTTACATATCACCATATTAAATGTAACATAGGCTCAGTGGTCTAATGGTATCCCTACAATATTCCAACGTTGTTACATTTTCCCTAGGAGATTAATATGGTATTGTTTGTAAAAATATTGGAATGATTAACCTGTCTAGTAAACAGTGATAAAGGAAAAATAGTGATTGTGTCCCCATGTACTTCAAATTATAGGAAAAGATGCAGAAGAATAAGATATGAATGAAGAAAGGAAGTGTATTTTTGTTGAGCATTTAAGTACAGCATTTGAAGACATTGAAGGGATTAAATGAGGTGTTGGAACAATCTTTGTGCTGGCCCTTTCTCTCAGCCTGTTGTATACGTCATCTTTTCTGACTATTCAGCTTATTGCTAGAAGCAAGATTTAGCAATTAATTGAGATCTTCAGTAAAATAAGTATAAAGGATGTATAATTTTGTGGCAATTTACAAGCATGTAAATTGCAATTGGTGGACATACAGATAACAACATTTAGGCAATATTAGCTTCCATTAAGCCTTTGATAATTTTAATTGAACTCTTATAGAAATAACTGTAAATTGATTTATTTGTTAAAAATATTTAATCAAAACATCTCTATGTTTTTCATATCAGTTATTCTGACAGATATGACATACAAATACATTCAATCTGCCTCTGTATTTTTTCTCAAATTCTATTTACCTACCTACTAAGTTGTGAAAAAAAGTAGCTTGATTTCAATTTTGGGTAAATATTTTCCAGGATTTACTTACTTGTGAGTTTCAGTAGCCAAATTCATTAGTACTATTATGAAAACAATCAGCATTCCATCTTATATTTTCAGGAGAACAAAAGGAGTGTAATGAAAAGAAATGTTGTAACAAAAGGGAAACAACAATAGCAGGAAGACAAGATGTAACGTAAGAACACCTGGGTTGATTGTCAGATCTACCACTTGCTGACTATGGTTTTGATTCTTTGAACCTAAAATTTATTAGCAACAAAAGGTTGATAGTTATAAGAGCTTCTCTGACAATGCATACATATCAAATATATAATATGTAATGTCTATTCTATTAATGAATGATTTCAAAGGCAATTTATCTGAGAAAAACAGATTTCTTGGATGGTTTTAAGATATGATTATCTTGCTGACTTTTATTCCAGTTGTGTATATTTCATTATAGAGTCTCTAAACATATCTATGTCTTATTAAATTTCAAAGAAGATCGTCATCTCTATTTCAATTTCCCAAGAAAGGATGTAAAATTTGTATTCAGTTAATTATGTCGACATAATCTCAATAAGCTTTATTCAGCTCAAGGAGCCAAACTGCCTCTGACATCTTTTTCTTACAAATGAGTACATTTACTGACATCTACCTGTTTCCTCCATTTCCCCCTGCTGTTTCTTTTCAATAAAGTTAAATGTCCCCAGCCACTCACAGTTAAATAATTTCCTCCTAAAGTTGTCAGTATCAATCAATTATGATGAATTAAGACTGACAAGGGATAAATCAAGGAATTGATGCATGGGCAAAATTGCAACAAAAGGAGGCTTAGATGGAAAAGAAGTGGTTAGACCCAGCTGAAATAAACACTATTATTAATAAAACACTATAAAATTATTGTTACACACACACACATACACATACAGCATTTCTTTGATTTTTATCTCAAAATTTTAAAAACTTGATACTTTGGTTAAACTTAAAATTGAATAATGTGCAAGCTTGATATATTTTATTTCCTATATAATATATCCATTTATTGCAACTACTTTTATCTTTTCATATATCATCTTAAATATTTCACAAATAACAGTACTTGGACTAATTTCTTGTATTTTTCTTATGGTTTATTTTCAACAGGAAATCATTTACCAAACTATATAGTACTTTTATACAAAGCAGTCATTCCTAATTTCTCAACCAAATATAGGTTATAGTCATTTGCATCCTTATCTTTTCTCCAAGATAAGGAAAAACTATTGCCAAAAGGTTGGGTTAAAAATAGTTCCATAAGTAATTTTTTTTTTCAAAAATGCATTTTACATATTCTTTTACTGTCTTGTACAAATAACAGACATTTAGTTGAATGATAGTAAACTTAAATATCATCAAAACTGGTGAATTTTACACTATGAGCAGACATGGTTTAATATGGAGAAGTAATTTCTAATAGTTTGTAATTATACTTAGTACTTATCTTGAATTTTGTCTGCCTTTGTATGACTTTAGGACTTAATTGGATATATGTGTATATATATATATAGTATTTGTACAACATATGTACAAAATACTGATAACATGACACATATACACATATAGTTTGTATAACATGATTATATCAAAACATATCTAATTCGTTATCGGAGGTCCCTACCACCACTGGACTCCACCTTCCATCACACCCTCCCCAGCGAAATCTCATCATGCAGGAAACAAGTGGCATCCATGGCTGCGGTCACCCCAGATGTGCCCTGGAGGAATGGTTGAGCTGTGAGACCTTCACATATTGTCAGGTATCTAGAATAAACTTTAGTTTTTGAAATTTTTCAAAAGGACAATTATGCAAGTACAGAATAGATAAGTGTAATTTAGCAATGGACTAAGACTGTCAGTCAGAAGACACCAAAAGAGATGTCAACCCACCCTCTTCAGTAAAGGTAGCAGCGTTACTGTCCAAAGCACAATTCACACAGAATCTAATGGAAAGATGTTTTACTTACATAGAGAAGAAACAAAGCAAGATCAGCTTCACTAATGGGTTTCAGTTCCCCCATAGCCAGTGGGTCCCAATCTGTGGTCAGTGCAGGGAGATGTTCTATGCATAGCACTTGTGCTGTGCTACCTCAGTGGAAGAACCTTGCTTATACCAGGGGCAGGTATAAGTCCCTGGTCTATGAGCTGAACATCATAAAACATGCCCCCAGAATCAGACTTTCTCCAGTGAATGTTTACAGAGGCTCAGGACAAAAGAGGAAGTAATGCACCTCCAGTTACCTTATCTATTAAGACTTTGTGTTTTATCCTACCAGGCTGACACACCTGGTTCTGAGCATGTGGGTCCCAGGAAAATGTGTCAGGCCATGCTATGATGGCTCCCTTCCACAGGTTTGCAAAATGCATGTTCCATTGCTATGCAAAAATAATTTTCATTCCCTTTAATATTAACTAAAATTGTACTTTAATGATGGCAATGCTTGTGGCAGTTTGGTATTATTTTATGAATCCCAAAAAGAGGAATATTACTTTTTTCATAAACTAATTTATTACTCTGGGTATGATACCCTGGGTTGTATTAAATTCAGTTGAGGGACCTTTGATTAGATCACTTTAGGGCTTTTGGTTAGACTACGTCAGTGAGGCTTGACTCAGGTTGAGTCTACTCTGCATTGCTGGGTCTGATGTAAATGGAAAAACAGAGAGAAACTCTCTCAGATAGATACAGGAAGAAGAAACAACCATGTTTGATCCTGCCTCATTAGAGAGAGGACTGCATGAACACTTGAGCATGAAACCCCAAGAGCAGCTCAAGAGGAGATAGTTAGCCCAGAGGGGAGGGTTGAAACCTGGGCAGAGATAGCACTATCTTGCTTCACAATGTGGCAACACAACAGGATCAACAGTAGCCAATTCTGGTGAAAAAGCATCTCTGATGGCTCCATGATTTGGACTTCTCACAGATTTGGAACTGTAAGCTCTAACCCCAAATATATCGTTTTATAAAAGCCACCCCATTTCTCATATTTTGCAGAGGTACCACTTTGGCAAACTAAAACAATTCCTTATTGTCCCCAGTATGGCGAGCAGCTGCATAAAATGACAGCTTTCCATGGAACTGATAGGGATACGTCTAAACAAAGAAAGACCTGGACAATTCCAGCTTGGCAAGTAATGAACATTTATTTAGGGATACTAATTAAGGTCCTCATCCTTGGCACCAGGAGGAGAGACAGCATTTTCCAATCTTGGGCACTGGTATTTGCTCCAAAACAAGAGGGTTCTTTCATAATGCAGTCTATGTGCAGATGGGGAAGTCTTGTGAGGGGTAGCAGGATTTCTAAATAATACAGTGTTAAAAGATTTTATGATCAGTCACCAGTTCCCTCCCAGTTCTCCAGGCTTGCCTTTCAACTATTTAGGACTGAAGTGTTGCTAAGACTGGAAGAGGAAAGAACTGCAAGTGTTGGGGGAGAAAATGTAGTCATATATGCCACATCCACAAGGCACACAACTCAAAATCTTTCCACTACCTCTTTTGCATGAAGCACTGAGTGTGGAACCAGGGTTGGGGTCTTATAAATAGTAGTACTGTGATATGAGGCCACAGCTACAATATAAGCAACAACAGACATGCAAATGAATACTAGTAATTATAGGAACGTGTGAGATCTGGAGCTGTCACCAAGAAGGGCAGCTTTTTATTTTTTTAATATATTTAAAAAAAAATTTTTAAAGATACTTAAATAAGTGTTCATTAAAAATATATATGGGATTCCCATATGCCCTGCTTCTAACCTCTTCCCATTTTCCAACATTAACACCATCATTCATTAGTGTGGTACATTTGTTAAAATTGATGAACACATTTTGGAGCATTAACACTAAGCATGAATGATAATTTACATTGTAGTTTACATTCTTTCCTGCACAATTTTGTAAGTTATGGTAAGATATATAATGGCTTATACCTCTGATTGCAATGTCATTTAGGACAATTCCCAAGTCCTGAAAATGGCCCCATATTGCACATTTTTCCCTCTCCCTCCCATCAGAACCTCCAGTGGCCACAGCCTACACATTCATGATAAAAGTTCTTCCATTGCTAGAATCCCAGTAAGTCTATACTAGAATACTAGTAAATCTACTCTAGTCTTTTCTTCATTCCTCAGCCCTGAGGATTCTAGGATGGTGATGCCCACTCCACCTCTAATTGAGAGGGGGCATAAACCCATGGGTCAGATGTATGGGATTATCTTGCTTGCAGTTGCAGACTCTCTCTGGTCCTTGGGATATTTGTTGTCCATTACCATTTCCTTGTTAGTTATCCCGGGTGAGTCCAATGAACTGGAGAGTAGGTATTGCAACTCTGTTAAGATTCATCACATGAGCACATGAGCAGCTCAAAGATTTAAATCTCTTGGACCTACACCTAACAACTCTAGTACTAATTATAGGTTAAAATAGAGGAGGTAGAAGAATATGTATAGGGAAACCAAAACAGTCTAACTCTGTCACACTGGGCAGCATAAATTCCTCAGTAGGGCTCACTGGCAGGGCACCAAACTCCTGAGCTGTCTGCCCTGTCTAGAGTGTCTGGAGGTCTCCAGAGCCCTCAGGAGCCCTACTATTTGAGGCAATATTTATTTTGGCAGTCACTGAGATCCTGCTGAGACATGAATAAGCATAACCTCTAGAATGCCCTCCTGACTCATTTTGAAGTCTCTTAGCCATATAAACTCATTTGTCTTTACCTTTTCTCCATTTTGGTCAAGGACTTTTTCCAGTTCCATTGCTAGCTGGTGCTTGGTAATAATCCCTCAGTGTCTGAGAGACTCATCCTCAGGAGACATGTCCCATGCTGGGGAGAAGGTAATGCATTTATATGCTGAGTTTGGCTTAGAGAGAGGACACATTTGAACAACAAAGCGGTTCTCAGGAGGTAACTCTTAGGCAATATATAATATTAGAATGTTTCAATATCAAAAGTAAAGGCTCGTATGTACAGTCGTCAATATCAAGGGCCTGTCAATGGATAATACTCCTTTACTAGTCACTGCCCTTTTACTCAGGGGATTCTTAGAGAATGGGGCAAAATCCCCCAGGATGGGAATTCTTTTGGTTATTGTGTGAATCTCTACCTACTGTGACAATGCCCATGAACACTTCAACACATTTATATGCCTTATATGTATGCCAAGGTGAACCTCCTCCCATGCATCCCCCATCACTGATACTCCACAACAATGATACTCACTGCCACAGGAACCCTTCTGTGATCCAAAACTTCTTCAAAAATGAAGCCAACAAAATGATCAAAAGTTTTTTAGTTCTGAGGAAGGAGATTCCATTTATCTATTTATTCTTTCATTCTTTCATTGCCTGTGCTTTGGGTTAAAGTTCATGAAACCATTTCCTAATACAAGATCTTGAGGATGTTTCCCTGCATTATATTCCAAGACCTTTATGGTCTTGGCTCTTGTATTTAAATCTTTGATCCATCTTAATTTTTGTACAAAGCATGAAATGGTATTCCTCTTTCATTAATTTAGATATGGAAGCACCATTTGTTAAAGAGGCCATTCTTTCCCAGTTGATTGGGTTTGGTGGCCTTGTCAAATATCAGTTGACTACATATGTGAGGATTTATATCAGAACTGTCAATTCATTTCCATTGGTCAGTATGCCAGTCTTTATGCAATTACCATTTATTTTTGACCACAGTAGCTTTTTACTATGTTTTAAAATCAGGTAGTGTGAGTTCTCTGATTTCATTTTTCTTATGCAATATGTCTTGGACTATTAAGGGCCTCTTGCCCTTCCAAATAAATTTTAAAGTTAAGTTTTCCAATTTAGTAAGAAAAAATGCTGTGGTGAATTTTATTTGGATTGCATTAAATCTGTAAATCAGTTTGTGTAGGATAGACATCTTAATGATATTTAGTCTTCTTACAAATGAACAAGTGATTTTCTTCCATTTCTGTAGGTCTTTGATTTCATTTAACAGTGTTGTATAATTTTCTGTGTACAAGTCATTTACAACTTTAGTTAAATTTATTCCTAGGGATTTGATTATTTTAGATGTTATTGTAAATGGGACTTTTTTCTTGATTTTTCCCTCAGATTGCTCATTTTTTGTGTATAGAAGTGCTTCCGATTTTTGCACATTGATCTTATAACCTACCACTGTACTGAACTCATTTATAAACTCTAGAAGCATTGTTGTAGATTTCTCAGGGCTTTCTATGTATAGGATCATGTTATTTCCAAAAAATGACTTTTTTACTTCTTCCTTTCCAATTTGGGTGCCTTTTATATCTTTTATTTTGCCTACGTGCTCAAGCAAATACTTCTAATTCTAACACAATGTTAAGTAAAAGCAGTGAAAGTGGGCATCCCTTTCTTGTTCCAGATCTTAGAGGGAAAGCTTTCAGGATTTCACCATTGAATATGATATTAGCTATGGGTTTTTTATATATACCCTTTATCATGTTGAGGATGTTTCTTCTATTTCTGTCTTTTGAAATTTTTTAAATTTATTTTTTATTCAGGAAAGGGTATTGTATTTTGTTGAATGCTCTTTTTGCATCATAGAGATGATTATGTGATTATTTTTTCTTTCAATATGTTTATGTGGTGTATTGCATTGATTGATTTTCTTATGTTGAACCATCCTTGTATAGCAGGGATGAAACCCACTTGGTCATGCTGTGTAATTTCTTTAATGTATTGTAGAATACAATTAGTAAGTATTTTGTTAGGGTGTTAGTATCTAGTTTCATTAAAAAGATTGATCTATAGTTTTCCTTTTCTGTGGTGTCTTTATGTGACTTTGGTATTAGGGTGATGTTGGCATCATAAAATGACTTATGCAATGTTGCCTCCAATTCTATTTTTTGGAAGAGTTTAAGTGGGATTGGTGTTAGTTCTTTCCAGAATGTTTGGTAGAATTCACCTGTGAAGCCATCTGGTCCTGGACTCTTCTGAGTTGCAAGGTTTTTGTTGACTAATTCTATGTTATTACTTGTGATTGGTCTGTTGAGTTCATCAATTTCTTCTTTCCTCAATGTAGTTTGCATCTGTGTTTCTAAGCATTTGCCCATTTCATCTAATTTAGCCATCTTTTTGGCATAACATTTTCAAAAAAATCTTCTTATGACACTCTTATTTCTGTGGGGTCAGTGGTGATATCCCTTTCCTCATTTCTTATTTTGTGTATTTGCATATTCTCTCTTTTTTTCTTTTTAGCCTAGTTAAGAGTATGTCAATCTTATTAATCCTTTCAAAGAGCCAGCTTTTGGTTTTGTTGATTTTTTCTAGTCCTTTATTATTTTCAGCTTCATTTAGCTATGCTCTAATCTTTGTTATTTCATTCTTTCTAATTGCTTTGGTTTTAGTCTGCTGTTCTTTTTCTAATTCTTCCAGGTGTACATTTAGGCCTTTGATTTTAGCTCTTTCTTCAACTTTATGTAGGAATTTATGGCTATAAATTTCCCTCTTATCACTGTTTTTACTTTATCTCATAGGTTTGATATGTTTTGTTGTGATTTTTGTTCAAGATAGTTACTGATTTCTTTTGCAAGTTCCTTCTTAACAGACTGATTGTCTAAGAGTGTGTTGTTTAACTTCCATATCTTTTTGTCTAACTGCTTCTCTGCCCCTTATTGATTTCCAGCTTCATTCCATTTGGGTCAGAGAAATTACTTTCTATATTTTCTATCTTTCTGAATTCATCGAGATTTGTTCTGTGGCCTAGCATGTAGTCTATCCTGGAGAATGATCCATGTGCACAAAAGAAGAATGTATATCCCACAGTATTTGGGTGTAATGTTCTGTATATGTTTATTAGGTATAGATTCTCCAATATTTTAGTCAAGGTCTCTGTTTCTGATTATTGTTTCATATAAAATTATTTTCTAACCATTCACTTTCAACCTCCTTGTTTCCCTGGTTCTAAGGTGATATTTTTGTAACAGCATATAGATGGTCATATTGCCTTATCCATCCTGCCAATCTGTGTTTCTTGATTAGAGAGTTTAATCCATTAACATTCATTGTTATAACTGTCAAGGAATTACTTACATTAACCATATTTTCTTTAGGTTTATGTATGCAATATATATTTTTTATTTCTCTTTTTGTCTTTTTAGTTGTACTTATACTCTCCCCCAGCTCTCCCTCTCCTGTTTTATCCTTTCAACAGACCCCCCTTTAATATTTCTTGGCAAACTCTCTTAATTTCTGTTTATTTATGAATATTTTGAGCTCTCCTCATTTTTGAATGTCAGTTTTCTGGATAGAGAATTCTTGGCTGGAAGCTTTTGTCTTTTAGCATCTTAACTATGTCATGCCCCTGCCTTCTTGCCGCCATGGTTTCAGATGAGAAATCAGCACTTAATCTTAAGTGCTTTAGCTTGCCTTGTATGTGATGGATCTCTTTTCTCCTCTTGCTGCTTTCAATATTTTCTCTTTGTCCTGAGCATTGGACAATTTGCCATGCCTATGTTTTGTAGCAAGCCTGTTAGGATTTATAATGTTTGGGATGTGGTGCACTTCCTGGACATTTACGTCCATGTCCCTCAATAGAGTTGGGCAATTTTCTGCCATTATTTCTTCCAATACTTCTTCCATCCCTTTTACCTTTTGTTCTCCTTCTAGGATACCTGTAATGTGTATATATGTGTGTTTTGCCTTGTCATTCAAATCTTTAAATTGCTGCTGAATTTTTTCTATCTTTTTATATATCTGTTCTACTGTCTGTCTGATTTCAGCTCTACAGTCTTCTGCCTCACTGATTTTCCTTTGCCAGTTCAAATATACTCTTATGTGCTTCCAGTGTATTTTCAATTTCTTGCATTTTGTCATTCATCACCATCAGGTCTGTTATCTTTTTATTTATGTTTACAATTTTTCTTTATTTTGTTCCTTTAGTGTCTTTTTTTTTTTCGGAGGCAGCTTGGTTTATTTATTTCCTATCATTGAGGGCATGTAGTATTTGTCCTTTAATGCCTGGGTTGATTCACTCAACGTAAGGTTCTCAAGATTCATCCATGTTACCATGTGTGTTTTTTAGTGTATTCATCCTTAAAGCTGAATATCCTTTATCTCTTCCTTCACTTCATTAACTTGATTCATGATATTTGTTTGGACATCCTTGATTAGTTGTTCCACATTCTGCATCTCCTCCTCTTTTTCAGTTTGTTCATTAGACTGATTCATGTTTATCTGTTTCTTAGTATGGCTAGGAATTTTTTTTTGTTGGTATCTGGGCATTTGTTTATCTTGATGGGCTTCTTGGTTGGTTGTTCTCTTTCTACTCTAGGGTTTTATTTTGTTGTTTCTTTGTGTGTGGTAAGGTTAGTTTTTGATACTTGGTTCTTCTTATTGTATTTTCTTGCAGTTGTCTGTGTTCCATTGGAAAAAAATTAGGACCGGAGATACAAAGAAGATAAAAAGAATAATAGTAATAATATACAAAAAAAGTAAAAAAGGAACTGTGCATGAACTAGGAATCTAAGCAATATGTGTAAAGCATCATAAAAAATACAGAAAAAATAAGAAGAAAGATAAGTGTAATAGAAACAAATAAAACAAGAAAAATAACAGAGAGGAAAAAAATAGAATGACTTAAAAGCCCAGACAGATGAGAACAGAAGAAAAGGAGAGAGAAAGAGAGAGAGAGACAGGGAGAGAGAGAGACAGAGAGACAGAGACAGACAGAGAGACAGAGAGAGAAGAGAGACAGAGAGAGAGAGAGAGGGAGAGAGAGAGAGAGAGGGAGAGGAAAAATAAAGTCCAAACAAGAAGTGATGGAATGGAATAAAAGCAACACATCCCAGAAGACAAAAAAATGAATGAAAGAAGAGAAATAAAGTGGGCTGAAAAATTAAGTAGAAGAAAAAAAAGGAATACAGAAAAGAGAAAACAGCAAGCAAGAACCAAAACAGCAACAAAGAAGCAACCCAGGGAAAACAGCCTTCTATCTTAAGTCCCTAGAGAACTTCCCAGGCTGCTGGTGCTCATCAATTAATTACCCTTCAACCTGCTTTCCACAGGTGATGCATCCAGTTTTAGCAAATAAAATTAAAGAAAAAGAGAGAAAGAAAAATCGAAAACATGTAAAAGAAAACAGTAGAAACTCAGTCTGTAAATTCCCCATCATAAATTATTGGCTGAGTTCCTTATCTCTCCCTGGATCCCTTCTCTTAGGAGGTACTGGGTTTCAAACCAGTAAGTGACCTTTTACATGCAAGGTAGGAATTCCGCAAAGCACTACAGCCGCTCTATAGGCTAAATAGGCTTTTGAAAGCTTACTGGGCTCTTCCTGTCCCTGTTCCCCTTTCCCTTAGGCGAGCTGAACTTTAAATAATTTTCAGTAACAGGGCTAGTTAGTTGCCTGTATCCCTCTGCCTCCTAGATAAATTCCACTATCCCTGGGCAACTGGGTATGGCAGCCTGCTTGAGCAGATTCTCCCCTCCCCTCTCCCCTGGGACCACCTCAGTGTTGACTGATAGCCTTTCCAAGATTCAAAGGGGGCTCAGGTGTCCAAACCCAAGGAAAAGAAATCACTCTCCACCCTTCACCCAGACACCTCTTCCTCCCAGGGAATGCTCCCTCCTATAAACTGGCTGGTGAGATCCAGGGGGTCCATGGATGCATTTTGCCTTGAGGGTGGGACTTAGCAGCCTGTGGTTTCCAGCCACAGTGGTGAGCAACTCAGGATTTTCCTTTTGGCTCTTTATCTCTTTGTCCAGCTCCCTCCAGATTAAGGTCCTGAAGCCTCCTGCTCTTTGGATTCCCAAAAAAGCTCACTCAGGTAGGAATGTGCCCCTTTTCTGATGTTTTTTTTTTTTTTGAAAGAGCTGTGCAGTTCCTACCAACATTGACATCATTTCCAGACAGCTCTTATTTTCATTCTTTTGTCAATTACTCCATTTCATCAAAGAGAAAGGAAAGGTATTCAAGAGAAGACTGGTGCTGCCAGATGCTGGTATGTGTCTGCATACCCAACATTCTAGTTGGTTGCGGTTTGTTGCCATGGTGGCAGCCCAGTTAAAGAATACATCAGATGAAGTTGTGTGAATCTGCAAGAGAAGCTTTAAGGTGCAACCACAAATATGGGTAGGTTCCAGAAGGAAAGGACTTCCCCATTAAGTAAAATAACATTGGAATTTCTCTGTAGGCCTTAGGACATTTGCTGAGTGTGGGTAGGATCCGAGCTTACATATGCCGACCCTCCATAGTAGCAGACTTAATACCAATTGTGTTTCTTTAGGTTCTACCCATATTATTCTGTCAATTATTGCCCCTGTTGGTATGCCTTCCATGCAGTTGACATACGGTAGTACCACTGGTCCTCAAGAGAACAGGAATTTGAGTTCCTGTCTTTCTCTGGCCTGTTACAGAGTGCCCTCCAGCACTATGAAACAGAGTCAGTCTGGAGGCAGTGTATACTGTAGGTTTAACAAGACCAAGCATCACTGGAAAAATTCAGAGGAGTTTTCAGCAAAAGCATGTTTCCATCCACTTTGGGGACATGGCTGTGATATACTAAATACCTTTATTGTTTTAGGGGTAGTATTAAATAGCTACGCCAATAATTCAAATGGAGAGATACCATGAGCAGTAGTTGGGTCCAGGTCTAAATGCAGAAATTGACTTACTAGTCCCTTAAGGGTATATTGATTTTGTGCACATGCCCACTGCTGTAAGGCACTGAATGTAGTCAGAACCGAGAGGACTCACAATCTTGTATAATATGGAGTAGGTCAGAATATTTAACAGGGATGCCTGCTGCCTTACCCGGGTGCTGCTCCATAGGGTTGCTCCTTCAGGAACTTTGGAGCTGGCCAGGTGTCAAACAAGATTTTAAAAAGACCAACAAGGAATTTTATATATATATATATATATATATATATATATATATATATATATATATATATACACACACACACACACACACATTGAACAAACAGACACAATTAGAGAGTTAGACTCACAAACAGAAACATAAAATTCACCAATTTGACTCCTAATTCTCACTCTTTGATATGGTTTGTCTCCAGGTTTTTCCACACTCCATGCCTCTGGTTTTTACAGCTGTTAAGATCTCTGGGATCAGTGTTGCCTAATATGAAAGCTTGTTCTTGGAAACACATTTATGTAAAAAAATTGGAGAAAAAGTTATCTGGGCATTATTTGGTTAACAGGGTTTTAGTAAGGGAAATATATTCTGGAGGCTATTTTGGTTTTAATTCAGTAGTAAGGCTTCTCTCCCCCCAGGGGAACTTTCATTCCAGGTTTCTGTCAGTTACCACCTAGTTGTCCTCCAGGTTTCTACTTTCTTAAGAATATCTCTCATCCTTTGCAAGGTGGGTGAAGGGGTCTTACCTTTTTGTTCTAACTCTACTATGACTGACCTTATTATTGCTCTTTGCTTTTCGAAGCACCAGCTGTTCTCAACTTGGCCTTTAAAGAAAGCAGAGTGACTTTTCCTCAACTTCTGCACTACTTCACTTAATTCCCTGTAAATTTCAGTTACTGGATGGAGTAATTAAGCTTTTTATCTTCTTTTGGGTCTCCTCATAGAGTGGGATATATTTTCCCAGTTACATAAATCTGACATGGGGAATGGGATAAGGATGAATACAAATCTTTGTGTACTCCTGGAGGCATTTCCCAGATTAGAAATTTTGCTGGATCAGCTGCTGAATTTGGAGAAGTGTACTGGCCAAATTGAAACACAGGATTCTTCTCTACAGAACAATACTCCAGCCGTCTTCCTACTACAATCTTTGGATTTCTCTGTCTTTCTCAGACAGTTTGTTGTAGCTAATTGTACTGTATAACAACAGCCAGTCGATCACTGCAGCAGCACACTTGCCATCTTTACTAAATTTTACAATTTTTTCCTTCTTACAATAAACGCTCTATGCCAACGTGCATTTTCAGGGCATCACCGTATCATGCAGAGGTCTGCAGCAATAAAGTATACGGGCAGCCTCTCCCCACATAGAAGTAGAAGGACACCTCCCAGATTTCACCCCTGGATTCACCACCCTAGCCCATGTTTTGGTCTAACATATCCTGCCAATGATGTCAGTTGTTCGATTATAGCCAGAAACTGTGTAATTGACAGCTTCCAGCTGAACTAAGGTGGAAACAACCAAAGAAAGAGGCTAACAAGTCCAATCTGGCAAAGTATTTAGGGAGCTTATGTGAGGTCCTCGTCCTCAGTGAGGAAGAAGAGATAACATTTTCCAAGCTCAGTCATCAGCACTAGCCACAAAATGAGAGCAGTCTTTGATAATGCAAGTCCTCATGAAGATGGATAAGGCACATGAGGGGCAGCATGACTTACAAGAATGCAATGCTAGGAGATTTACTGATCAGTCACCAGTTCCCAACCACTTCCCAAGGCCTGTCTTTTAACTATTTATGCATGTACTTATGATTGGAAGGGGAAAGAACAGGAAGGGCTGGGGGAGAAAATGTAGTTATATATGCAATACTTAGATTTTTGTGTTTGTATTTTTTTTAAAACCTAATTTTATGGATATTTTCTGAAATGATTTTTCTCAAACATTGTCAAAAGTCATTAACCCCCTTTTAAGGATGAGAGAATTACATCTCAGTAAGTTTAAGTATCTTACTGTTGATCTCAGTGCTAATAGTTTCTTTCCCCTCTGTAGTTTGGAGCTCATATAATGACGTAAGACTGCATTTAATTATGACCACCGTGATTTAGGGAGGTCATGCAGAAGTGGAGGTCATCAGAGGAGAGTGACTGGGGTAATCAGGAAGGTAAGCCTGGGCACTGGGTAGCTTTAATGTGAAGACGAGAGGAGTAAGAGCACATCTTTGCTCTCTTTCTTGACTCTAGTAGTGCGACTTTGCTGCTTATTCTCTCTTGCTTGAAAGTCTGTGTTGCCCTGGTTTATCATACTCTTCTAGCTTTGCTAATGTTTTTCTGAACATTTCTCCCCATTCATCTTATGGATTACTGTTCTGCTACCCATAAAAATGGGGTCATATGTGTCGAATTTATTGAATCCTAAATCCTGAATCCCTAAATGCTCCCAAGACACTTGAAGACATTGATCTTTCCTTTCCTGAAGAATTTGTAATGGCCTCCCTTAAGGTATATGCCTTGAAAGAAACTGCTGATGCTCTGAGAGTCTACTCCTAGCACTACTCTTTGATCTTAGACCTATACAAGATTCAAGTTCCAGCAATACCCTTGAGGTAAAAAAATATAAAGCGTAACTGCTTAAGAGTTGTTATACCTGTAGAAAAAATACAAAATCAACGTAAACCTGGATAATATATATGGGAATAGAACCTAAGGGTGTTGGATGAAGGTGGAGGGGAAAGAATATTATTTCAGACTATGTTTATTAATGTGGATTCATTATTCAGATTCTGGCTTATTTTTAACACATTATTCAGATGTCTTAGCAACACTAAAAGTTTGAGTGACAGGACATTTGAAACTTGGACCCAAAAAGCCTAAAATAAATGAAATTGAAATATCAGAACTTCCTTGATATATTGTGGAGGAAAGCATCCACAGGTCCAGACTGCTGTGCAAGCTGCTGTTTTACTTGATGACGACCTGGTAGATTAGATTAGTACTTGAAGTGTCTGTGGTACATAGGGAAGATTTATTGAGACTTCGGTAGGTCCCTATAAAAGAATCACGGTAAACTTTTAGGATTTTGGACAATTATTCTTTTGAGATGTAGATTCTCTATTGTTAATAAGCAGTAGTAGGAACCGAATGCTTGCACATGGGCCCCAGTTCCCCATGTCAGCCCTGAGCTACACTCATGAAATGGACGCTGTCTAATCCAACAAACCATAAAGTCGGGTAAAGTCTGCAGCCTACATAATCAAATGGAAGTGAAAGATATGAGAATGGGCTCAAGCAAGCCCAAAGATGTAAGCATGTGACTTAACCAAGTGGCACACACTCTTTCTACAATGCCTACTTGTTCCTTACAGCCTCATAGAAAATTCACTACGGCCAGTTCACTAACACAATTCAATGGGAAAAGGAAAGTTTTTTTCTTAAAAACTGGAGCTGAGCAAATTAGATAATCATGTGCAAAAAATAAATTTAGACCCTTATCTCCCACTATAATAAATGTTAATTTAAAATGGAACATAAAGGGAAAAACTAAAAATTTCTGAAAGAAAAAAAAATAGAAGATATGTCCCTGATTGTATGTTTAGAAAAGAGATCTTAGATTCTTCATTAGAAATATAATCCAGTAAGGAAAAAAATGGTATGTTGATCTTCATGAAAATTAAAAACTTGTTTTATTTTTAAAGATACAAGTAAGGACATGAAAAACAAGCATAACTGGGAATAAACATTTGCAAATTACATTTCTGATAAAAGACTTGCATCCAGACTGTATAAACTCTTATAACCCAATAATAATAATAGTAAACTTAAATATAATGAATTATATGAATAGACATTTCACCAAAGAAGTCAGATGAATGGTAAATAAGCACATGGAAATATGCTTAACATTAGTTATTCGATAAAACCATAAGAATGGCTGCAGTTAAAATGGCAAACAATACCAACTCTTGGTGAGCATATGGAAAAACTGGAGTCCTTTACCACCTGGTGAGAGTGTAAAATGGTATAGACACTTGGAAAAGAGTGTGTCAGTTTCTTAAAAGTTAAACATCAGCTTAGTGTATGAACGATTAATACCAATCCAAAATATCTTCTTAAGAGATCTAAAAACATGTCCACACAAACACCCATATGTGAATTTTCCCAGGGGCATTATTCATAGTCACTAACAACTGGAAACAATCAAAATGGCCATCAAACAGTAAATGTATATAATATGTGTTTTATACATACACAACATAATGTTATTCCACAGCAAAAAAAAAAAGCAGTTTACTAATACATACTACTACATGAATAAAGCACAAAAACTGCATAGGTGAAAGAAGCCAGATACAAAATATTGTGTGAATACATTTATATAAAACGTTCAGAGAAGGCAAATAAATAAATAAAGAGAAGATCAGTAATGCCTGATGCTGGGGTTATAAGTGGGAATTGACTACAACCATGATGAGGGATCTTCTGAGTGTGATGGAAATGGTCTGAAACTGGATTGTGGTAATTGCAGCACAACACCATGTATTTACAAGGGAAACCTTGAACTGTACAGTTATAAAAGATGAATTTTAATGCAAGTAAAACTCATCTCAATGAGTTGTGAAAAAATTGAGCATTTACAATTTGGATTATTCTCAATCATGATATCCTTTTCAGCATTTCTCTGACAAATGCACTCATAAAGTGCAGCAAAACACTAATGCTTAGAATTCACAGGTCTTATCTTCCCCACCACCCTTAGGTTGCTGGCATGAAATAATAACAGAATGGTCTTTTAAAAAGCTAATTTACAGCACCAGCTGGGGACAACACACCTTATGGTACTAGATTATTGCCTTCCAGGTTATATATACTCTAAATTAGTGATAAATATATGAAGATATTTGACCAATAGTCAAAATTCACAGTTCTATTAATCAAGGGGTAAAAATGGGAATGGCTCCTTTGATCATTAACCCCAGTGATCCATTGGTGTAATTTTTGCTTTTGCATCCCATTACATTCACTCTGTTCATTCCCCCTCTCCCATCCCAGGGAAGAAGAGTTCCATCATGGAAACAGAAGTCCCATTAAACTGAAAGTTGTGATTTCTACCTGGTCACACTTTGATATCCTCATGTCAGTGAATCAATATTAAAGAAAAGAGTTACAGACCTGTTTTCCTGACTACCAAGGAGAAATAGGCCTGCTGCTACATAATGAGCATGAATGGGAATATGTCTATAACACAGCATTTCCCTGGAAGTGCCTCTTAGTATTGTCAAGCCCTATTATTGAAATTGCTCACAAAAAGAATATGGAATTGGTAATTAGAAAATGGTGAATATAAATACCAGTTGCAACTACACGGTAAGTTGCAGAAATAAAATAATAGTTATAAGTATCACTTTATTATTTTATGTGAACATATTCAATGTATATTAAGAATTTTTTAATTTTTCTCTCCCATTCTCCTACATCCAACTTAAGAAGCAGTAATAACAATTGACCTTGTATCTCAGTATTTAAATAAAAGTATATCAAATGGGGACTGAGGAATGAACAGCATGCTAAATCTACTTTGTATACACTTTCAAGCAGAAGGTTAGTGCATTTTCAGTTTCAAAAGGGAGAGCTGCATCATGTTCAGTGTAAGCAAAGCAACTCCTGTCATGTCTTTACTTGGAAGTTAAATCTATAAAATAGAGGTGAATATAGATGCAAATTGACAAGAGATGTTTCCCAGAATTATAGGTCCAGTGTGATTGCAAAATGGAGCATGCCCCAAGAGGAGTTTGGGGTGATTTATGGAAGGCAGAAGTAAAGAAACAGCCATATTTTATATTTTTGGGGTGGATGTTACCAATCACTATGACATTTTTTGTTGTTGGTTTGTGGAGCGCTTCCTCTCATGGACAGCCCTCCTTTTACAGCTTTTCCAAGATCTGCCCATGTGTATGTAGCTCTAGTACTTATTTCTTCTGCTGGTGATATACATCATTGAGTTTGGAGTCAGAGAGGATTCAGAAAGTTCCACATTATCTTTTTTCTTCCCAGCTTCATGTCTAAATTTCCCTCCTGTCTGTTGTCCCAGTTAAGTTGTATATAATGAACTCACATCAGTTTACTGCATTATTATGGGATTGCAACTTTATTACTGGCATCTTTTAATGTCACATTAATGACATTTCAGAAGAGTGAACATGTACATATATACAACAAACTATATATATACATATATATGTATATATTTTATTGAGTAAAACCTGTCTCCTTATGTGTCTTTACTTAATTTATTTTTTAACATTCAAGGATTTTTCAAAACACATCACAATTATTTTTCACTTGCTCAATCTTCATCTTGATGCACTTGTGTGTGGTTCATAAGTTGTATCAGTCATGGTTCGATTAGAGAATAAGAACCACCATAAAAGACACAGTTTGAGAGATTTGTTATAACAATAGGCCTTACACATTTCTTACTTTTGGAATCTAGAGTTGTACCTGAAGTAACTTTTCATACATAACTCATAAATGATTGAAATTTGGAAAATTCCACATACCAAAAGTACAGGGTTAAAATTTATAACTGAAAGCACAAGCTATTGCAGTCATAGAGGTGCCCCACTCCAGATCCCAATTTAAAGGATTAGTTGTGGGAAATATGACTGAATGACATCCTTCAACTGCCATACATTGGATTCTCCACAGTGTTCATGACAGACCACACTTCTCCAGGCTACTTTGGAGAACTTTAACTGATCACAGTGGAGATTCTAATTATAGAGTATTCCTGCCTCATGCAGGATTCCTCTAGCACAACTTTGCTTTGGGGACTGCACATCAACCTTCTCAAGAATTTTTCAGACCTTTGTTATGGTCTAAGACTCTTTTTACCCAACTCTTTCTTCCCTTTCTCTTTCAGAGACTCCAGGACCTCTCTTAGACTCTCATAGCTTCTGTTTTCCTGGAGTCCTTTTTCTCACATGGCAGAATCAAAATCGTGACTTCCCTTCTCTGTGAGTCTCTTCCTCTGTGTCTCTGTTAAAGTAACAGCAAAAAGGCAGACACCCAACCTGAGCCATGCCTCACTGAAATTATCCAATCAAATGATCTAATCAAGGTCCCTTAAAAGAATCCAATGCAATGAAGTCCCTTACAACCACAGGATAGATTATCTTTAAAACATAATCTTTTTTTTAAACTTACCAAATTCTATTGTCATGGAGTATAAAGGTTCTCCTTGACTATTCCTATTTCTTCCTCTTTTAGCATTTATAGGCAATTCCCCTCATAAATCTCTTGCACTTATCATCCCATCTTGGTGTCTACTTCTTGATGGAGTTCTACTGATACAGGGGGATTATGTGAAAGTCTGTACAAGGATCAATTCCTATGAATTTCTAAATGGCAAAACAGAAGATAACTGTTACTTTAGAGTGCCACAATCTAATTGCTAGCTCTTTTCTGATCTGATATTCAACAAGATCAGTTTTTATATTGTCTTACTCTTAAGTATTAATAGAAAAGTCATTAGATATTTTTGTAATTCTGTAGTTCCATGTAAGTACTCTGACTATTCTAACCACTGTGCTATGAGGAAGCCCAAGCTAGCAGCATTGAGTTATAGAGAATGTCAATTTATTGCTTCATTTAATAATAGAAAAGCGATATAAAGATTTTACTTCTCAATTTCTTAAATAAGTGAAACAATTATTCTTAGGAAATTTAGGACCTCTACCCCGATATTTCTTTTGTTTTTCCAGAACAGTCTAAATCAACTTAGCATGATGATTAAAGGGACATCATGAAAAAATGGCAGGGCCTGCTTACAGTTTAGATTTTCACTTATCAAAAATGAAAATAAAATTACTATGAATCTTCCATATGCCAAGCATTTTATATACGCCAAAATTTTAGTACTCAAAATAGTCTTATGAAGTAAATTTTACAAAGCACTTCATACAAATAATGTCAGATATCTCACAGTTGTTCAAGATCTTATTCAATATCATTGGCTTTTAAGTAGAAAAGAGTGATTTGATTTAGAATGACTTCTTTGAAAAGTTAGTATCTTGATTCTTGAGGAATAAAACTTCTTTTCTGTTTTTAAAATATATTACTATTTTTATAATTGTAGCCTTTTTCTCCTCTGCTGTGAGTGTGTATCACATGGCTATACTCAGTTATCAAAATAGGTGAGAAGATCCCAGAACACAAAGGCAATATATATAAGGCAATATGTATCCTGAGTTCCTGGGATGGCCCTGTCTAAAAAAATGTTGGCATAAGATGTCAATAGGAAGAAAATCTCAGCATCTTCTTTGACAGTCATGACAAATGTTGCTTAATTTATTGAAATAAATAAATTTAATTTATTGAAATAGCCATATTGCCTCAAATAGCCTACACTTTAATGTTTGAAGGAAATCACTTTTACATTTATTTTTATAGGTCTTAGCTGCAGTTTAAAACTAAAATAAGTCAACAAAAATTAATCATATTTTTCTAACCATATTATAAAATAGAAATAATTATGCTATGTAAAAATACTTAAACAAATATTTGTCAGACACAATCTGAGATTAGTTTGATGTGATGTACCTAAACTGATTTAAAGTTAATTGTTATCTCAGAATTACCATGTGTGCATGGTATAATGGAGCCTAAACTTACTACATGATAATCTTATATGATTCAACTATAATGTAATATCAGAAAGAGAAAACATAAAAATGAGGATTAAACTGAGAATATTCTACCTAAAAATATTTTATGATTAACCTTTGTTTGTTTGTTTGAACTAATTTCAAAAATTTCAAATATTTCAGTTATGGCTATTTGCTTCAATTGCCTAAGAAAGAGTCACTATTCTTCCTTATGACCCTTTTTCAACTTCTCAAGGTGAAAAGACTTAGTGGACATTGGACTTATTTCAGGTTCATCCTCTATTTTAGAGGTTAGACAATTTAACAATCATTGCAGCAATAGTAAGGTTTCTCTGTGACAGAATTCAGAGTGAAATCAATGCTGAATGACCAGGGAAGTTACAGCAAGCTGGCAGCAGCAATCTAGTGGGCCGAGATAGGGACAGCATGTGTTCTTTCAGACCTGTCCTTGCCAGCTGCGTGGAAGCATGCTTCCTGTGGCTCACTGTTATCCCTAAAGCCTTTTCAGAGTGTGCATGGAAGACTACAATGAGTTGAAACCTTCTGTTTGAACTGATGTCCTGGCAACTTGTCTATACTAAATCTGGGTCAGATTTATTTCAGCTTTCAAAAGCCGCAATTTAACTAAAGATATCTTATTCTATTCATACCAGATAGTCGATGTGTAGCATGGTTTGGACTCTCAATGCTGGTTACATTTAAGCATTTTTTCCTCCTTATGACTAAGGTATTGCCTTTATCTCAGAGGACAAAATATGTTGGGACTCTTGACAGAATCTTATTTCAGCCTCTACTGCTTGTAATTCCAAAATGCTTCTGCCATGACTTATACCCCAAAATGTATGCAACAAGAAGAAAAGGAGGAAGCAGAGATGCTATGATGATAAATTGCTACACTTTATAATATCCTGTGGCAGAGTATTTAAATAGTCCTTAATGTAAATGTGATATTCTTAGACTATATAATATATATATATTATATATATATATATATATATATATATATATATATATATATATGTCTTATGCATTATCAAGGAAAGGACTGAAATTGAATCAGATAAACCTGATAATGCATATTGTATGTAGGTATCATTGCAAGTAAGTCTACAAAGAATAATATAAAATTATAATTAGCGAATTTAGTCCTTTGAACACCTTTCAGTGGGCAAATAGAACAAACTAGAATATAAATGCAAGCATGATTTGTTTTAAGATTAACTAGCTTAAAAAGGGAAAATCTTTCAGAATACACAGATTAGATTTTTGGCAAGTGATGTTTCTATTAAAAAGTTTATCATTTGAATCATGTAATTTACTTTTTTTTTAATTAGAGAGGTTATAACCTTACTGTATTAGTGTGGTACATTTGTTACAACTGAGGAAAGATTATTATAATTGTATTTTTAACTATCGTCCATGATTTACATTAGGGTTTCATTTGTGTCATACAGCCCTAAGTTCTTTTTTAAATTTTTATTCTAGTAACATATATACACCATAAAATTTCCTCCTTTAGCCACATTCAAATATATAATTCAATGCTATTAATTATGTTCATAATGTTGTGCTATCATCACCACCAACCATTATCAAAACTTTTCCATCACTCCAAATAGAAACTCTATACAATTTAAACATTAAATCTCCATTTCCAATCCTTTCCTACATTCCCACCCTAACCCTGGTAACCTGTATTCTAATTTCTGAGTCAATGACGTAATTTACTTTCATGCAAAATGATATTGAGATAAAGTTCTAAGATCTAGATCCCCTTCTAATAGAAAAATGTTACAACACGAGAGTTATCCATGAAGCTAATCCATTAGGTTTTACTGGGAAAAATCTATGTTATAATATTTATTGTAACCATCTCATGGATAAAGATGAGACTGAAACTATATTTCTTAAAGAAATTTCATACCTTAGTTGTACTAGTCAGCCAAAGGGATGCTGATACTAAGTATCAAAACTCTATTGACTTTCATAAAGGGTATTCATTTGGGGAAGAGCTTGCAGTTGCCAGGCCATAAAGCATGCATTATTTCCCTCACTAAAACTGTTGCCCCGTGTTAGAGTAAGATGACTGCTGAAGGCTGCAAGGGTCCAGCCTTCCTCTTCTTCTTAAAACTCTGTGGTCCCAGCTTCTTCCAATATCAGCTGTAGACTGGGAAAAGTCTCTTCTTTCTTCTGGAGCTCATTCCTCTCCAGGCTCAGCTGCCCTCCTCTCTCCACAAGATCAGCTGTAGCCTAACAGATTCTCTCTCTTTCCGAGGTCTCTGCTGTGTCTATGGAGTCATCTCTATTCTTTTGTTCTTCTCCTGTGTGTTTTCTTTGAGGGGTTCCAGTGTACAAAAACTTCAAGCGCAAAACTCCTAACTCTGTCCTCTGCCATGTCTTTTCTCTGTGATTCCCCACACACTAAGGGGGGATTCAGTGTCCTACTCATGTGACCTCATCAAAACCTTAATCATTATTAAATCAAGTAAAAGTGAAACCTCTGGATTTAATACAATCTAATACACCCAGAAGAACAGGCCAATTTACAAACATAATCCCATATCCATTTTTAGAATTCATAAATACTACCAAACTGCTAAAGGAGTTTTCATTTTTAAACTCAATGTAGTCACCAAACTCTTAGTGTCTTGTATATGATAGAGATAGAGTTAGCTTCACTTAGGGAATAACTTGGTAATTGAATTTCCTTTGTAACTTTTCTTCCCACAAGAAACCATGTAAATTGATATTCACTTTATTTAGGGTCAAAGAGATAGACTATAGGGATATAAGGAGATAACACCAGCATTATCACTATTTGGATAGTAAGACATTGACTAAGAACCACTGCCTGTTTTTTTCACACTTCTAAAATAAACGTTCATGACCACCTAACTTGTTTCATGACAGAAAGTTATGATTGATGGTATTATTTCATGATAAGATCATGATAGATGATACTCTTTATATAATACAAGAAAAAATGTGGTAAAAAAATTGCAGCAATCCTGTTTACTATAATTTGATCATAGACACTGATGTCACCTTAAAAATTGCATAAAGAATAATAATGTAAGAAAAGTGTTTGCATTATTAATATATAATATAAATTAGCAAAACATATTATACATGATTTGGTTTTTAAAATTAATAAAACAGAAATGTTTAAAATAAAGGATAAGAAATGCACAGGAAAAAAAACTAATTTTCAGAATGGGTTCACAAAAATCACTGTTCATATCTAAATTCCTTATGTAGAGAGAAATACTTGCATAGTTTTAGTGCTATCTCTTAGCAGATTTTGTTTTCGCCTATGATAGAAAATTCATTTCCAGAATTTATAAGGCTTATTTTATTAATATTGGTAATGCTCTTGTTTTTGTTATCGTCATCAGAGAATGCTATAATATGACATCATTATTCATATAATGCTTTATGTATGCCTACAGTTATGTTATGTGTTTTGGAGCTGATAATATTTTGAATGCATTTTTTTAATATACATTGTTTTTTTAGGAATAGAGAGAGAAAGTAACTTCGTCATAGTTAAACAATTACTAACAGTGGAACCAAGATTTAAATCAAGATCTGATCTGAGTGTAATCACTAAGCTTTACCAGGAATATTTTTTGTTCATTATTTCAGTACTGTAAGTATTGTCTGAAGCGGATTTTACGGTCTCAGCAAAAAAACATTATATTCATTTTTAAAATATTTCCTTCTGTCCTCAGAATAAAAAGCATAAGACATAATGAAATCCTTCAAATAATATTCATTTTCATATAATTGATCTGTCAAAAGAATCTTTAGTTTTTCAAAACTGTTGTGGATGCTGGTGATAAAGCAATGTCTAGAAGAAATGTATTATATGTGTGTGGAAGAGCTAGTGTGGTTCTGCCTACATAAATGGAAGGGTTAAGAGAAAGGACAAATATAAAAGGTACAATTCTGGGCTGATATCCAGCCCTCACTGCTGTAAGTCCCTCAGGAACTTTGAGGTTAGCTGAACTCCAGCAGAGTTATGCTACTCTGCCTTCAGCTGTACAGGGCTGGCTTGCTAAGGAAGAGTTGGAGAAAACAATATTACCAGAGATTTTCATGTCTACATTGCATTTTTCTGATCTTTGTCAATCTGTGAGTTACCTTGGAAGCTATTAATTAGGAAAAAAAGGTGACTATAAGGATATTGTTTTGGACAATATTCATGATATTTATATCCCGCTTATGAAGAACCAAGAAAACAAAGAGTCCCTTAGATGCTGGGTTGGTTTGGAGATGTATGTATTCCAGAAAAACATGTTCTTACCCCTTGTAAATAGGAATTCTTGATGAGGTTACTTCAGTTGGGGTGTAGCCTACCTTAATCAGGATAGTCTTAATCATATCACTGGAGTACTATATAAGCAGAATGAAACTCAGATAGATAAAGAGAAAGTCACAGGAAGTAAGAAAGCTGAAATTTAACTCGATGTAGAAAACTAGATAGAGGCCAGAATTAGCCACCATTAGCATTGGGACATGACAGAAGAGCCCAACATTCCCTGGCAGTCAGACACAGTAAGCCAGTCTTCAGGAAGAAAAACACCATCTTGATGATGCTTTGATTTGGACTTCCTTTTAGCATCAAAACCATAAGCTGATAAATTCCCATTGTTTATGCTGACCAATTGCATGGCATTTGCTTGAACAGCTTAGGAAACTAAAATGGGCTTCGGCATCCAAAAATTGAGGTGTTGCTTTCGTAAATACCAAAAAAACATGGAAATAGCTTTGGAATTCGGTAATTGATAGTGTCAGATGCTTGAAAGAAAAAGCCTAATTTACTTTGAAAAGACTGTTGGTAGAAACATGGATGTGAAAGGGACTTCCAATGAGATCTCAGATGGAAATGATGAATGTGTTATTGGAAACTGAAGAAAAGGCAATCCTTCCTTGAAAGTGGAAGAGAATTGGTGAAATTGAATTCTCATGTCAGATGGAAGGCAGAAGTTGAAAATGATGATCTTGTATTTTACCTTAAAATTTCCCATGCTAAGTGTGGAAAGTTCAGCCTGATTTCTCCTTGCAGCTTATACTGAAATGAGAAACATAAAGGATAAATTAAGAACTGAATTCCTGGGCACAAAGAAACCAGAAATTGATTTTTTGAAAAATTTTGACCCATCCAAGATACTGTGTTCCAAGTCTAGGGCAAGAAAGGGCTTTATTAGGGATCTTTATAGACTTCCAGAAAGTAAAGACCTAGAGAATAAGGTTCTGTGTGAGAGTTTAACTGAACATGGAACCAGTCAGCAATTTCTGTGGAAATCAGGATTGGATATGTAGTTATCCAGGAAGGATCTGTGGAGTCTTTTTCTTTGATGGTTTGGACCCCTGTGAACTATATATGTAAAATCAACAAGCTTTGTGCATGATTTGTATGAGCGGAAACACTGCCATTCTGGACTGAAATGGACAGAGAAGAAAAAAACTGAAGGAAGAATGACTTCTAGGGAAGAACCAGGAAGACAGGTCTGGACTGAAGAAATCACCTTAGGCTAAGAGAGAGGGCACACCCACATGTGTGGAAAGGAAGGTTTTATCCCTGTGCTTCAGTGTGGAGGGCTTCTACCCAATTTTTCGGGAAGAATGCTGCCACCTCAATGCTCAGAGATAGAGGGCTTACCCTCAAGGGTTTGAGGAGAGCCTGGCTGCCATCCAAATGCTCAGAGAGGGCAGAATTCCACCCCCTTGTTTGGGGAGAGCATGGCAGTTGTGCAAGCACTTGGAAGGTGTGGGGCTGCTGCTCCATCAAGCCCAGAAGACAAAACCTCCATCCATAATGACACTCTGACATTGAACCCTGATGGAGTTTGCCTACTAGGTTTCAGAATTGTTCTGGACCTGTGTCCCCTGTTTCCTTCCCATTTCTAATTATTATAATAATAATGTTTATCCTGTCCCTATGCCTCCATTGTATATTGGAAGGAAACAACTTCTTTTCTAGATTTCACAGATCCACAGGCACAGGGGAATTGTGCCCCAGCACAGACCACACCCATAACTGATTTCGACAAGACTTTATCCTTAGACATTGTTACTGAAATAACTTAAGGCTGTGAGAGTGTTGTAATAGAAAGAATGAATTTGCATGTGGTAAGAACTTGTCTTTGGCTTTTTGGGGTCCAGTGGGTGGATTGTGGTGTATGTACTCCAGAAAAATACATTCTTATACTTAATCCATTCCCGTGAGTGTGCAGCCTTGTAAACAGGACTTTTTTTGATGAAGTTACTTCAGTTAATGGTAGCCCACCTCATTTAGGATTTGTCCTAATTCTATCACTGGAGTCCTTTATAAGCAGATTGAAATTCAGATAAAGAGGAAGCCACAGGAAGCAAGAAGCTCTGTACCTGGAATTGTACAGAGAGGCCAGTGGAGGACACTATGAGCATTGCCATGTGACAGAGAAGCCCAAGATCAAGAATCACGAGCAGCCTGCCCCAGGAAGCCAGTCTTCAGGAAGAAAAGCACCACCTTTTTGATGCCTGGATGTGGATGTTCTTTTAGCCTCAAAACAGTGAGGCTAATAAGTTCTCATTGTTTATGGTAACCTTTTGCATGGTATATGCTTAAGCAGCCAAGAAAACCAGAAGGGATCCCATTATCAAAAGTTGTTCAAGAGCTATTGAAAAAGGGATAGGTTTATATCTTATATATTTTCTCCCTAGAAATTTAACCCCAAATTTATAGGTTTTCCACTATTATTATCTCTAGTTTCATCATGTTTTCTAGCTTTAATTTCTGTTTATGCTGCTTTTTTCCCAAACATATTGTTTTGCCTTGTTTTCAGTAACAGGCTTAAATACATGCAGAAACTGGATCTGTCCTGACTTCTGCATTTTAAAGGGTCCCATTCTGACCATCCTCTAGTTTCACCCTTTTGCTCAGGCTTTTGCAATATTATAAACCATTTCTGCTGCTATGTTTGGTTTCAATAAAATAAGCGACTTCCAAGACTCTAATCTTAAACAAAATTTAATAGAAATATTATTGGCACAATTGATTACATTAAAAAATCTGGAGAGTCGAATTTACCAGCTAAAACAGGGAAGTATCAAGAAATATATTGTTTGTTCTACAATGTTTCTAATTAGTTATAAATTTGCTTATGCTCCAGTCTCTTTCCAGAAATAATTTAAGGTAACTTTTGATGCTATACAACATAAATTAGAATTAACTGGGGGAAAAAAAGAATAAAAGAAGAGAGTACATTAAATGTTTCCAAGAATAAGGATAACATTATAAAATGTATTCCTAAGGGGGTTATGCTCTTGCGAAAGATGAACAACAAGACAGAAACAGAAAACCTGCTCTGTATAACAATATACAGAGTCCATAAGATCAAAGTAAACCCACTTGCTCAGGAGAAATACAAGCAGTCTCAGTTTTAAAATCACACACAAAAAAATCCTTTCAAAGGAAACATCCCCTGTTGTATCCTATCTATAAATAGCATGCTCTGTTGTTTCTTTTAATGGCAATGATTTGCACAAACACATAATCAATAGTTTCAATTAGTTTGGAATGGAATCAGAAAAAATATGACATGATGCAAGTACTTACTTTTGTGACTGTTTGACCTAAATGAACAGTAGATTTCAGATTTTTATGGAAGGACTAATAAACAGTATAGTTTTGAAGAAATACTCCATAAACAGCCTTCTCTCAGAAGAAGTTTTGATGGGTATACATTTGGCAGCAGGGAATTTGAGATTGTATTACCTGGCAAGTAATTGGAATAAAGCAATCCTATGTTGCCAGATAAATATTGATCTATATGTGCTAACAGACAGTCAAGCCTGGAATAGAGTTGACCTTCCCCTGTGGAAATTGAATAGTCTGGCCAGGATGTGTGCCTCAGTGAAAGGCTTTCTGACATTGTTCAGGGTGTACTTGAGTGAGTGTCGGCAGGCTGGGCAAAGATCCCTTGAAATTAGCTTCTAATCTACCACAAGTAGGTCCAAAATTCTTCTACATATAGCAAAGCCACAATTCTTTTAACCAGAGAAGTTTCAAGTCAAATTTGACCATGTAGCTATCTCAGCCATTAAATATATACCTATATATATAATTAAGTAAGAAAATTTTTAAAAAGGTATTCATAGAGTACTTAGCATTGAAAAATAACATTCCTTTACTTACACTAACATAGAAAATTGCAAAGATTATCCCAAGGTTTAGTTGTAAATTTAATTGCCACGTGGAACTATTATATATGAAATAGTTTGGCACTGTAGAACGGTCTAAAGAAATAAGTAGAAACTTCAGATTTATGTCAGTTAATTTGTTCTCCTAATTTCTAGTAATGATGAATTAAGCATAGTAGCTGTCTTTTAAAACAATTTCTTGATCCTTAAAATTTTTAATTTGAATATCAGATATTTATTAGTTTTCTCAATAACCTGAATACATTCAGACAATCATTGAAAAAAATCATAATTGATATCAAATGACTTAGGAAAATTTTATTTAAAGCCAAGATTAAAGGACGTCCTTTTTTACTGTACAGAATATATCGCTTACTCTGTCAAGGGTCAATTCTGTTGGCCTTTTTCTGTAGTAATGGGAAGAATATTTTGTGGGAGAATCAATCATAATGCAATGAGGAAGAAGGGGAAAACCTAAGCCTACCTTACATATGCTCAATTCAAAATATTCATTTGAGTAGCACTATAAACATTGTTTACAAATGTTTGAAGAAAAAAGTGATGGAACAATAATGAGAAATATACAATTCACATTAATTAAAAATAAGTCTTCCCAAAAATCTTGATAACATGTACTAATTGACACATATTTTATAGTATACTTACCAACTGCAGAATATATTTCATAGCTCACATTGAATATTTAACAAAGTTAAAAACATGCCTGGCTAAAAATAAATCAAAATGTTGAAAAATGTTACAAAGTATCTCCTTTGATCACAAGAGATTTAACCTAGAAAGCCAACATTTGGCAATTAAACATTGAAATTCTGAACAGCAAATTATGTCAAATAATGAATATCAAGGAAATTCAGAAAATAAATTAACTCAATAATAGAATGATGATAACATAAGAAAGTTAGTGAAACATACCAAAACCCCAAAAGGACAGTAGTTGGGCTTTTTTGAAAATGTTAATAAAATGATAAATTCCAGCAAGGTGGTGAATGAGAAAGGAAATCATGCATAAATTACACTGTTAAGGAAAAAAGAAGCGCAGAGTTTACCATAGATCCTAGAGACATTAAAATAAAGAGATACTCTAAACACATTCATGCAATATATTAGAAAATCCATAAGCATCAGCTACATTATTGATTATTACTGATAAAACAACACCTATCAGAGTTTATAAAAAATTAAATAAAAATCGGCATAGTCCTGGTAGTGGAAATGAGCAAAATATTTAATTAAAGAGCTCCAGGGACCCATTTCTGCACAGACACACCAAAAAAGGGGTAGGGTAGAGTGGATAATATTACAATCAACTTTGCATTCTGGAAAAGAGTCAAAGGTTTACAGCAAAAAAGGCAACGCTTAATAAAAAGTCATGAAATGAGTAGGAGAATTTGTGACATTTTAATTTACCCTTGCCACACCGCACCCCTTAGTCAGTGGCAATCATGAATACAGTAGTCTGTGTTTCCATTGTGTGTTGCTTGTTCTGGAGGAAGCAGAATAGCCCTTTTTCTCAAAAAATTGTGTTTATCAGTTTTTACCTGTTGAGGGACTCCCTGAAGGACTTGCCTTTGTTTTGCAAAAATGGGAATTCTCTCAGGATGGAAAAGCTGCTAAGCACAGAGGGTCTTCCTAGAAAATGTTGACAGGCAAATGAACAAGCCCATGCCACCTGGGGCAAAGATAACAGTTGGAACAGACTATAGAAATTTCAAAAATCTAGGAGGAAAACATGGAAAATGAGAGTTTGGGGAATATGTCTTTGAAAAACTCTTGCATATGCTAGGGATATCAAAGTTCATAAGCATGCTCAGAAAAGACATTAGAAGGTTCTAAGATTTCACCTCTGCTTCCTCTTTAGTTAGATTCAGTGCAAAAAGGAAATGAATTCTGAGGCAGAGTTGTAGATGGTCTAAATGTTGAAGGAGTGCTCCAACTCAAAGTAAATATGCAAAACCTGAAGCACTATCTGGTACTGGGCTTTTTTTTAATGGGAGATTTTTGATTACTGACTCAATTGCTTTAATGGTTATAAATATCTATTCAGAGATTTTCTATTTCTTCTTTATTTTATTTTATTTATTTCTCTCCCATTCCTCCTTCCCCCCCGACGCCCCCCCCCCCCCCCCCGAGTTGTCTGCTTTCTATGTCCATTCACCGTGTGTTCTTCTGTGACCACTTGTATTCTTGTCAGTGGCTCGGGGAATCTGCGTCTCTTTTTTGTTGTGTCATCTGCTCTCTGTGTTTGCAGTACCACTCCTGGGCAGGCTGCATTTTTTTTGCCCTGGGTAGCTCTCCTTATGGGGTACACTCCTTGGGCGTGGGGTCCCCTATGCAGGGGATACCCCTGCGTGGCACGGTACTCCTTGCATGCATCAGCACTGCGTGTGGGCCAGCTCATCACATGGGTCAGGAGGTCCCGAGTTTGAACTCTGGACCTCCCATGTGATAGGCAGATGCTCTATCCATTGAGCCAAATCTGCTTCCCTCTATTTCTTCTTAACTCAATTTTTTAGTTTGTGTGTTTCTTGGAATTTCTCCATTTTCATCTACAATATCTAATTCATTGGCACACAATTGTTCATGGCATTTTTAAATAAATCTCTTTGTTTATTTTTTAATGATTATTTTTTTATCTGTAAGTTTGGTAGTAATATCCACAATTTCAGATCCAATTTTAGTAATTTGAGTCTTCTTTCATTTTTCCTTTCTCAGTCTAAATAATTGTTTGTCAATTTTATTTATCTTTTCAAAGAGCTGACATTTTGTTTTGTTAATTTCTCTATTGTTTTTCTCTCCTCTATATTGTCTATTTCCCTTCAAATGTTTATTATATCCTTCCTTCTGCTAGCTTTGGGTTTATTTTGCTTTCCCCCCTTAATCCTAATGGTGTAAATTAGGTTAATGATTCGAACATTTTCTTCTTTCTTAATGTAAGAGTCCACAGTTATAAATTTCCCTCCATAAGTTTTGGTATGTTGTGTCTCTCCCTCTTGACCTGCACCTGAGCTTACTATACATCACACAAAATAAAATGAACTATATATATATATATATATATATATATATATATATATATAGCATAATGAAAAGGGTTTTGGGCCCCAGGCAGCAGGCAGGAGAGAGATGACGTTATTTTGGTTTAACTTACTAATAGAATTCACCAAATGGCTGAAGTGATCTGGAAGATCACATCTGCTTGCTGACATGCTTGCGCTTGGTCTGGCAGAGCTGTTTTGATTTTTGCCATCACTTTCCACTCTGATTTCTAGAACTTGAAGTACTAATCCTCTCTGTGTATCCACTGCTTAAATGTTAGTTAACAATCTCACCTAATCACCAAGAAATTAGCATCCAGGAGTGAGGAGCAACATTGACTACTAAGTTCATGAAAGGCGCCTCCAAAATGAGCACAGCAGAGTTAGGCCCTTGTGCCATTACATGGGTCAACTGGGCAGCACCAGTAAATGTCTAGCTACCTCTGAATCATCATTGCCCTTAGATATTTGTCAGATTCAGTGATATAGCCAGAGACAGTCCACAGAAAGTATTTGAGCTTCAAATGTGATGTGGAGCTGGTGTGTGGCACTCCTTCACTGGAATTTGAGATGATTCCCTTGAAAAATCAGTGTTGGATGTGCTGGCAGCTCCTATGTTGCTTACCTTGCATCTATTGCTCTCCATCCCCTGATATGAAGGGATACAGAGGGACCATCTATAGAGTCTTGTGGCATAAGTTTTCATGTAAAGGAAGTAGAAGACCTGACAAAATTGAGTCATGTTTTCGGCATTTTTAATCATGAAAAATCTTGAAAATCTCCCCAAATCATTTTGGAAGCAGATCATATTGACCTCCTAGGGCATATCTGGGAAGGAAGGCTGGGCTAGGGGGCAAAGAAAAAGCCCAAACACCTGGATTAAAAGAAACAGATGGCCCACCATTAAAAGGGTGAACAAGTGTATTTATGGCTGGCAGTTACCAAGTATAATTTATTGTTTCCTCCTCTGGTGGTTCACTTATCCTGGTGTTGGCATTGGGACAGTAATTTTCTATTTCTATTAAGGTGTCAGAGGAGAAAATTAGGATTTGTTAGGCTGACTTTACACCGAAGAAATTTCACAATGCTTTAAAATCTAAAAGAGCAAAGACAGTATTTTCCTCATGGATTCCAAGGTAGGATATGTGGAAATCTATGACAACTAGATCATACTATATTATCCACCCTCAATCAGGCTGCCAAACCCTATGAGAGGATAAGATTGGTCAAACATTAGAAATGGAAATGAAAGGTGACTGATGTTGTGAAAATAGATGTAGCAGATATATTTATTGTTTTAAGGGCCATATTAACTGCTGTGCCAATATCTTAAATGGAAAGACACCATGTGCAGTAGTTGGAGCCTGCTTAAATGCAGTGTGAATCAGTTAACACTGAGGTCCAACCCCTCAATGTGTGGTTTTTAGTGAGTTGCCTTATTTGTTGTTTTAGCAAGCCATTATTACTCTCTATTCAGTCCCATTCCTGTGGGTTTCAGGGCAGGTGAAAATGCCAAACAATATCTTGTTCTTTATCCCATTTTTATACATCATGCCTAATAAAATATGCTCTTTGTTCACTATCTATGCAATAGAATATTCTTTACAGACTACTAACCTATATTATCCCTTTGATGGTGTTTTGTTGGGTAGTCTGTTTTACTGGAATGGCTTATATTGTAGAAGGCCCATATTAATGTGGGCCAGCTTAATGTGTAGCAGTTTACTGGCACTCATGGGCAAGGGTCCTTTATAATCTATTTGCCAGTTCCACAAGGGTATATTGACTCTGTGTACATGCTCACTGTTGTAAGGCAACTTTCATGGCTGAAGCTAAGAAGAGGTCTCATAATCATGTTTGATATGAATGATATAAGAATATTTGATGGGAATGCCTAGTGCTTAGCCATGTGGCACACTTTGGAAGCTCTTCTATGACTACTCTTTTGATGTAGCCATAAGGAAGCTTATTCAGTAGGTATAGAAAAGATCAAACAAGTGTGAACTAAAGCATATGCCTCTTTGTTTCTAGGTGGAGAGGATGTCTGTTGTTCAGGGACATGATAAACTGCCAAGGATGCCTCTGGGAATTGAAGGCAATTGTAAATCTCTTGCAAAAGGGTAACACCACATAATAGGCACTTAATCACTTGTCAGTCATCTTTATGCAGTTGATTTATCCATAAGGTGAAGCCTTGATATATGACTTAGCTATCAGTGCAGAGAATGATGGGCCATGTTTCTCTAATAATTACCATCCATGCTGTTCTTAGTTCAGCCCATTGGCTACTCTGTCCTAAACTGGAATCCAGCCATGTGCTATCATTTTACGTCTATATGGATATGACCACCTAATTTTGAATATTTTATTTTCTGGACCCATCAGTGTATAGAGCATTTTCAGGCATTGGAGCATTTTCCTCATGTATATAGGTAGGATGGAGGCAGGAGGCTCTATCTGTGGGGGCAATAGGGTTTCTCAAATAATATAGGTCTAAGGAATTGATTTTAAGGCCTGCCTAAGGGGGCTAGTTGATTTTACTCCCCTCTGCTGCAGACAAGCATGCCATTTCTCTCAAGTCTGCAACTGGGCCTTTCCTGACTAGGACTTAGTTTGTAACCCTTCTATCCATCCTATGATAGAAAAGGCTTTTTTTTCCAGTTACAGTCTGAGCATTTTTGATAGACTTAACTTGTGGAGTCCTTTATATACAGATAGCAGCTGTTGTTTCATAATGCTGTGCTTAGGCCCTACTTCCTTCCTCTTTTGTGACCAAAATCCTATGGCCCTTATTCCTGATGGTTGTTTAGCCATAGACCCCAATTCATACTTTCAGTACTTCTGGTTACTTCTACTATGTAAGGATGTTGAGTCAGGGGAGAACAAAGGGCTTTGGCCTATGAAATCAGGAGCTTGATTTTCTCCAATGCCTTTTGCTCTTTATGCCCCCAGTCTCAAGTTTTTCCATGTTTTATGAGAGCATGTAAAGGTCTGATGATTTGAGCTAATTGTGGTATAAATATCTGCCAGTAACCTAGCCGTCCTTTGAAAACTTGCAGCTGTTTAACCATGGTAGGAATAGGTTGAAATTATTTTCTATTACTTTATCTGGAATGTTATAGGCCTTACACAACTGGGTCATGCCCAAGAATTTTATTGCTACCCCAGGTCTTTAGAATCTTGTTGGGATTGACTTCTCATCATTTAATTTTTAATCTGCCAAGCACAATAGCCAAAGCTATTTCTAATTCTGCAAAAGAATCAGAGTTAAACATAATATCATCAATGTCTTAAAATTAGGTAACAGTTGGTAGCACAATTATTGAAAGATTCCAGGTATACTATCCCATGGTAGATGTAAATCTCCTTGTGATAAAATGGGTTAGGTCCATTGCCAGCCTCCCCATATGAAAGCAAACTGATCTTGGGACTGAGTGTCTAAAGGAATGCTGAAGAAGGTATTTGCAAGATATACTGCATGATCAGTTCCCAATTTAGCTGTTAGCTGATCAAGTAATTTGGTTGTATTTGGAACTGCCGCATGTATTGATGGAACAAATTTATTTAATTCTCAGTAGTCCACTGTCATTCCCCAGGAGTCATCTGGCTTTTTCACTGGCCATATGGGGTTATTGAAAGGACTTTGAGCTGTTCGTATAATTTCTTTCATTTATTTATTTATTTATTTATTTATTCTCATAAATCAAAATTCTCAAAAATTAAATAGGACAATTATTTCCATACCTTTCCTAGATTCAGATTAAATCCAATCACTTTATAGCAGGATTGTATGTGTTTCTCTCTATGTGATAATTATGGGCTAACTTTTAACAACTATATGTAAACTAATAGAGGTAGGATAGGAAAAATACTTTGAGGCAGAACATATTGGTGGAAGAATACTACCAGATACCAAGAATTATTATTAGGCTATCATAAATTTAACATCATCATATATGTAAAAGAAACAGAGCTGATGGCTCAGAAATATCTTCACTCATATGTTTATTTGCATTATAAAAATCTATTACAATGATAGAAGGATTTTTTTTTATAACAAATAGTGTGGTACATCTCATACTGTATATAAAATTGAATTTAACTTCTATTGTATATGAAAATGTGAAAAATGAAGTACTAAAGTTTCATCAATAGTATAGATAAATATTGTGAATTTCATATAAGTCAATATTTTGTAAAGCAGACACAAAATGGCATAATTATAATATAAAATGCTGATATAATGGTTACACAGTGTTAAGAATATTTGTTAATCAAAAGAGACAAAAGAAATAGTGTAAATGCACACCTTAGTGCTGGAGAAGATATTTGGTATAGGAACAACCACTAATTTACTCATATACAGACTGCATACAGAAATTCTTAAAAATACATAGACCAGATAACTCATTAGGGAAATGTGGAAAACAAATTGTTGAAAGACACTGCACGATGATATGCAAATAGTCAATGAGGAAATGACATGTTTCTCCTCTTCATTTGTATGCAGGGTAAAGCAAATTTAAGCCGCAATGAAATACCATTTCACCCCACCAGAAACTTACAAACTTAAAAAGAAGGAAAGTAAGTCATTGGTGAAGTAGAGCTACAAGACCTCTTATAAACAGCAGGCAAGTTCATATATTGATATGCTTAAAAAAAAAACCAACCCTTTGGCAATAGTTACTAAAATTCTGTACATTTATACTCTAGGATTTAGCAACTCTACTTCTATATCCAATAGAAATATGCATATATGTACTTAAAAACACATATATGTATGACACTAATGTAATACTTAATTAACAAGACCTGAAAACAATTTTTACCACGAGCAGAATAGATAAAATTGTGGTAGAGCCATACAATTGTTATTTGGCAATGAAAATGAACAGATGAAAATGAAGTTCTTAAAATAGAATTGTGTAAAAGAGACTAAATTCAAAGTGGGTACACTATATGACTTTTTATCTAAAGTAAGAAAGGAAAATGTATCTGTGGTGATAGAAATCAAGAAGGTTACTACTGGGAGCTTGAGCAGCAATTAGAAAACATCAAAAGAGTTTCTGGAGTTCTGGTAATACCATAATTTTTGATCTAGTAAGAGTAACTAGAATACGAACCAATAGTAAATACAGAAGATTTATGTTTTTCTTAAAGTATATTTAATTCAATTAAAAGTTTACTTAAAAAAAAACCAAAATGAAGAGGTAATCTTTGTTTCCTCTCTAGGACATAAAACATTGGAAAACACCATAAAATTCATAATTGCATTACATGGCAATAATAAAATTTCATTCACCATCAATGATGTATTTATTATTGGATAGAGAGTGAATTTTAGAATAAAATTAAATAAAGTTGGACATATATTTTCAGTGTAAAGTTAAGCACAGTAGATATTTACATGAAAATAGAGGTATTAGGATTTTATTTTATTTTACCGTTAAATACAAAATCTAATAATGAAGTGAAACAACTCTTATTAAGGTGCCCTTAGAAATGTCAAAAATATATATTGCTACAATCTCAATAACAGGTATACTCACATTCTCACAAATGAAATCATCTATCTTTAAGCAAACTAAACTTAGTTTTGTTTGAATTATTGTATATGTAACCTACCTTTGTAGATCTCTATTTGCTCCTGTTAACAAGACTGGACATTTTATAGACAAGTATATTTCTTAGAGAATTGAATATATTTTTGAAATGGGAAATTTCAATCATCCATGAAATTAAACAGTGCTTAAGGAAAAACAAAAGATTTTCAATTATGGATTCTGTCCTCCCATTTCAGATTCTTATGTCAAAGTAAAGAGTATGTTATGCCAAAATGAATGCCTAAGGAAGTTTTTGTCAAATTCAAACTCCCCACTGTGGTAGGTTGGATTTTATATCCCCTATTTAAACATGTTCTTAATATTAAGAAGCATTCCTCTGGATATGAATCAATTGTAAATAAGACCTTTTAAAGGTACTATGTTTAGTTAAAGTGTGGCTGCACTGAATGAGGGTGTGTTTTAATATAGATTCCTGAAGGCCTTATGAAGAGAAGCCAGAAGTCACAGAAACCAGAAAAGAGAGGACATTGCCATTTTTGACAATAAGCAGATATGTAAACTAAGAAACCTCAAGGATTGCCTACAGCCAGCATCAGAACATGTAGATTCATTGAGAAAGCAAGTATTGCTGATATTTTGATTTTGGATTTCTTCTAGCCTCAAAAATATGGGCCAAGAAATTTCTGTTGTTTAAGTCAATGCATTGCATGGTATTTGTCATAATAATCCTGGCAGACTGAGACAAGTTGGCTCTACTTGGAGTTCCTGTGATCTGACCCTTCCAGCAGGGCTTCTTTGTGGCATAATCCTGCAGGTTTGTTTGAGTTTACCTTATCTTATTATGATACTGTTAGCCTCTTAACTCTGTTACATTTTATAATTCAATTATCTTTTTCTATTTGAACTTTCAGCAAGTTTTAATTATGTTTGTTGAAGGAAGGAATGAAAGGGAGAGAGTATAGAAACAGAGGGGCTTAGGAGGATAATTTCCTGTTCTTGTCTAGAGTGGAATAAAATAGGGTTCAGCAAATTTCTTATCTCCACATTGGCCCTGAGGTAAATATACCATTCATTTGAGTTTTTTCCCAGGGTTAGAATTTGTTTTATTTAAGCATATTTTTAATATTAATTATAAAGAGATTATGGGGGCTAAAGTAAACATAACGTAGACTATCTAGAGAGAAATTTCAGTATAAAGGAAATTTCTGGTATATAATGGAATAATAATGGAACTATTTCTGATCTTCCCTAGCTGCTCTTTAATCTGCTTCATTCTTTTTTTTAGTAAAGATAAATCCTCCCAATTCTTTCATTCAAATTTTTAACTTTTTGCTTGTGCTCTAGGACCCCTCAAGAATTCTCCCTTGATGTGGAACATATTAGGAAAGTTGTAAGTATTTATAATATTGTAATATATAAAATAGTCAAATTGAAGATATATCTGTGAAATTTTTACATGGTCTGTTCTCAATCCTAATATAGCTTGCTTCACATGAAAAAACGTACCTGATATATTTGTCTGTCATTGTAAGGTAGAAATTTCTGTATGTTTCTTTAAATTTGAATTTTAAATATTCAAAGAATTTATAACATGTATATGTACACTCTTCAAATCCTGTTTATGATGCCAGATTTTGTTAAGACTAAAATAAATCAAATGAACATGTTTTTTAATACAAAATATGTCATGATAAATCAAAGTAATGCCTAATTCTTAATCAAATCTTAAGGGAGACTACACTGAAATCAAGGATTGCATCACAGGATCAGGAGCTGGATTTCCACTAGATGTAAGGCAGAATAAGAAGAATTAGTAGACTTTGTGTGAATAAATATAAAATATATGACAAATAAAGGAAGCATAAAGTGCCAGTAAGAAATTACATTTAAGTAAATTCAGATTCAGGATGCATATAAGTGAAATTTAAGTTATTTAATGACAAATAAAATAGCATTGCAAAGAGTAAGAGGAGATGAAACTATTGTATATTTGGTCTCCCAGCAGACAGTCCTGTGTTTGCAATGTAGTCTGAGAGGGGAGACTAATGACAAGGGAAATGAAGAATAAAGAGACCTCAGATTAGAGAGTTTACATTTTGCTCAAGAAAGTTTCAGAAATACTGAAAATTTTTTCATGAGATTGCTTATCTAAGAAACACATGAGAGGGAAAAATCAAGTCTAACAAAGGTAAAGCTACCATATTTATATAAAAAGTATTTTAGAACTTTGACGGTAATTCTGAATGCATCTTATTTGACTAGTTTTACAAAATCATACATATTTCAAAGAAGCTATATTTTAAGTGATGTTGAATAATAACAAATATAATAATTTAAGCAATAATGATAAAAACTGTCACATTCAAGGTTATCATATTGACCAAATTCTTTATTTTATTTGAGTATGTAGACACATGGCTTAACATTTTAAAGATTTCTGTAAATGGATTAAATTAGAATCTTATTAGAAAAAAAGTACATGAAAGCATTTCTTTTTAAATTATAGAGCACTGTTTCCACTTAGCTATTTTTATTTTGATCATTATTGTCATGGTCTAATGAATTGAATATACCTCCAATGTACTTATTCTGCTATAATGGGATAACTTGGTCAGAGAAAATATCTCCATTATAATGCAAATGTATGGCATTGTTTGCTTTTAGTTTGTGTTTCCAGACTGAAAGCACCTATAATCATATACTGTTCTTTTCATTCATATATTTTCCTATAATTATGAATTTGATTATATACCTAAAAGTTTGGTAATGAAGATAGATTATTTTCTAAATATATGGCTCATTTTAGTTTTATACAAAAATGTATAAATGGTTTTACAAAGTATGGTAATAATGGAAATTTAATGATACTATCTCAATACTTTAGTGGAATGCACATTTGTTTCAATAAATAATATGTTAATTTTAGTGACATAATGAGGAAGAAATTAATCCTTTTAAAAATAACATTGTATTACAACAACCAACAAGATGGCAGGCTATCAAGGAGCTTCCAGAGCTAGCTCATGGTACAGGGCAGGTAGTAATCACCCAGAGCCATCTAGGCACCTGTTTGGGATTCCAGGAGACCAGAAGAGCATCCTACAATATTCTTAAAAGAATGGAAGGAGGAGACTGACCATCTACAGATAAGATTTGTAAGTAGAGCACTCCACACCACAGAGGCCTGTGCCTGTCCTCCACTGGTGACACAAGCCACCTTGGGAGCTATTCTGTAATAGGAATTGAAAGTTCCACTTCGCAAAAATGGGGGAGAAAGAGAGGCTTGGCCACCAACTTCAGCTACTGATGAGTAAATTTGGCTGGCTAAAGTATAATCCTAAGAAGACCTAAACTTTGAAATTTTCCAAGTCAGGAAGAGGCCCATAGCCACAATTTTAACTCTGCCCCTGGTACAAGGGGAAGCAGGTCAGACTGAAAATCACAGGGAAGGTAGGGACTGGCTTTGCTCCATGCAGATCAGATTGCAGCTCTCGCCTAAGTCTGAGCCCCATCTTCTGCAGGAAGGAAGCTGGGGATACCTGTACCAGCATCTCTGGGAAAATGCAGGTGAAGTCACAGAGGTTGATGGTCATCTGACTCTGGCAGTGCAAGCTACCTCAGGAGCTATTCTGTGGCTGGAGTTGTAAGCTCCATTTCCCATAAACAGGGGAGTAGTAGATGGTTGGCTACTGACTTCAGCTGCTGATGAGTGAATTCAGTGGGCTAAAGTATAACTCTAACAACACTAAAGTTTGAACCTGTCCAAGTCAGAAAGATGCCAGCAGCTGCCATTTTGAATCCACCTCCAACTGAGGGGAAGCCAGGCTGACTGAAAATCACAGTGAATGTAGGGACAAGCTTCTTTCACCCAGCTCAATCAGCAGTGCTAGCCTAGGCTTCAACCCCACCTCTAGCAGGAAGAAGCTGGCAGGACCTAAACCAGCCTCTCTGGGTAACTGTAGGTATATTTGGCTATAACAGACTGAATAGTTGGAAGTCTGCTGCAGCAACCATGGTCATTTAGGACCTGTATGGCATAGATTGCTGCCCACTCCACAGCTCCATCCCCACCACAGGCAGGGGAGAAAGGTGGGGGGGGGGGGGAGTCATCAGCCTCTCTGACAAACTACAGTCTAAGCCTGCATGACTTGGAATATAACACAAAAATGTGGTTCAGTCCCTAACCCAGGAAAAGGAGAAAGTTGGGAGAAGCTTCATCTATCCCTGGGACAATGAGGGCAGCTTGAGCCTCCACAATTTACAGTACCAACTACATCCTTGGTTCTTACTACACAAAAAGCAAGGGAGAAAGAGCAAGAAAGCCCTAAAGTAAAGAGAGTAACCGCACCCAGAATAAATACATCTAGTAAGCCAGATGCCAAAACACCAAAAAAATGGCAATCGCACCAAGAAATAGGAAGATATGGCCCAGGTAAATGAACAAGATAAGCCTCCAGATTACAGAAAGGAGTTGAGACAGCTAAGCATAGATGTTCAAATAAATCTCCTTAATAAATTCAATGAAATGGCTAAATAGATTAAGGATATTGAGAAGAAATTGGATGAGCACAAAGAAGAATCTGTAAGCATACATAGAAAATAGGAAATTTTATGGGAATAAAAGGTGTAATAAATGAAAATGTAAAAACATTGGAATCATGTAATAGCAGGTTTGAAGAGGCAGAAGAAAGGATTTGTGAATTTGAAGAAATGACCTCCAAAAGTGAGCATAAAAAAGAAAAGAAGAAAAGAATGGAAAAAATTGAATAAGTTCTCAGGCAACTAAGTGACAGAAAGAGACATGCAAACATATGTGCCATGGGTGTCCCAAAAAGGGAAGAGGAAGAAACAGGGACAGAAGGAATATTTGAAGAAATAACGGTAGAAAATTTCCAAACCCTTTTGATGAACATAGATATCCATGTTCAAGAAGAACAACATATTCCTATCCAAATAAATCTAAATAGATCAACTCCAATACACATACTAATCACAGTGACAAATGATGAACACAAAGAGAGAATTCTGAAAGCAGCAAGAGAAAAGCAATGCATAACATGTAAGGGATATCCAATAAGTTTAAGTATCAATTTCTCATTAGAAAGTATGGAAGCAAGAAAAGAGTTGCATGATATATTTAAGATACTTCAAGAGAAAAACTCCCATCCGAGATTCTTATATCCATTAAGATAGTCTTTTAAAAATGGGGTGAGTTTAGAACATTCACATATAAACAGAAACCATGAGTTTGTAACCAAGAGAACAGCTTTGCAGGAAATACTAAAGTGTGTGTGACAGTCTGAAAAGAAGAGACAGGTGAGATAGGCTTGGAAGAGAGTCTGGAAAATAAGATTATATCAGTAACAGTAACCAAAAGTCTCCAAATAAAGGTGAACATAAAATATGACAGATAAAGCCCAAAGGTCAAAATGGGTGAAAGAAGAATTGCCTTTACAATAATAACATTGAATGTTAATGGACTAAACTCCCAATCAAAAGACACAGACTGGTGGAATGGATAAGAAAACATGAGTCACTTATTAGCTGTCTGCAAGAGACCCACCTTAGACCTAAAGACACCAAAAGATTGAAAGTGAAAGGCAGGAAAAATTCATTCCATGCAGACAATAGCAAAAACAACAATAAAGCTGGGGTATCTATACTTACATCAGATGAAATTAGACTTTAAAAGACACTAGTAAAGCACAGTTTGAGGAAGAAGTCAGGGGGAAAATCCATTTACAATAGCAATTAAAAGAATAAAATATTTAGAAATAAAGTTAACCAAGGATGTAAAGCATGTGTGTTGATAAAACTACAACTCATTGTTAAAAGAAATAAAAAAAGAACTAATTAATTGAAAGAACAATCCTTGTTCATGGGTTGGAAGACTAAATATCATTAAGATATTACCTCAACACAACCAATCCAATGTCCACATAGAAGAGGTGGTATTGGATTGAGAAAAGTGGACATGGTGGACGATGGGTATGGGGAAAGGCAGGAAAAGATGAGAGGTGGAGGTGTCTTTGGGACATGGAGCTGCCCTGGATGGTGCTTCAGAGGCAATCACTGGACATTGTAAATCCTCACAGGGCCCACTGGATGGAATGGAGGAGAGTATGGGCCATGATGTGGACCATTGACTATGAGGTGCAGAGGTGCCCAAAGATGTACTTACCAAATCCAATGGATGTGTCATGATGATGGGAACGAGTGTTTTGGGGGGGAGAAGGGGGGTGGGGGAGTGGGGTTGAATGGGACCTCACATATATATTTTTGATGTAATATTATTACAAAGTCAATAAAAAATAAATAAAAATAAAAAATAAAAAATAAAAAAAAAAAAGCAAATAGTGGGTAACAGTTAGTTATACATGGGGATGTGGCTGAAAATGGTAGGCCAGGTATGTAAATGCCAATTGACAGAATGCTAGAGAATAATCTAGGAACTGAAAAGCATAGTAAACCAAGAGGTGGATGAGAATTGTGATTGATGGGAAAGATGAAAGAGTGTCCTTGTGAGCTAGAGCAAATGTACATCACTACTGCACAGTGTTGGGAATGCATGGGAAAAATACAACTGGAGTCACCTACGGAGTGTGGCTAGCAGTAATAATATATTCTAGCATCTATGCCAAAGATGTACTGTGTTGATAATGGGCAGCATGTAAAATGTGAACCAAATGTATACTATGGACATCATAACAATCAGATGACATTATCTTATTTGTAACAAATGTTCCACCACAATGTTGTGTATTGATAGAGGGGTGTAGTTTGGGAATTCTGCACATGTGCATGACTGTTTATAAGTTTACAATTTCTGTCATAAAAATATATATTTAAAATAATAATAGGGTGTGTTAGGGGAAAACATTAAATGTAAGATAAGGAATATAATTAGTAGCAAGATTTTGACAATATTCTTTCATAATTTGTAACAAATGTCTCACAGCAATGCGAGGTGTTGTTGGGGAGCTGATGTATGGGACCCCTGTATGATGTTATGCATGTTTGCTTTGTAAGTTCACAACTTTTACTATACACTTAATTGTTTATGTATGTTCATATATAAATGATATAAAGATAATAATAGGGAAAAATACTTTGGTTAGTAGTAATATTTTGACAATGCTATTTAAAAATTAGTTAAAAAGGTTTAACAACAATGTAAGTTGTTGGTGGTAGGGTGAGTTATAAGAGTCCTATATGATGTTGTATATGTTTTGTAAATTCACAACTATTACTATACATTATTGTTTATGTATGTTTGTGTGTGGGTGATATATTTAAATTAATTATTTTTAAAAAATAAAAGAGGTTTCCATAAAAAAAAAAAAAAGATATTACCTCAAAGCCAATTTCACACAAATTGATACAAGATTTAATGCAATCATGATAAAAATTCCACCAACATTTTAAAAATAAGTGGAAAACATGATTATCAAATATATTTGGAAAGGTAAGGGTTATGAATAGTCAGAATCATCTACAAGGGAAAAGCAAATTTGGAAACTCTCACTTCCAGACTTTAAATCATATTACCTAGCTACATTGGTAAAAACAGCATGGTACTGGTATAAAGACAGACACAGACCAACAGAATCAAACTGATGGTTCAGAAACAGACCCTTACATTTATGGTTAAGTGATTTTTGACAAGCCTATCAAACATACCCAGCTTGGAAAGAACAGCAGTCCATTCAACAAATGAAGCTGAGGAAACTAGATATCCATATCCAAAAGGAAGAAAGAAGACCACTATCTCACACCTGGTACAAAAATAAACTCAAAATTGATCAAAAACCTAAATTTAAAAGAAAGAGCCATAAAGCTCTAAAAAAAATTTAGGAAAGCATTTTTAAGACCTGGTGGTAGGTGATTGATTCTTAAAGTTGATAAGAGGAGGACTGAGATCAACTACTGATGTTTAACATATGTAGAAGTCTTAAATGTACTGTAAAAGTGTGAAAATGTGTAGAATTGATATTAACACATTATAGTAAGTAACAGCTGGTTTATAAATAGGAAAGTGTCTGAAAGGGGTTGTCTAGGCATATAAATGTCAATTGAAAGAAAGCTAGAGAATAATCTAGGGACTGAATAACACAGTAAAGCCAGAAGTAGATGAAAACTGTGGTTTGTGGTAGAGATGCAAGAGTGTCCTTTGTGAGCTAGAGCAGATGTACATCACTATTGCAGGGTGTTGGGAATGTGGGGAAGCATGGGAGGGACCTATGGACTACAGTTAACTGTAATAATGTTATATTCATGCATCTATGCCAAATTTGTACTGTGTTGATAATGGGGGAGTATAGAAAACATATGCCAAATGTGCACTGTGGAACTGGTAAAAATTTAATGATATTACCTCAAAGTCTATAACAAATGTTCCACCACTATGCGATGTATTGATGGAAGGGGGTTGTATGGGAATTTTTCACATGTACATGATTATTTTGTAAATTTACAACTTCTGTCCTAAAACATATATTTAAAAAAATTATGAAGTGGGTTGGGTATAAAATATACTAAGTGTAAAATAAGGAGTATAGTTGGTAGTAAGATTTTGATGATATTGCTTTATAATTTGTAATAAATGCCTCACAGCAATACAAGGTGTCAGTGGTGGGTTGATGTATGGGACTCCTGTATGATGATATGCATGTTTGCTTTGTAAGTTCACAACTTTTACTATGCATTTTTTGTAAATGTCTGTTCTTGTATAAATGATATAAAAATAATAATAATAGTGTGGGTTAGGGGAAAATATACCAAACATAAGGTACTTTCGTCAGTAGTAATATTTTGAGGATGCTCTTTAAGCATTAGTTAATGTTTTATAATAATACAAGGTATTGATCTAGGGGTGATGTATGAGAGCTCTGATGATGTTATGTAAGTTTGTTTTCTAAGTTCACAACAATTACTCTACATATATTGTTTATGTATATTTGTGTATGAGAGATATACTTCAATAAATTAAAAAGTAACATTGTGTTAAACTTTATATACTTTTAAATCAATATGAATGGTAATTATTCATTCTCCCAGACAAAGTACACAATTTTAAAATCAAATGGTATTTGCTTACTTTTACTAAACCCAATGTCTTCTTACAGTGTGAACCAGTGAGCTAGCTAAACATTCCTTTAATAATCTAGATACATTAGAAGAAATTATTTATTTAAGGGGCCATTTTTTACACTTTAAAATGATTTTCATTACCTGTTTCATATGTGCCTTGAATATTTCATTAAATTAGAAACCACCTAAACGTTATTGATGGCTCCTTTAAGTGGTTATATATGCTCTGAATAAATTTTAATATATTAGCTTCCTATTACTGCAATAACAAGTGGTATACAAACAACATAAATTACCTCAGAGTTTTAGAGTGTAGAAGTCAGAAATGGGTCAACATGACTAAAGTGAAAGTGTTGGAAGGACTGCATTTCTTCTGGAGTCTCTAGGAAAGAATCTTTTTTTGTTCCATCTTTCAATTTATGTAGGACATCATCTTATTCGTCCATCTATAAAGCTGACAATGTCAGGCTAAGTCTTTCTTTTGCTGCCATCTCTATGACCCTCTCTCTTCTGTCTCCCTCTTGCATTTATAAGGATGCATGATTATATTTGCCCACCAAAGTAATCTAATACAATCTCTAATTTTTAAGGTCACAGTTTAGCAATATCTGCATCAAGGGAGTCTATTGGTGCCATTTTTCCAGGAGCTTGTGCTCACTTTGTATCTATGTGTCACATTTTGGTAGTTGTCATAGTTGTCAAAGTATTTCAAATGTTTCCTTTTTTTTATACATGTGTTACAGTGATCTGTGATCTCTTATGTTACTATTGTAATATTGTTTGGGATCCACTAAACATGCCCATATAAGGCAGCATATTTGATAAGTGTGTTCTAGCTTCCACTGACCAATTGGTCATCCTTCTGTCTCTTCCACTCTCCTTGGAATCTTCCTAGTCTCTGAGACAGAACAGTATTGAAATCTTTCCAATTAATAATCAGTAATCTTACAATGGCTTCTAAGTGTTCAGATGAAAGGAATAGTTGTGTATCTCTCACTTTATATCAAAAGTTATAGGTGATTATGTTTAGTGAGGAAGGCAAGTCGAAAGCCAACACAGGTCAAAAACTAGGTCTCTTATACCAAACAGCCAAGTTGTGAATGCAAAGGAAAAGTTCTTGAAGGAAAGTAAAAGTGCTACTCCAGTGAATGCATGGAAGATTAAAAAGAAAAACATGTTATTGCTGATATTGAGAAAGTTTTGATGGTCTGGATAGAAGATCAAACCAACCATGGCATTACTTTTAAGTTAAAGCTGATCCTGAACAAGGCCCTAACTCTTCTCATTTCTCTGAAGGCTAAAAGAGGTGAGGAAACTGCAGAAGGAAAGTTTGAAGCTATGAGGTTGATTCATGAAGTTTAAGTAAAGAAGCCATCTCCATAACATCAGAGTACAAGGTGAAGCATCAAATGCTGCTGTAGAAGCTGCAGCAAGTTATACAGAAAATACAGCTAAGATAATTCATGAAGGAGACTACACAAAACAACAGTGTGGATGTAAATGAAGCAGCCTTCTATTGGAAGAAGTTGTCATCTAATCCTTTTATAGTTAGAGAGGATAAGTCAAAGACTGGCTTCAAAACTTCAAAGGATAGGCTAACTCTCTTGTTACAGGCTAATGCAAATGGTAACTTTACATTGAAGCCAATACTCAATTACCATTCCCCAAATCCCAGAGGCCTTAAGAATTTTGCTAAGTCTACTCTGCTAACACTCTGTGACTTGAACAACAAAACCTGGATTACAGTACATATGTTTACAACATGGTTTACTGAAAATATTAAGGCCATTGTTGAGGCTTACAGCTCAGAAAAATTATTCCTTTCAAAATATTAGTCCTCATCGACAGTATGTCTGGTCACCCAAGAGCTCTCATGGAGATGTACAACAAGATTAATGTTTCCATACCTACTCAAACAGCATCTAATCTGCAACCCATGGCTCAAGGAGTCATATTAACCTTTAAGTCTCATTATCGAAGGCATAATGGCTATAAATGTCATATGTAGTGTTTCTTTTGATGGAGATGTGGGCAATGTAAATTGATCACCTTTTGGAAAGGATCCACCATTCTAGATGTCATTAAGAACATTCATGATTCATGGCAAGCAATCAAAATATCAACATTAGCAGGAGCTTGGAAAAAGCTGATTTCTACCCTAGTGGATAAATTTGAGGAGTCCAAGACTTCAGTGGAGATGTGGTGGAAATAGCAAAAGAAGTAGAATAAGAAATGAAACCTGAAGATGTGATTGAATTGCTGCAATCTCAGAATAAAATGTGAATAAATAAAGTGCCATTTCTTATGGATGAGCAAATAAAGTGGTTTCTTAGAATGGAAACTTTTCCTGGTAAAGATGACGTGAACATTGTTGAAATGAAAAAAAAAAAAAAAAGAATTGTACATAAACCTTAGTGTTAAAATAGCAGTAGTGTTTGAAAGGATTGACTCCAGTTTTGAAAGAAATTCTACCATGGGTAAATGCTATCAAATCCACTGCATTCTACAGAGAAATCTTTCATGAAAGGAAAAGTGATTGATGTGGCAAACTTCATTATCTTATTTTAAGAAATTGCCACGACCACCCCAAACTTCAGCAAATATCATCTTGTTCAGTCAGCAGCCATCTGGATATTTATGAAAAGAAACACATATAACTCACACTCACACAAACACAGGAATGAATGAACACATGAGACAGAAGAGACAATGGTTTAAATACTGATGACAGAAGATTTCAGTAAAGAAATTTGAATATACAAAAGGGTGTGTAATAAATAGAAGTGTTTTAGGAAATATGGAGCAGAGATAAACCATACCAGCTGAGCCCAACCTGTATAAATGCATCATTACTTACTGGGCTATTGATGGAAATATGATTTAATTCTGGAATGGGCTCTTACTAATGATGCTTCTAAAACATTGGAAACAATGATTTCTTGTTGTTGTTTTGGTTCACAAGTGCATTATATGTATTTAGAATGGTTCTCTCCATCATAATCATGATTAGGCTTTCTTTCCATTAACATATTTTTCTTCTATTTTAAATTACATTAGCTGGATACAGAAAAGTAATTAGCTATTACACTATTTCAAGACATTAAATATATTATTCCATGTTCTTTTATATTTCACTGTTACTTTTTTTAAGTCCTTTGCCTGTCACTTTATTGCCTCTTTGAAAGGAATCTGCCATCGCTCTTTGTATTAACTATTTAGTGATTGTTTTTGCTATTCTACAGTTTCAAAATAATGTATCTGATTATCATTACCTTGGAATTTATGTTGTATGGAGTATTCCTAGATTCCTGAATCTAAGGCTTAAAGTCTTCCATCACTTTTGAAAACTTCTTAAGCAGTATTTTCTCCCTTCTTACTTGGCCTTTGGAGACTCCAGTAACAAATACATAAGAGTTTTCACAATATTCATATGTCTCTAACTATTCTGTATTTTCCATAATTATTATTGTTCTCTTTGTTTCATTCTAGATATCTTCTACTGATCTAGCACTCAGGTCATTAATCTTATCTTTGGTTGTATATAATTAGCTCTGTTGAATTATTAATTTCAGTTATTCATCTTCATTATTTCTAAAATTTCCTTTCGATGCTTTCATTTATATATTTGGTTAAATTCATTTATATTTTCCATTTCATAACTGATTTTAAGCATACCAATTTGTAATTTTCAAACTTTTGACCTGTCATCAATATCTGGAATGACTTTGGTTCTGCAACTACTTTACAGTTTTTATTTTTGTCATTTAGATTTTGTTAATTGGCTTTTCTTCCTAATATTGTGAGAAGTTACCCCATTTTCTGGCAGTCAACTAGATTATGTTTCAGTAAAATGTTAATTCAATCAATGTTTGAGATGCCTTAAAGTTGGGATGTAGCCTGGAGGTTGCTCTAAGTCTAGTTAGTCCTGAAACAATATATACCATTGCCCCGCTCCAATGTTGGATTTTTATTTCAAATTTTTATTTCCCAGTACAGGGAGACTGTTAAAAGATATATTTTCATTTTCTCTTGTTTCTTTTCTCTGCTTGGCTTATTTGCCTTTTTGCTGCACAGTGTGGGATCTGGCAAATGCTCTCAGCGGAAAATCAGCAGAGAATGTCAGTCTCACATTTCTGCCAATATCTTTTCTTTAGAATAGTATCACTTTATTGACCATCAGGTGGCCATAATAGACCTGAACTCCCAATTTCTCCCTTCCCATCCCATAGATCACTGATGACTTTGAATGAGTATAAATTTTCAGCTTCTGAACCCTACCTAACTTTGAATTAGCTAATAAGACAAGAAGAAAATGATCACATCAGCTCTCCTTTCTTTCTGACAACTGACTACTGAAATTCTGACTTCCTTGGTTGCTCTTGCATGTCTTCAAACAACTGTTTCATGCATTTTATCCTGTTTGTTTAATAAATTCAGAGGGTTGTTCTGATATGAGCTAATCTGTCATAACTGGAAGTGGAAGTCACAGAATATTTTTAGAATAATGGCCATTATAATTTACTTAGCTCTTTATATGGCTGGCTCTTTTTCATTGCTGAAGTTTCATTTTAAATGTCATGTCCTCAAACAAACTTTTCCTGAATTTGTTATAAAATATTCTCTATCATTGTATTAGTCAGCCAAAGGGGTACAGATGTAAAATACCAGAAATCTGTTGGTTTTTATGAGAGGTATTTATTTGGGGTAGAATCTTATAGATACCAAGCCATAAAATGTAAGTTACTTCCCTCACCAAAATCTGTTGCCATGTGTTGGAACAAAATGGCTGATGATGCCTGCAAGGGTTCAGGCTTCCTCTTTCTCTTAAGGCTCCATGGTCCTAGCTTCTTCTAATATCAGTTGTAGGGAAGTAGATGTGACTCAACTGATAGATTGTCTGCCTACCATATAGGAGATCCAGGGTTCAAACTCAGAGCCTCCTGACCCATGTGGTGAGCTGGCCCATGCTCAGTGCTGATGCACCCAAGAAGTGCCATGCCATGCAGGGGTGTTCCCCATGAAGGGGAGCTCCACACACAAGTAATTACCCCTCAAGGAGAGCCACCCCCTATAAAAAAAAAAAAAGCACAGCCTGCCCAGGAGTGGCACTGCACACATGGAGAGCTGATGCAGCAAGGTGATGCAATGAAAAGAGACACAGATTCCTGGTGCTGCTGACAAGAATGCAAGAGAACAAAGAAGAACATATAGGAAATGCATACAGAAAACAGACAACGGGGCAGGGGAGGGGACTGGAGAGAAATAAATTTAAAAATCTTAAAAGAAAATATCAGCTGTAGGCTGGGATAAGTCTCATCTCTCTCTCATGGGGATCATTTCTTTGCAGGCTCAGCTGCTCTGTTCTCTCCACAAGGCCAGCTATAAACAATCAGCCAAAAGGCTCATCGCTCTTCCTGGGTTCTCCACCATGTCTAATGGGGCTTTCTCTCTTTCCTCACTTATCTGCCTCTCTGTGTATTTATTTCTCGGGGCTCCAGCATTAAAACTCCAACTTTCTCCTCTGCCTTGTTGTTTTCTCTGTTAGTTCCCCTCCCCCCACCAAAGGGATGAGAACTCAATGTCCTACTGATGTGGCCCAATCAAAGCCTTACTCATTACTTAATCAAGTAAAAGTGAAACTCCTGATTCCAATCCAATCTAATATTCCCAGAGGAAGAGACCAGTTCACAAACAGAATCCAACATATATTTTTGAAATTCATAAACAATAACAAATTGCTGCAATCATATATACTTATTTTACAGCCATTATTCTATTTACCAATATATGAAAAGAATGTGTGTGGGTGTAAAGATTATTTCATTCCACAATGGATACCTCAAAACAGAGTAGAATTGTTTATATCTTGATCACATCAGTATTCCCTATGCCTATAATGGCACATAGCACAGGAAAAATATGAAATAACTTTGTGGATTAATAACCATCTATTTGTGAATCAAAGAATGAATGGAGATATACAAGATTGATTTTATTATTTCACTAGATATATACATACACCAATTCAAAAAAATTGAGTATACCAACTAATATTCTTAACTAAGCATTCTGACTCCCAAATCCAAGAGGAACATTAAAGACAAATAGAAAAAGGAAAAACAATGGAAAGGGTCTGGCCGTACTAGATATGTGATGCATTGCAAAGTTGTAACTGAAATACTGTGATTTTTGAGGAAAGTAGAACTATAGATCATTCAATAATTTTGAGAGGTGAAATGCTGGTTTAATATAGATGAAATTTAAATATACATTGAGTGACATTTCAAATTTGCAGAGAAAGCATGAGCTATGTAATAAACTTTTGCTTAGAAAGTTAATTTCAAATTTAGAAATGAATGTAGTTAAGCTTTCACATCACAGTAACAAATAAGTGACAGATGGATTAAAAAGGGAACAAATTATCAGATACCCAAATAAAAGAACTTATAACACATTAGGGAAAATTTTAGCAGAATGGTGAAGGGAAAGTATTTTGAGTTAGATTAATTGGAATGATTTTACAGCAAGTAACCAGAAAAACAACCTATACTGTTTCAAAAATTTGCAATGCATTTTTAACATAAAGCAATAAATCTGGAGGAAGCAATTCTAAAATTGTTTCAGGACCCACTATTAGGACAACTATGATTGTCACATTGCCCTTATGCATCTTGCATCATGCTAAAGCTCCATGTAAAACATCCTCAATCAAACCTCCAGAAAAAAATTTAAAGGACCTAATTCTACTAAGGTAGCTGAAAATGATTTGGGCTGAACAATTAGCAAGCTCTAACTTATTAGGGGGCAAAAATTTGAAATTACAATGGAAATATAAATAATACACAGTAAATTTAGTTTTAAAAGAACTAATGACAAAATAGGAAAATATGTGCAGCATATTAAAAATAAAAATGTAAGTAATTAAACCTTTATAAAAAGTTCCTATTAGCCAGTATGATATAGAAAACAAAACCAATGAAAATTTTCCCAAATATACTCTTTACAAAATCTCTTTAAATTGTCAATAAGAAAAATGAAAAAGGCTCATCATAGCTAGTAAGCAGAAAGTTGCAAATCAATCAAGAATTAAATATTCTTTTTTTCATAAATTCAGCAAAAATTAACAAAAGAGATCTGATATTTAATGCAAGAAAATGTGAATTCTTATTTAGTGATTTTTGTTGGCATGCATGGTGGTATAAATTTGTGAAAATATTTTAGAAATCATTGGCCAATTATTCAAATTTTAAATGATTTATATTTTCCATTTCAAGTCTTAATTTTATGAGTAGAATTCTATATTAATGAAAATAGTCAATATTAATTCAATTAATTAATTCTGACTTATTTGCACCTACAAATCATTTAATTTGCACAATGATACCATGACTTAGATAGTAATATTGCCCTATTTTATGAATGAGAAGAGAGGAGCACATAGAGTTTAAAGCAACTCGATATTCACAGCTAGATAGTGGCAGGAGGAGATTTGTATCAGGACATTTAGGCTCTAGATTGCAAGTTCCTCCACATTTTTTACACTGTCTCTCTAATGTAAAGTAAGACATGTTCATACTATTATATATTCAAGGATATTCTTCTTGTATTTTTCGTGAAAAATCGCTAATTAATCTCATGTCAACTAATGGGAGAATACTTAAAGTTAAATTTTACTATAGAAAACTATGGAGGTGTTTTAAAGAATTCGATAAATGAATATCGAGTAAGTGTAGTAGGATGATATAAAGGTAAAAACACAAAACAAATTTACATGGCACACAGGTGGAATAAGGGAAGTCAAAAGCATTAAAAGTAATTTCCTCTAGAAAACACTGAAATTGATTAAATTTTCTTGTTTTGCTTATTATAACTCTGTACATTAATAAAGAACTAATAAATATTTGTAAACACAATGTTTACATTTAAAATGTTAACTAAACACCAGAAGATCTCAAAATACAAATTCTTTAATATGGTGGGAAATGGAAAGTATGATTAAGATGGGGGAGGTCAGAAGGAAGTAGAGAGTACAAGATGGTCATTTTTTATTTTATAATTTTATTGTTCACTTTTTACCACTTGTTCATGTCATTTATTATGATATTAAATAAAACAAAAATGTAGATTTTAAATGTTGCTTTAAGTATTTATTAATAGTTCATCCCATCATTACTTTTAAACCTGAACTGTGTTTTTTTATTCTCCTCTAAAGACACTTGAGATGCTGAATTCCTAGAGTCTAATTCCTAAAGTCTTAAATTCCTAGTCTAATATGTATCTCATTATCTGCCAATAGATAAAACAGTGAAAGTCCTGGGTGAAAATTTTGTGTCACTCCTTTGCCTCCAATATAAAATCTAAAGTGCTATCCTTTACCACCAAGATTCATTAGAACATTTCCTCTTACACACTTGTGAAAACATTTTGATTCATTTCAAAATATCCATTTCACTCATAGCCAAGATTGTATTTTAAACATTACTTAAGATGCGATTTTCACTTCTTACAATTACTTTTTTATGTCCCCAATTTACAATTTATCATTCTTCTTCTGTTCCAACCTTGAATGCCATGATCAACACCTCAACCTAAATGAGGTCTTCTCTGTCTACTATAAAAAGAAGTTTCTCCTTCTTTAAGTACATTCATGTGACTTATAGATTTTTTCACCAATGTATCTTTTAATACAGAGTCTGCTTACATATTTATCTTCTTTTAACTATCCTACCTTTAATTCTGGCTCTCCAAGTAAATTACAGACTGATTTAGAGCAAAGTATGATGTTTTTGCAGAAAGATGACTGCATCTTCACTTTTCATAGTAGTTATCACAGTGTTTGGTACATAGCAGTCATTCATTATTACTTGGTTGATTGATTTAAAAATAATTCTTCCTTAAAGACTAGTCATTATCTCTAATTTACATATGGTATAAATTAATTTTCTCTACATCGGTAACCAAATTGGATTGACCTATTACCATTGAAATCTTTGTTGCCACTTTAAGTCATGGCAATATTCCTAGAAGGAAATAAACAAAAACAAAACTCCAGTTCCAGACAATATTCTGATATTATATGAAGAAAATTAAATGCTGTTTATCAAATAAGTGAGTCAGTATGTCTATTAATGGGAGGGGAGTAAGGGAGAACATTTTCTTCAACAGCATTTGTTTGAGTTTCTGAGGCTGCTTAAAGCAATACCATGAAACGGTGCACCTTAAAGTAAGGGAATTTATTTGCTTATGGTTAACAGTCTAGGAAAATGTCCAAATCAAGTTATCATCAATATGATGCTTTCTTCCCAAAGATGGGCTCTGGTGATCCTTGGCTTGCCTGCCACATGGCAATCACATGGAAGTTTTGCTCATCTCTCCCTTTTCTTTTTGGATCCATTGATTTCAGCTTCTTGTTCCCATGGCTTTCTTCTTCTCTCTGTGTATTCATTTGCGTATGAAGGACTCTGGTAATAGTTGAGTTTGTTGATGGGGGAGGGGTGGTGGGGATGGGGTGGGGGTTGTATGGGGACTTCGTATTTTTTGAATGTAACATTTAAAAGAAAAAAAAGAAGAAAAAAGAAAAAAAAATCCATCCTGAATGAGGTAGGTCACACCTTAACTGAAGTAGGCTATCAAAAGGTTCTACTTAAAATCTGTTAATATACACAGGAATGGATTAACTTTAAAAATAAGCTTTTCTAGGGTATATACAGTGTCAAACCACCACAGCATGTAACAGATGCTTAAAGAATATCTGCCTCATGCCAAGAAATCTATTGGAAACTAGAGATAAAAGGTGGAAGAAGTTAGGCATGATCACTAGTGCAACTGGTGCACCTATAGAGAATTCATCATAAAATGGAGGGTTATACAGACAATCACGACGAAGAGTGATTATTGCCATTTTATGGTAAATACATTATATAGATGGAATGAAAAAAGGGTGCTTCCTAGAGGAAGTGTGGAAAGATTGAGAGATTTAAGTGCCCCAGTAAAAAGGAGGTTGATGTGAAAAGTGGACTGTGGAGCACTGGTAGGACTGAAACAAAGTACGATATTCCTGTACGATAAATTGGTTAAAGTGAGAGTGAGGAGAGAGCAAGAGATCAAGCTGACATATCAAAATACATGTAAAATGTACCTGTCACTACTGTAATCCATGACATATTTATCTCTTCCTTAACCTATTATAGTCGCTTCCCACCTGTCCCCCTTATTTACCCTCTTGTTCTTACCCAAGAGAAGGTATGATTGCTTTTTTTAAAAAAAGATAAAATTGATGGTATCTCTCTTCTTAAAACCATGAAATACTTTGCATTTTTTATCAATATTAAAGGCAATCTGGATCCTATTTCCCATTCAAACTTCATCTCTTCCTGCTTTTCTACTTATTTACTCTATTCAGCCACAATAATCTTTCAATCTCTCAAAATCAACAGTCATTCTTACATAAGAGCTTTCAGTTAGTTTTCCGACATGCTGAATATTCCATCTATCCTCATTTCTTCGCTGACATCTATCATTCATTAATTCCCAGCTTCAATATTTTAAAAAGGCCTTGCCTTACAACTCACTGTAATTTGTCTTTTTATTTTATTAATCACTGTACGATTAACATGTAACATGATGACTGACACACAGTAGGTGCTCGAAAAATTGTTAAAATAACAGACAGAAGGAACAGAGTAATTCTATATTAAAAAATGAAGACTGCTAAGCTTAACTGGCTGCCTGATATGAAGAAATTAGAGTTTTAGACTGACAAAAGGAATAGTAATTAGGGAATAGAGTAGAGTAATCCCATTGAGAAAGGGAGAGATAATGGAAACAACATTTAGAAAATTGGAAATAGGTAGAAAGAAGATGGATTGAGAAGATATTACAGACCCTAACTATGGCTCTTTTTAATCGCTAAAAACAAGGTGGTTTGTGCCATATTTTGAAGAAAGAAACACGAAAAGACAAGTGAATTTGGACAGACACTTGCAAACAATCTCACTTTAGGTACTTGACTGTATTAGAGGGAATGTCTAAGAAAGATTGATATATGAGGATATGCAAAACCAAAAAAAAAAAAAACAATCTAAATAGGAGAGTTAGTGATGTGATCTTCTGATTAATAATTGGAAGATATGCTATTAAATGAGCACACTTGGAGAAAGTATCAGCAGAGAAAGGAAATAAGAATAGAAGAAATACAATGAGAAAGAAATTGTGACTCTCTTAAATGTTGAAAAGAGAAAGCAGATATTGCAAATGTGATCATAAGAACTGTTTTTTAAAGAAAAGTAGAATTGGTATCATGAACTACCAGAGATGATAATGCTTGAAATTTAAGTCCATGATCAACAGACTCAAATAATCCAGAATGTCAATTTAAAAACTGTATTCATTAACTTTTTGAGTGAAAGAGTTTTAGTTTACTTTGGAGGCAGTGGCCAAAATGAACTGAGGTTAAGGATGAAGAGTATTCGGATATAGAACAATAGAATGATGACAATTCTTTCAATATGTTTGCCAATAAGGGGAAAAAGAAAGAATGAGTAGTAGGAGAAGGATATTTTATGTTCAAATTGTTTTGGAAGATGAAGAGCCTTGAGTGTTATTTGTCTCCTACAAATCCCCACATGACCAAATTTTTTAAAAGTAAAAGCATATATTAAAATTGCAATATATAGTTAGAGATTATATTAATATTCCAGTGGTATTTTATAAGTGCCATAAAAAAGGATTTAATATGCTGAGTTTTGAAGTGCAGAGATAAAATGGAAAATGTTTTCTGCCTAAAGATAACTGATTTCCTGCTATGTCAAGACAGAGATCTCTTATTGCTAGAGTTCTATTATAATTATCTAAGTAGGTAAATGAGCAATTATCACATTCAAAGAAAGTGCCTTTCACTATTGAATCGAAAAGAATAAGGAAAAAAACAGGCTCATATATCAGCATTTAATACCCAGTGTAAGAAACATTAATGAGAAAAATACATCAAAATGTGTTGTATTGCTTCTGCTATTTTGTCTCTATATTGAGTCTCTAGAGAAAGTATTCTTATTAATAGTAGTTATTGCTCTTGAAAACTATATTGCCTTTCCAATAAACTATAATCCAGAAGTTGTTTTTGAAAACTAGCTTGGAAACAGATGTAATAATGGCAGAGTTTCCTATGGTTTTCCAGGCAAAAGTCATAAAAGTAATTACAGAGTTTGCTGCCCATTCTAAATTCCCCTGATGATTTTACTGAATAATATTTTCTTTTCTTCCTTAAACTGCAGAATGGTTTTACCTTTTGCCATTTGATAACAAGTCCCTATCTAGTCCTTGGCTTTAACAGTCTAGGACCAACTCACAATCCCCAGATTTTTTCAACTGTTTAGTTATACCCAAATGATCTGTGAAAGCAGACATTTTATTCAACAATCATGTCAATTAAGTGAAATGCATCTTAAATAAATATATATTAGCTTCGTGAATTGAGACCTTGTGACATTGATGATTTATCTGATTTTGACTAGATTGTTTACTGTAATAACCAGTTCAGGTTTACTTGAGATCGTAATTCTGTATTCCCGGAGATTTAGAAAAAAATGTTAAACATGATAAAAATCATTCATTGGAATGAGATATATATTTTTTATTTTATATAATTATAATTATAGACAATATAAGATACTATTTCCAAGAGAAAACAGAGGAACTATTAAGTAATGTGACTAAACAGACATTTTTATTCTAGCCCATGATAAATTTTACTCTATTTTTCAAAGGAATTTTATCACATGTGTTGGTGTCCCAGGCCTGTCTTGAACTCAGAGTATTTTGTATAGGGATAGTTATGTCCTTGACTCAGGAACCATATTATACTCCTTAGATTATCATAAATCACTACTCAAAATTTTCCCAGTAAAATCCTATCAATAGATTCTGCAGAGGTACTTAGACATTCTTCCTACATGCTCTGAAAATGCCTACTGCTGTTTGCTTACTCATTTCACTTATTTTCCTGTATCTAGGCTGAGTACTTTAAGTCTATTTCTTCTTCCCATTATGCGCTCTATAATACAAGGACAGGGAACAGATTCTTAACACCTGTGCCCAGAAAGAATCTTTTCCTTATTAAAGCTAACGATACGAAGGATTACTGTCTGGGTGGAACTAAAGATATGATGACACTTCATGGGATAGAAGGAGTGAATTTCCTTTTTGAAAGTAGTAATTAAAATTTTTTTATTTCACCTTTTCATGACCCTATATTACATAAATGACCCAAGGACACTAAGTAAGGCAATGTCTTTAGATAAAATTACACATAACCTAAATAAGGTAATGTCTTTAAATAAAATTATATACACACCTACAGACAGTTACAGAATGTATATATTAGCCTCTATATCATATACATGCATTTCTATATGTAACATGCCTTATAAATATTGTATAACTAATTAATTTTGCTAGTTTACTGATTTGTGCATAAAATATAAAGAATTCGTTCTTGTGGAGAAATAGAGATATAATGATGCTTTATGGGATAAAACAGATTTTCCTTCTTCACAAAGGGAACTAAGAAGCTGGAAATCTGGTATGTCTGTGAAAAGCGGTGATCAAAATAATGAGAATACAGCTTTTCTCTTCTTCATGATTTTGTTTTATATCAATTATATGCAGTTTTCCATTGCTCACTATATTTCAGTAACATAGGACAAGGTCTAAAATTCAATACACTTAACATTTGCAAAAATTGGGCCAAACAAAAGCAGCTAAAGATTCAAAAGATACATGTGACTAAGAGGGGAAAATGCAAAAAATCTTTTATGTTCTCTTATAACTACCTGGACTAAAGAGGATAGCACATTTCATATGGATGGTTGTTAATATTAGTGTAACTATTGCATTTTATAGCAAAAAAATATATTTTGTGGAATTGACAAAAATAATTTGACTTATTAGATTTCAAGTCCTTTTACCAATATTTTATATGTAATTAGTTTATAATGTATTCTGGACCTATGAGCTAGAACACAACTCTGTTATTTTACTCATTATTTAAATCATGTACATTATCAACTCTGCCCTGGGACTACAACTAGAGGGGTGAAGGATAGAGTGGTGTAGTCTGGTTAGATTACCATATCATTAAAACAAGTGAGAGAGAGATGATCATTTTCTTGTGCCACCTCAGCTTCCTGATTTGCTTCGTCTCTTATTATCTCTCCTATGTGTCTCTTTTTTGTTGCATCATCTTGCTGCTTCAGCTCCTCACATGGGCCAGCACTCCTGCATGGGGCAGTAATCTGCTGAGGTGGCACAAGTGAATGATCACCTCTTTCCCACTCCAGAGGTCCCGGGATTGGTTCCCAGAGCCACCTAATGAAAATACAAGCAAACACGGAGAGAGAATGGACACAGAAAGCAGACAATGGGGGAGGGAGGAGGGAGAAATAAATAAAAAGTAAAATAAATCTTAAAAAAAACAGTGAGAAATGATGTGGCCTGGGATAGTCGTGGCATAGATTCCTGTGCTAAGTAGAGAGTTACATTGTTTAAACCCATCACCTAACACTTTCCCTGGTACATAGGAGACATTCATGATTTTGCTACATTATACTTGTTATATAGACTTGCAGCTGATTGTCCTAGTAAAATGCCCACACTGAATAGCATCTTCAGTGGGAAAATTACTTATACTCTCTGTGCCCCATTCTCTTCATATCTACAAAGAAACTAATCATAATGCTTATCACTTTGGGAGGTTGGGAAGATTTAATAAAATTCCATGTTAATCACTAACATAGTGTCTCACACACAATAAGTCCATGTGTTTGTTACAAACTATGAAAGAGTGTTGTCAAAATCTTACTACTAATTATAGTCCTTATCTTACATTTGGTGTGTTTTTCCCCAAACCTACCTTATTATTATTTTTTAAATTTATATTTTTATGACAGAAGTTGTAAACTTATAAAACAATCACGCCCATGTTCAGAATTCCCAACCAATATCCCTCCATAAACACACCACACTGTGGTGGAATATTTGCTACAGATAAGATAATAACTTCTGAATGTTATGATGTCCCTAGTGTATATTTGGCTCACATTTTCCATACTGCCTCATTACCAATACAGTACATCTTTTGTATAGATGCAAGAATATTATATTATTACTAATAACCACAGTCCATAGGTCACTCCAGCTGTATTTTCCCCATACTTCTCTACATTCCCACCACCCTGCAGTAGTGATATACATTTGTTCTAGCTCACAAAAGACACTCTTGCATCTGTACCGTCAACCACAATTCTCATCCATCTCTTGGTTTTCTGCACTATTCAGTTCTTAGATTATTCTCTAGCATTCTGTCAATTTACATACCTAGACTACCATTTTTAGCCACATCCTCATTTATAAACTAGCTTACTCACTGCATATTACCATCCACTCTATCTATTTCCACATTTTTACAGCAAAGCTAATTACAGCAAATCTAATTTTAGAGCAAAACTACATGCATTAAACATCAGTAGTTCATTCAGACCTCCTCTTATCTCCTTTAAGAATCCACCACCTACCACGAATTTAATGGTTCTTGCTTTTAGTTTTAGTTTTTTTTTAATCCATTTTAATTTTTGGATAAGGTGCGAGATAGGGTTTCTCTTTCCTTCTTTCAGCTATGGATGTTCAGTTCCTTCAGCACCATTTGTTGAATAGATTATTCTGCCTGAGCTGTGCAACTTTGACAGGCTAGTCAAAGCTCATTTGACCATACCAGTGAAGGTCTGTTTCTGAACCATCAATTTGGTTCCATTGGTCTGTTGTGTCTGTCTTTAGGTCAGTAACATGCTGTTTTTAACACTATAGGTAGGTATTATGATTTAAAGTCTGGAGATGAGCGTTCGCTTTTCCTTTTTAAGATGTTTCTGACTATTCAGGACTCCCTACCCTTCCAAATAAATTTAATGATTCTATTTTCAATTTTTTTCTTTAATGCTGGTGGAATTTTTATCAAGATTCCATTAAATCTGAGTATCAATTTGAGTAAAATTGACATCTTATGATATTTAGTCTTCCAATCCATGAGCATGAAATGTTCTTCCAGTTATTTAGGGCTTTTCAAAATTAGTTTTAACATTGAGTTGCAGTTATCTGAATACAAGTGCTTTAAATCATTGGTTAAGTTTATTCCTGACTATTTGAGTTTTCTGTCATATTTTATTTTCACCACTCTTTTGACGCTTTCAGTTACTTTTATTGATATAATCTTCATTTCTAGACTATCTTCCAGGATGCTCTTCCCTGTCTTTTCTTTTCAGGCTCTAGCACACCCTTTAGTATTTCCTAAAATTCTGGCTTCTTGCTTAGAAATTCTCTCAGTTTCTGATTATCTTTGAATATTCTAATTTCACCCTCATTTTTGAAAGACAGTCTTGCTGGATATAAGATTCTTGGCTGGAAGTTTCTCTCTTGTAGTATCTTAAATATATCAGACCACTGTCTTCTTGCCTCCATGGTTTCTGGTGAGAAATCAGCACTTAATCTTATTGGATATCCCTTATATGTTACACATTGCATTTCTCTTTCTGCTCTCAGAATTCTCTCTTTGTCTTTGGCCTTTGACATTCTGATGAGTGTATCTTGGAATTGGTCAATTCGGATCATTTTGGATGGGAATACATTACCCTTCTTGGACATGGATATCTATGACCTTCAGTTGGTTTAGGAAATTCTCTACCACTATTTCTTCAAATATTCCTTCTGCCCTCTTTCCCTTCTATTCTCCTTCTGGGACACCCATGACACATATGTTTGCACACCTTTTGCTCTCATTTAGTTCCCTGAGACCTTGTTCAATTTTTTCCACTCTTTTCTTCATCTCTTCTTTTGTATGTTCCCTTTCAAAGCTCACCAATCCTTTTTTCTGCCTCCTCAAATCTGCTATTATATGATTCTAATTTTTTTAAATATCATTGATCACACCTTTCATTCCCATAAGATCTACTATTTTTCTATGTATGATTTCAAATTCTTCTTTGTGCTCCATCCACCATCTTCAGAATGTCCTTAATCTCTTTAGGCATCTCATTTAATTTATTAAGGAGATTTGTTTGAATATCTATAATAAGTTGCCTTAACTCTTTTATGTCATCTGGAGGCTTATCTTGTTCCTTTAATTGGGTCATAGCTTCTTCTTTCTTGGTGTGGATTATAATTTTTTGTTGGTGGATTTGCATCTGGCTTACTAGAATATTTTTTCTGGGTGCAGTTTTTCTCTTTAGTTTAGAGCTTCCTATCATTTCTCCCTTGTTGGTTATGCAGTAAGAGCCAAGTATGTAGTTGGTGCTGTAAGCTGTGGGGGTTCAAGCTGCCCTCACTGCACCAGGGACCAATGAAGCTCCTTCCAACTTTTTCCTTTGCCAGGGGTAGGAACAGAGTCACAGCTATGTGGAATAATCCATGTGCAGGCCTAGATGGTAGTTGCCCAAAGAGACTGATGAAGCTTCACATCCCTTTCTTCCCTGCCTGGGGCAGGGTTGGTGCTGCAGGTGCGGACAGCAATCTATGCATTGTGGTCCAAGATGACTACAGTTGCCCTGGTAGACTTCTGATTTTCAGTCTATGCCAGCCAAAGTTACCTGCAGTTACCTTTATAGGCTGGTACAGGTCTCCTCAGCCTCCTCCCTGCCAGAGGCATGGCTAAAGACTAGGCAGGCTGCAGGCTGAACTGCATGAAAGAAACTGGTTCCTGCTGACAGAATTTCAGTCAATCTTGCTTCCCCTCAGGCTGGAGGCAGAGTCAGAATGGTAGCTCTTGGCTACTTTATGACTTGTGCTGTTTCTCACCCAAGTTGTTACCAGGGTTATCTCTTAGCCAGCCAAGTTTCCTATTCAGTAGTCGAAATTGGCAGCCAACAGTCTCCTCCTCCCCTGTTTCTGAGAATTGTTGCTTCCAATTCCCTTCACAGAACAGGTCCTGGGGTGGCTCATGCTGCCAGAGTAGGATGATCATTGACTTCTGCAGCTTGGCTGGTAATTTCCCAGGGAGGCTGGTGCAGGTACCTGCAGCTTCCTCCCTGCTGGAGGTGGCACTGTGGCCTAGGTTAAAGCTGCAATATGATCTGGATGGGAAGAAGCCATTCCCCACCAGCACTGGGATTTTAGTCCACCTCATCTCCCCTTGTGCCAGGTGCAGAGTTAAGATGGCAGCTCCCAGCCTCTTTCTGACTTCAACAGGCTCAAACTATAGGTGTTCTCAGGATTATATTGTACCCCACTGACTTTCCTCATCATAGTTGAAGTTGGTGCCCAACCATCTCTTTCTCCCCAATTTTGAGAAAGTGGAACTTTCAATTCCAGCCATGGAACAGCTCCCAAGAGAGCTTGTACCTCTGGTGGAGGATGGGCATGGACCTCCTTGGCATGAAGTGCTCTACTTATGAGTCTTCTCTGCATTTGGGCAGTCTCCTCCTTCTACTCCTTCAAAGACATTGCAGGTTCTTCAGCTAGCTTCAGAGAGTTCTGTGTGTTTGCTAACTGCTCTGTAGCAGGAGATTACTCTTGAAGCTCCTTACTCCACCACCATCTTGCTGGTTCTCCTCTTTCTTCCTTTTTAATGTAAGCATTGAGGGCTATAAATTTTCCTCTCAGTACTGCCTTTGCTGCATCCCATAGGTGCTGATATGTTGTATTCTTATTGTCATTTGTCTGCGGATATTTACTGATTTCTCTTGAAATTTCTTCTTTGACTCACTGATTATTAAAGAATGTATTGTTTAATCTCCATATACATATGAATTTTCCATTTTCTGCTCTTTGTTGATTTCCATCTTTATTCCATTATGATCAAAGAAAGTATTTTGTGTAATTTCAAACTCATTGAATTTATTGAGATCTGCTTTGTGAGCCAACATAATGATCTATCCTGGATAAAGGACCAAGAACACTTGGAAAGAATTTATATCTTTCTGTTTTGGGGTGCAAAGGTCTGTATAAGTCTATTACCTTTAGTTCATTTATCATATTATTCAAGGTCTCTGTTTCTTTACTGATTCTATACCTAGATGTTCTATCCAATGCTGAGAGTTGTGTATTGAAGTCTCCAACTATTATTGTAGAGATGTCTTTTTCTCTCTTCATTTTTGCCAGTGTTTGCCTTATGCATCTTGGGGCATCTTCATTAGCTGCATATCTATTTATAATTGTTATTTCTTCCTGGTGAATCATACCATTTATTAATACATAATGTCCTTATTTGTCTCTAATAAAAGTTTTGCTTTTAAAGTATATATCATCTAATACAAGAACAGCTACCTGTAGCAGTTTGGTATGGTTATGAATTCCAAAAATAGATAATGGATTATGTTTGTAATCTGGTCTGTACCTGGACATGATTATGTTATGATTAGGGCTTTGATTGGGCCACCTTATTAAGATGTTGAGTCTCCTCCCCTTGGTGGGTGGAGACTTACAGATAAAAGGCATGGCAAAAGACAGATTTTAGAGTTTTTGATGTTGGAGTTTGATGTGTGAAGCCTTAAGCTGGAACCCTGGGAAGTAAGCTCACAGAGGAAAGAGAAGGCAGCCCTGGGAAGACAGTACCTGAACGAGGAGAAGAACACAGAAAAATGGAGATGGTTCCTTAGACATGGCCGAAACCCTGGGGAAAGAGAAAAAGCCATTCACCTGAGTCTACAGCTGACCTTGTGGAGAAAACAGAGGATCTGAGCCCAAAGAGCCGAAAGACTTGAGAAGACAGGAACCTAGGTAGCCTGAACCCTGGCAGATGTTGGCAGCCATCTTGCTCCAACATATGGAAATAGACTTTGGTTAGGGTAGTAACATATATTTTATGGCCTGGTATCTGTAAGCTCCTACCCCAAATAAATACCCTCTATAAAAACCAACCAATTTCTGATATCCTTGGGTCTAAGGTGAGCCACTTGCAGACAGCATGTAGAGGCCTTATATTTTCTTATCCATTCTGCAGTCTATGTCTTTTGATTGGGGAGTTTAATCCATTAACACTCAGTATTATTATTGTAAAAGCAGTTCTTACTTCATACATTTTGATTTTTGTGTTTTATCTGTCATTTTATTTTTGACACTTTAGTTACTGTTACTAATACAGTCATCATTTCCAAACTCTCTTCCAAGTCTCTCTCCTGCCTTTCCTTTCAGACTGTAGCACTCCCTTAAGTATTTCCTGCAAAGCTGATATTTTTGTTACAAACCCTCTCAGTCTCTGTATATCTGTGAATATTCTAATCTCACCTTCATTTTTCAAAGATAACATTGCTGGGTATAAAATTATTGGCTGGTAGTTTTTCTCCTGCTGTATCTTAAATTTATCATACCACTGCCTTCTTGCTGCCATGGCTACTGATGAGAAATCAGCACTTAATTTTAACAGGTATTTCCTATATGTTATGCATTGCTTTTCTACTGCTGCTCTCAGAATTCTCGCTTTATCTTTGGCATTTGACATTTTGATTAGAATGTATCTTGAAATTGGTCTATATGGATTTATTCAAATGTGAGTACATTGTGCTTCTTGGACATGGGTGTCTATGTCCTTCAATAGGGTTGAGAAATTTTCCACCATTATTTCTTCAAATATTCCTTCTTCCCCATTTCCCTTCTTTTCTCCTTCTAGGACACCCATGATTTATATTTCCATGTCTTTTGCTGTCATTTAGTTCCCTGAGACCCTATTCATTTTTTTTCCATTCTTCTCTTCATCTATTCTTTTGTATATTCTCTTCCAGAGGGCATGTCTTTGAGCTCACTGATCCTTTCTTCTGTTTCCTAATATCTGCTCTTACATGCCACCAGTGTATTTTTTATATCATTTATTGCATCTTTCATTCCCAAAACATCTGCTATTTTTCTATTGAGGCTTTCAAATTCTTCTTTGTGCTCACCCAATGTCTTCTTAATACTCTTAATCTCTAGCAATCTCATTGAATTTATTAAGGAGATTTTTTTGAACATCTATGATTAGTTGTTTCAATTTCTTTATGTCATCTGCAGGCTTATCTTTTTACTTTAACTGGGCCATATCTTCTTGTTTCTTGGTATGGATTGTAATTTTTTGTCAGTGTTTTGCATCTGGCCAAAAGCATCTCCAGTTATCCAGAAAGCCTGGGCAAACACAGTCCATCTCTTGTCCTATTGGGGATATGGGTGGAGCCACAGGTGCTCAACAGTCAAGCCCAAAATTGCCTGAAATTGTCCTGAGAGGCTGAGGAAACACAGGCCCACTCCTATCCTATGGGGGGACAGTGATGGAAATGGGCTCAAAGATGATCAACAAACCATTTCATGTGGACTGAAAATTCCTGTCATTGCTGGGAGAGGGCACGGATACCAAGCACCTCTCCTCCTATTGAGGTGTGGGCATGTAGCCCCAGGTGACCAACTATTCAATCTGTGCCAACAGAAAGCACTTGCAGTTGTCTGGAGAGCCTGGTGCAAGTCCCACCAACTTCCTTTCTGCTGGAGGTTGGACTGGAGCCTAGGCTAGGTCTACAGCCAGATCTTGGTGGAAAGAAGCCAGTCCATCACTTCACTGGATTTTCAGTCAGCCAGGCTTCCCCTCATGCCAGGGGTAGAGTTAAAATGGCAGCCACTGGACTCTTTCCCATTTGGAAAGGCTCAGACACTAGCGGTTTCTAGGATCATACTTTAGCCACCCTAGTCCACTAATCAGTAGCTGAGGTTGGTAGACAACCATCTCTTTCTCCACCATTTATGGGAAATATAGCTTCTAACTCCAGCCCCAGAATAGCTCTTGAGGTGGTGGGTAATGTTAGATTAGGATAGGCACTGGCCTCTGTGGTGTGGCGTGCAGCTTCACAGAGAGGTGGTGCAGGTCCCCCCTCCTTCCTCTCTATGGGAGTTGGAGCTGGGTTTAGGCTATACCTGCAATTGGCCCTGAGTGGAAAGAAGCCTGTCCTTCCCAGCACTGTGATTTTCAATCAGCTCTGCTTCCCCTCATGCCAGGGTTGGATTCAAAATGGCAGCCACCAGCATGCCTCTGACCTGGACAGACTCAAAGTTTCATTGTTCTTAGGATTATGCTTCAGCCTGCTAAATCCACTAATCAGTAGCTGAAGTTGGTGCCGCACTGTAGTCCTTCCCCATTTTTTGGGAAATGGAGCTTCCAACTCTAGCTATGGAATAGCTCATGAGACAGCTTGCATCACAGGCAATGACCTCCATGGTGTGGAAGGCTCTACTCATGAATACTCTCTGTAGATGCTGTAGGATACTCCTCTGGTCTCCTGGGGCCCCAAAACAGATGTTTTAGGTATCTCTGGGTGACCACCAACTGCCCTGTATTATGAACTGACTCCAGGAGTTCCTTACTCTACCACCATCTTCAGGTTGAGGATATTTTTTGTATTTACTACTCTATATTCAGAACCATGTTCAATATGTCCAAACATATGCAAAAATATGTTTATTGAATTAAGTAATTTATTTTCAATGAATGGTCTAGGAAAGTGAAATTTTATTCTTGAGGGGCTTAAATCAGTGTTCTATTACCACAAAGATACATTGAAGCTGCTGATTTTGTTTTAGAAGTGCAAACGCAGTTTGAATTTTATTTCCACTGTATCAATGTTTGTGCATCTTAATCAAAGTAATAGTTTAATTTGAATATCTGGAATGAAATACTTGCTCGAGAGAGATGACAAATGTTTATTGTCAATAATTCAGCCCCTTCAAAGCAGTGTCAGGAAATAAAAATAATAAAAGTCTAAAAATATACTATATTCTTCATTTTTTGACAAATTCATATTTTTCAAAAGATTTTTATATATTAATAACTTTTTAAGTTGCCCTTTAAAGTTTCATATGTCAAGATTTCTACATCATCCTCCCCTACTCTGCTTAGTTTGATGTGGCATTCTCTCTCTTACTTGAGTAACATTATTTCATGGTTAGAACAATCTGTCAAATTGGCTTGCAAGCCTGCCTGCAGAATCAGGACTTGTGCATCCCCATGGCCACGTAGGAGAATTTTATAAAATATCATAGATTGACAGATATCTCCAGTTGATTCTGTTTCCCTAGAGAATTTTGACTAATACAGCTGATACCGAGTGGTTCTTGAGGAAGACAATCTTAAAAGTGGGATATCTGAAGTGGTTCTTGGAGTTTCACATTTGGCTCTCTACTCTAATTGAACTCAGGGGAACTAATGACTCCCTTTTTTAATAATGAAGAGACACTAAGAGTTCTTGACAAAAGTTGGCAATAGAGATAAACTAAATATCATCACTGAATTCCCCCACTTCCATTCTTGTAGAGAGGCAAGTGAGAGTATTTTCAATACCTTATCAGAGTTTTGTGGAGCAGAAGGTAAAATTATGTTGGCTGGTTCCTTCTAGATACATTGGATACAGTTACAAAAGAAAGAGATGAGCCAAAGTCTCCAATTTTGCACCTTAAACACCTCATGAATGATGTGAAAATTTCTATATGTGCTCTGAAAGAAAATCTTTTTCCTGAAACTACAGGCTTGAGATATGTGAAAACCAGACTCAGAGTCTCATTGTACTAATAGCAGAGTTAGAAAAGAAACTAAAATCTCAACCTTGCAGTGTGTGTGCTGTTAAAGTGAAGGCATTGGGGAAGTGGATGTGGCTCAAGCAATTGAGCACCCATCTACCATATAGGAGGACCAGGATTCAATGCCCAGGGCCTCCTGGTGAAGGCAAGCTGTCCCATGTGGCAAGCTGGCCCAAGGTAGAGTGCGGTCCTGCATAGAGTACTGCCTTGCGCAGAGGTGCTGCCCCGTGCAGGAGTGATGGCCCACATGAAGAACTGGTGCAGCAAAATGACACAACAAAAATAAACAGAGAAGAGGCAATAAGAGATGCAGCAGATTAGGAAGGTGAGGTGCATAAAAGAATGATCACGTCTGTCCCACTCTGGGAGCTCCCAGGATCAGTTCCTGGAGCTGACTAATGAGAATACAAGCAGACACAAAAGAACACACCACAAATGGACACAGAGAGCAGACAATCGGGAGGGGGAGGGAAAAATAAATTTTAAAGTAAATAAAAAAATATAAAGAGAAGGCATTGATTGGAAAAGAGTAGAATCCCGAGGATTGTGATGCTGACATATGGAATGATGATAATATTGGTGGAAACATTGGAAACCCAAATTCTGCTGAGATTTTGCCAGGTAAACCTATGATGCCTTGCCTTGTGGAGACCACACTTTGTCAACCTTGTATCACCCAGCCTCCATCCTGCCCCACAGTTTCTGGACCTCCTTCCAACTTTGAGGTGGGTATCAGCAAAACCAAAGCCTATATTACTCAGCCTCTGGCCTGCTTCAGGGAGTGTGGACCATCTCCAATTCCTGAGGCATATACCAGCCAAACTAAAAACAGCACTGTAATTATCTCTTCAAGAAGAAAGTATATTATTATTTTTAGAAATGTACATTCACCTATATCTTATTGAGCCATAACAATTAAATTGCAATTGAGTTATCCAAAATAATATAAATTAAAGGTTTATATTTAATTTTTATTGGTTCATTTTAAAATATTAAAAATTAGTATGTATTGTATTATCTTTTGTGCATAAGACATTATATGTTACAACAAAAAAAAAGTATGTGTTTTTCTCAGTATGTTCAGTTTATCATGATTATTAAATTTTTTTTTTCATTTTCCTATTTTTCTACAACCAACATGCATGGCTTTTAAAAACCAAAACTGATTAAGATATCCCAATACTTACAAAATCATGTTTTCTTAAAAGGTAGTTAAAATCAATAAATGAATGACCCAAACAGCATGTTACTGGCAGAAGGACAGACATACTCTGGCTTTGAAAATCAAATCTACAATAAGATAACAATCCACACATATTAGAATGGCTGAAATTCAAAATAGGGAATAACAACTATTGGAGAAGATGTGGGAAAAAAATAAGAACACTTATTAATTCCTGGGTACAGTGTACAATGCTGTAGCCACTAAGGAAGAAAACATTTTAGCATTTCCTAAGAAAGCTAAGTATAGAACTGCCATATTGCCTAGCAATCCAACTATTATATGCCCCCTCCAACAAAATTTAAAGCAGGGGCTTGAAAAGATATTTGCACACCAATGTTCATAGCAGTATTATTCATGAATTGCCAGAAGATGGAAGCAACCCAAGTGCCAATCAACTGATGAATGGATAAATACAACATGGTATATAATACAATAGAATAGTATTCAGCCATAAAAAGGAATGAATTCCTGATGCCTATGGCATGGATGAACTTTGATGATAATATGTTGAGTGAATAGGTCAGACACACACAAAAAAACATTGTTTAATCTCACTGATTTGAAAAAATTAGAATATGAAATTCATAAAGCCAGAGTCTACATTATAGGTTACCTGGGGTTGGAGTAGGGATAGAGAATGGGAAGTTAAAGCTTAAAATGTATAGCGTCATCATTTGGAATTATAGAAATATTTTAGTAATGGGTGGTAGTGATGATAGTACGACATTGTGAATGCAATTATCAGCACTAAAATATATACCTGAATATGATTAAAAGGAGAAATGTACAATTGTATAAATGGTAACAGAACACAAATTTAAAACAATCCATGAAACACAAACTGTGAACCTTAAATTAATCTCAGGATGTTAATAATAATAATATGGTTATAAAAGTATGTTATCATTAATTTTAACAAGTGTCCCACACTAATGCAAGTTATTGATCATGAGGTGATGTATTGAAATCCTGGATTTTTTGTGCATGATTGTTCTATAAATCCACAACTCTATAATAACAAACAAAAGCCAAAGCTCTGTTTTCTATACATGATGATTTTCTTATCATCATGTTTGACATCTGTTAAATCTAAATGTCAATTATATGCTAGCTACTTTGTTAAATAGTTAACCAATGTACATTAATTTGAATGTTAATTTACAGAATGAAACATTATTGTATACAAAATGAAGGACAAATCAATCAATAAAAATATCCAATAGGCAAGTTGTGGGAAAAAGGAACATATCTTAAACCTAGATAAGTATTTTTTTGTATGAAATTCAGATTAAACTAAATGTCATATACCCCACTCTCTCCCCCTCCAGCACTTTCCCCATTACAACAACTTTCATTAATGTGGTACATTTGCCACAGTTTGTGAATACTTATTGAAGCACTGCTCCTAACCATCTAACCATGGGCTATAGTTTACATTATAGTTTACATTTTGCACCACACAATATTCTTCTCCTTCCCTCCCCTCAGAAAAAAAACTTAAAGTCAATTTCTTAAGGTAAAAAGTGGAAAATTATTTTGTAAAATTTGTTATTTAATTAATTTCTACTCTGAGGCACATTCAGGAACCCCTAATTAATTACTACTCTCTAATGGATTCAACCTAATAATGATTTAAATTATGACAGAGATACCTTATTCAAATGGGAAAAATATTTTATTTATTTTAAAGATGGGCAGAAAAATTTGTTTTCTATTCAAGGAAGATTTTTTTAAAAATCTCCATTATACATTGAAATAGCACTCCTCTTCTTTCCTTCCCTTACACAAAAAGTGCCACTGGACAATAAACTCCCATGGGAATGGAGAGGTGGATTTTGGAGAATCTCAGCCTCAGGAACTTTAAGAATTAGGACAGAAGAGATAAAATGCATGGCTTTGACCCACACCAGAGATCTACCACAAACATAGTAGCTATACACAGGCTTGCACATTTTCAATGTAGTTATTACAGTAAGTAAGCCTAAGTAATATTCTTCAGAAATATCTGTTTCAGAGGAGAATTGTTTCAAGTGGGCCAGCTGAAGTGCTTGAACTAGGAAATGGATGAGAGGAAACAAAATTGAACAACATGTTGAAGAGAGGAATCTGATAATTATGAATTGAGCTTGCAGAGAGACCTAAAGAAAGGGTAATTACTGGTATTATGGGTCTTAGAATAAGAAAATTATATTTTATTACATTTGTTTTTCTGTTTGTTTGTTTAATAAAGAAAATAACAAACATTCAGACAGCTTATGAAGTTCAGGAACATTTAGTCTTTACTTCAGTTCTATAAACTAGTTACTATTATGGTCAATTTTGCTCTTATTGGAATTCAGAAGTTTGGAGAGCTAAATAGCCTGTTCACAGTCTTAGAACAATTTAAGGAGATAGAGCCTTTACTGAAACACAAACTAATTGAATTTAAGAATCATGGTTTTAATCATTGTGATGGTTAGGCTAATGTGCCAGCCCAGCCAGGTAATTGTGCCCAGTTATTTGATCAAACAAGCACTGGGCTAATAGTAATACAAGGATATTTATGGACTTTAGTCATCAGTGAGCTTACTGTATAAATGGCTGATTACACCTACATCAACCAGGAAGATTGCTGTTAGCAATGAGTGATGCTTTATCCAATCATTTGAATGTCTTAAAAGGGGAAGTGATTTCAGCATTCAGAGAGAATTTTCCAGCTCATCTTCGGACAACCAATGTCTCCCAGAAACTCATCAAGGACCTTCATTGACCTTTCATTGGAGCCCCTAGTTTGCAGGCTGCCTGTGGAGGCCAGATTTGTGCAGCCCCAATGTCACATGAGAGACTCTTACAAAATCTCATACTATTTGCAGGTACCTCCTGTTGATTCTGTTTCCTTAGAGACCCCTGACTAATACAGCTTGGTACTGGGAGTAATTCTTGAGTAACAGAATCTTAAACATGGGCTGTCTGACATGGTTCTGGGAATTTTGCAATTGGCTCTCTACTCTAATTGGGTTCAAGTGTACTAATTACTCCCTTTCCAATAAAGAGGCTGCTAACAGTCCATGGCTGTAATATCATACTTGAAATTTAAATCATATTAGAATACCTTCAAATTATTGTACCATGCATCATTTAAAATATTAAGACAGGGTTTCATACACATTCAATTCTATGCTAAAATTCTAAAAGACAACATTATCATTTCTCAAAATCTTGAACTTGGTGTCAGCAGGACCTCACACTGGATTAAGTTGCTTTAATTATTAAAGTTTGTTAGGATCACTTCATAAATATATGACATTTGAAATATAACATCATTATATTTTTACATGTTGTTAATAGGTATACAATTACCTATTACATTGTATCATAGTTTGTTAGTATGTCCAAAATAGGAAAAAGGAAATTTAAATCATGAATTATTATCATAATCGTTTATCACATGACATAATATTCAGAAAGATTATGTTGAATTAATGTATGAATGAATGAATGGAACTAATAATGATGTGGAAAATCTGTTTATTTAAAATGTATTATGCATAAAAAATTTATGAGCATATTGTTAAATAGCATGCAGACATACTTTGCATGTAATTCCAAAAACATAGAACTCAATGTGACGTAATTAACATTATAACTACAACTATTCAACAGCATTTGTGTATTCCCAAGTCATTAATTTGTAGGAAACAAAATAAGAAATATATGAACACCATTGCTTTATTACAAATTAAGTCATAATAATTAATATTTTCACATTATTAAAACTTTATCATATCTTCTGGTTACCTTGGTACTGCTTTGACATAATTATTAATAGTGCACAGTTTTACTCTAAGTTTTGCAGAATTTTAGGAAATCTTTAAAAATACCCACCTAATTCTGATGTATTTAAACTATTCCAGAGTATAGAAAGGGAAGGGAAAATTCCAAATTAGGTTAACAAGTAGAGTATAAAATTGATTCTCAAAATTAAAAAACCTACCACAAAAAATAAAGACCATATACCAAATTCATTTATGAACAGCAACACAGAAATATTCAACCAAAAATTAATGAACTGAATTCAACAGTGCATTGGAAGAGTAAAACATTTAAAAATAATACTCAATGAAGATTCCATCAGAAATCAGAAATCCAAAGGATTCCATAATATACAGCTATTTCAATGTAATGATCATATTAACATGCTAAATAGATGTCTTATAAGAGTCTACACATATTAAAAAATGAAAAAAAAAGAGGAATAAATACAGTTAAAAAATAATGATGTATATACACTTTGACCCAAAATCTTATATCTTATTTAATGGAAAAATGTAAAAATATTTTTGGCTAAAGTAAAATAATAAAATTTAATGACCATTAGTTCCACCGCTAGTTGAAACAATATAAGTGATATGAGCCAAGACAATTAAATGATAGAAAAGGTAATATGATGCAATTAGAGAAAAATTAATTACATATGTATAAACAAAGAAATTAAAGACAAAAAACACATTTTGCAAAAATAAAGTAAAGCCCTTCAAAAAGATTTACCCATCATGAGAACTAAAGGAGAAATATACTATCCCACAAACACAGTTGAAGATGTCACCCACTTCACAGCAATTGATAGAAAACAAACAGAAATTTAATATATTTATGAACCAACTTTATCTTGACATTTAAAGAACATTGGATCTACCAATTAATTTATTTGATTTGAGAAGTTGTGAGTTTACAAAATGATCGTGCATACCATACTGTATTCCCATATCTCACCCCACCCCCAACACCTTACATTGTTGTGACACAGCTTTTAAAAATGATGAAAGAACATTATCATATTTCTGCATTCTATAGTCCATAGCTTATATTATGTATATATTTTCCCACAAACCATTCTATTATTAATAACATATATTAATACTGTATATTTATTATAGTTTAGGAGAGAACATTCTCATGTTTGTGCTTTTAACCACCATTCACCATGGGGTTCGCTGTGTTATATGGTTACCTGCCTTGTACAATCCATCCCAAGTGTACCCTCAGTGGTTCACAGTTTTATTAGAGAGCAGTGTTGTCATCAGCTCAGTCCATTTCAGAATATTTTCATTACCCCAAAAGGAAAAATTCCATACCCACTTATACACCCCATTACTGACCTTTAGAATTGATAAAGTACCTTCATTGCCATTGCAGTAAATATATTACAATATTAATGTTAACAATAGTATGTATGTTGCATTAGTTGTATTTTTCCATGTATCTCCATATTTTTAACATCATGTAATAGAGGAACATTCTTGTGTTTGTACTATCAACCACAAGCATCCACCACTGAAACCACTATGTTATACAGTTCTAGATTATCCTCTACTTTTCTTTTAATTGAAATAAACTTATTTAGACTATCCCATTATATTCACTATAATATGTTACACCAATTCTGTTCATATCCCCACATTTACAATCCACCTTATTAAACATTCATTGTACATTCAGCATTGGTTCCTCCTTCTCAACCAACATTCTATCTCCTAATAAGCTATTCTCTAATATGAATTTCCTCATTATATTTAGTTAATATTAGTGAGACCACACAACATGTTTTCTTTTGTGTCTGGCTTATTTCACTCAACATATGTCATCAAGGTTCATCCATGATGTAATAGTCATCCCTAGTTCATTTCTTATTACAGTTGAATAGTATTCCATCTTATGTATATACCACATTTTGTTTATACATTCATCAGTTGATGTGTAATTGGGTTGTTTCTATCTTTTAGCAATTGTGGATAATGTCATTATGAATATCAATGTCCAAATGTCTCTTTATGTCCTTGATTTCAGATCTTCTGGATATGAAGTGGATGGCAGTTTTATATTAAGCTTTCTGATGAACTTCCAAACTATCTTTGACAGAAGCCATGCCATTTTCCTTTTGTGTCAACAGTGAAGGAATGCTCCTAATTCTCTGCATCCCCTATGGCACTTGTAGTTTCCTGTTTTTTAATAATGACCATTTTGCATGGTGTGAAAGATATCTGATTGTAGTTTTCATCACATTTCCCTAGTAGCTAGTAAGGTTGAGCATCTTTTCATGTGCTTTTGACCATTTGTATTTCTTCTTTGGAAAAAAAGGTGTGTTCAAGTCTTTTGCCCATTTTAAAAATTAGGTTGCTTGTCTTACTATCATTGAGTTATGTGATCTCTTTATATAACATTGAACTAAATACCTATGTGATTTCTAAAATTGTTTCATTCATTGAATATACTAATTTTTACCTTCTTATCAATTTCATTTGAAGCACAAAAATGTTTAATTTGTGGAAGTCCTACTCATTTATTTTTTCTATTGTCATGCTTTGGACGCAAGGTCCAGGAAACCACCACCTACTAAAAGGTCTTGAAGATGTTTCCCTGCATTATCTGCTAGGAGTTTAATGATACTGGTTGTTATGTTTATGTCTTTAATCCATTTTGAGCTGATTCTTGTACAGGGAGTGAGATAGAGGTCCTTTTTCATTCCTTATTGTTATGAATAATATCTAGTTCTCCTAGCATCATTTGTTGGAAAGGCTGTTCTGTCCCAGAAAAGTGGACTTGTAGGCTTATCAAAAATCAGTTGACTATACACATGAATGTCTATTTCTGAACTCTCAATTCAATTCCATTGATCAATGTGTCTACCTTTACACCAATACCATGCTGTTTTGACCATTAAAGCTTTATATTACACTTCAAGGTCAGGAAGCCTGAGTCCTCCAACTTTGCTCTTCTATTTTTAGGATGTTTCTGGCTATGTGGGATCTCTATCTCTTCCAATAAATTTGGTAATTGACTTTTCTATTTCTGTAGTCTGTAGGAATTATGATTCGTATTGCATTGAATCTATAAATCAGTTTGGGCAGAACCTACAAATTCATGATGTTTAATCTTCCTATCCATAAACAAGGAATGTCTTTCCATGTATTTAGTTATTCTTATTTTTATATTCCTGGTTAAATCAATTCCTAGATATTTGAGTCTCCATGCTGCTATCGTAAATGGAATGCTTTTTTTTTTTATTTCCTTCTCACCTTGTTCATTACCAATGTATAGAAACACTATTGGTTTTTTGTGTTGATCTTGTATCCTGTCACTTTGCTGAACTCATTTCTTAGCTCTAATAGCTTTGTTGTAGATATTTCAGGATTTTCTAAATATACAATCATGTCATCTGTGAACAGTGAGAATTTTACTTTTTTTCCAATTTGGATGCCTTATTTTTTTTTCTTTTTCTTGCCTAATTTCTCTAGGTAAAACTTCTACAACAATGTTGATTAACAGTGATGATAATGGGCATCCTTACCTTCCTCCTAATCTTAGAGAGAGAACTTTCAACCTCTCCCCATTGAGTATGATGCTGCTGTGGGATTTTCATATATGCCCTTTCTTTTGTTGAGGAAATTTCCTTCTATACTTATCTTTTGAAGTGTTGTTATCAAGAAAGGATGTTGGATTTTGTCAAAAGTCTTTTGTGCATCAATTAAGATTATCATGCTGTGTATTTTCTTTGATTTGTTAATATGGTATACTATGTTATTTTATTTTCTTATGTTGAACTCCCTTACATACCAACAATTAAACTCACTTGATCAACAGTAATTCTTTTAATATGCTATTGGATTCTATATGCAAGTAGTTTGTTGCGAATTTTTTTCTCTATTTTCATTAGAGTTATTAGTCTGTAATTTACTTTTCTTGCATTATGTTTATCTGGTTCGGGAATTAGGGTGGTATTGGCTTCATGAAATGTGTTAGATAATTTTCCTTTTCAATATTTTGGAAGCATTTATATAGGATTGACATTAATTCTTCTTGAAACGTTTGGAAGTATTCACTTATGAAGCTCTCTGGTCTTGGACTTTTCTTTTTTGGGGGATTTTTGATGACTCATTCAATCTCATTACTTGTGATAGAATTGTTGAGTTCCTGTACTTCTTATAGCACAAATGTAGGTTGTTTGTGCATTTACAGGAATTTGTTTAGTTCATCTAGATTGTTTATACAGTTTCTCATGATATCCTCATGATCCTTTTTATTTCTGTGGGGTCAGTAATAATGTCACCTCCTTTAATTCCTGATTTTATTTATTTCCATGTTCTCTCTCTTTCTCTTTGATAGTTTTATTAAGGGTTTTTTTATTTTATTTATCTCCTCAAAGAACCAATTTTTGGTTTTGTTGATTTTCTCTATTTTTTCATTCTCAATTTCATTTATTTATGCTCTAATCTTTGTTATTTCTTCGTTTCTTCTTGTTTTGGGATTATTTTCCTGTTCCTTTTCTAATTTCTCCAGTTGTTCAATTAGGTCTCTGATTTTAGCCCTTTCTTCTATTTTAATACAGACATTTATGGCCATAAATTTTCTTCTCAATACTGCCACCTCTGTATCCCATATGTGCTCTTGCTTTCATTCATTTAGAGATACCTACTAATTTCTCTTGCAATTTATTCTTGGACCCACTGATTGTTTAGGAATGTGGTGATTAGCCTTCAGATATCTGTAAATTTTCCCTTTCCCACATATTATTGATTAAAAGCTTCATTCCATTATGATCAGAGAAGTTGCTTTGCATAATTTAAATCTTCTTAAATTTATTGAGAACTCTTCTGTGGACCAGTATATGTTCTATTCTAGAGAAAGTTCCAAGAGTATTTGAGGAGAATATTTAATATGATGATTTGGAGTGCATTGTTTTGTGTATACATGTCAGGTCAAGTTTTTTTTTTTTTATCATTTTGTTCAAGTTCTCTGTTTCCTTGTTGATCTTCTATCTATTTGTTCTATCTATTGATGCGAGTGGCATGTTGATTTCTCCAACAATTAGTGTAGAGATCTGTATTTCTCTTTTCCACGTAGTCAGAGTTTGCCTCATGTGTTTTGGGGCATCCTAGTTAGGTGTATAGATATTTATGAATGTTATTCCTTCCTAACAGATTGTCCCTTTTATTAATATATAATGATTTTCTGCACATATTATCACATTTTTGCATTTAAAGTATGTTTTGTCTAGATATTTAAGATTGCCCCTGTTTACCTGCTCAAACTATGACTAAGGACCCAATAATCCGGTGCAGGCCAGTTTCCAAGAAGGGGAAGTAACACCTCCAATGCAGCAGACCAAGGTCACTGGTACAAAACCTGAATTTGCTGTAGGCTGTGCCCCTCCCTCTCCCTTTTTTTAGGGGGGCGGGGTACGGATAATATCCCTGTAATCTCTTCAGTTTGCAGGTATGGTTTTCCACAGTCTTTTGTTTCCTGTAAGGGTGGGGGGATGGGTACCAACTGCTATCACTGCAGCAGTCTTACTCATGGGAGTTTTTCAACCAACTGAGACTCCTTTCCTTTGCCCCTCTTTCTTCTGGGTTTTGTCTTTGCTTCTGCTATGTCCTGAGTGTTAGGTATTAGACCCCAAGACAGTCTCCACCTGTCCTCTAGCTATTTTCTCTAGGAAAGAAATAATCCCTCTGCCTCTCTAATTCTCTACCTTCCCTGAAGTCCTCCTTTTTCATTCTTTTAGGTAGGGATATCCAGTTCTCCCAGCATCATTTTTTTTTAAGTTGTATTTATTTATTTATTTCTCTCCCCTTCTCCCCCCGCCCCAGTTGTCTGTTCTCTGTGTCTATTTGCTGCGTGTTCTTTGTTCGCTTCTGTTGTTGTCAGCAGCTGGGGGATCCGTGTTTCTTTTTGTTGCATCATCTTGCTGTGTCAGTTCTCTGTGTGTGCGGCACCATTCCTGGGCAGGCTGAATTTTCTTTCGCGCTGGGCAGCTCTCTTTAGGGGGTGCACTCCTTGCGCGTGGGGCTCCCCTGTGTGGGGACACTCCCGTGTGGCACAGCACTCTTTTTGAGCATCAGCACTATGCATGGGCCAGCTCCACAGGGGTCGAGGAGGCCCAGGGTTTGAACTGCGGACTTCCCATCTGGTAGATGGACTCCCTAACCACTGGGACAAGTCTGCTTCCTCCAACATCATTTTTTGAATAGACTATTCTGACCAAACTGAGTGAGTTTGAGAGCTTTATTAAAAATCCCCTGACCATATATATAAGGGTCTATCTCTGAACTCTCAATTAGACTCCATTGACCAATATGTCTCTCTTCTTGCCAGTACCAGTTAAGTTTTACCATTGCAGTTAAATAATATGCTTTAAAGTAAAGAAGTGGAAATCTGCCAAGTTCATTCTTATTTTTTAAAGATATTTTTGGTTATTTTAAGGCCCCCTTATGCTTCAAAATAAATTTGATATTTTTCCCATTTACTTATGTCTTCTTTTTTTTCTTAAAGATTTATTTTTTTATTTATTTCTCTCTCTTCCTTCCCCCACCCCCAATTGTGTACTGTCTGTGTCCATTTGCTGTGTGTTCTTCTGTGACCATGTCTATCCTTATCAGCAGCACTGGGAATCTGTGTTTCTTTTTGTTGCATCATCTTGCTGTGTCAGGTCTCTGTGTGTGTGATGCCACTCCTGGGCAGGCTGCACTTTCTTTCACCCTGTGTAGGTCTCCCTGACATGGGGGACACCCCTGCATGGCATGGCACTCCTTGTGAGTATCAGCACTGTGCATGGGCCAGCTCCACACGGGACAAGAGGCCCAGGGTTTGAACCGTGGGCCTCCCATGTGGTAGGCAGATGCCCTATCCATTGGGCCAAGTACTTACGTCTTCTTTAGGTTTTGTTTTTTGCTTTTTGTTTTTTTGTGTTTTTTTTTAACAACAAATTAGTTTTATGAAAACAGGTTCTTTACATTGCTGTTTAAGTTTATACCTAAATATTTGATTACTTTTGTCACTATTTGAATATTGGAATATTTCTGACTTCCTCCTCCAGTATCTCATTGTAGTGTATAGAAACATTACCAATTTTTGCATATTAATCTTTTATCCTACTGCTTTGCTGAATTTGTCCATTAGTTCCAGAAGCTTTGTTGTGAATTTTTCAGGATTTTCTAGGTATAATAAGTTATCAAAATAGTTAAAGTTTTATTTTTGCTTTCCTAATTGGGTGTCTTTTATTTATTTTTCTCGTCTAATTGCTCTAGCTGGAACTTCTAGCATAATATTGAATGATAATTGTGATAGTGGGCATTCTTGTCTTCTTCCAAATCTCAGTGGGAATGCTTTCAGTGTTTCACCTCGAAGGGAAAGCTTTCTATGTTTCACCGTTAAGTACAATTAACTGTGGATTTTTCATATATACACTTTGCCATGTTCAGGACATTACCTTCCATTCCTTTATTTAGAATGTTTTGAACAAGAAACAATGCTGCATTTTGTCAAATACCTTTTCTGTGCCATTCAAGATGATCTTTATTGTATTAATATGTATAATGCACTAATTGATTTTTTTATGTTGAATCTACCTCACATACAAGGAATAAAACCCACTTGATCACGGTGTATAATTCTTTTAAAGTTTTTCTGGATTCAGTTAACTTTTTGTTTGTTTGTTTGTTTGTTTTTTTGAAGGCATTTGCATCCATATTCATTAGAGAAATTGGCCTGCAATTTTCTTTTTTAATAGTATTTTTGTCTGACTTTGCTACTATGGTTATTTTGGCTTCATAGAATGAGTTTGAAAGCCTTCTCTCTTGTGCAATTTTTGGAAGTGCTTGAGCAAGATTTGCATATCTTCTTTGAGTGATTGGTAAAGCTATCTGGTCCTGGGCTTTTCATTTTTGGAAGGTTTTTGATCAATGTTTCAATCTCTTTAACTGTGTTTGGTTTGTTGAGGTCTTCTATTTCTTCTACGGTCAGTGTAGGTTGTCCATGTGTTTCTAAGCATTTGTTTATTTTATCTGCATGGTCTAATTTCTTGGCATACTGTTGTTCAATGTAATCTCTTATGATCTTTTTTATTTCTGTGAGGTCAGTGCTATTGTCCCCCCTCATTTCTAATTTTATGTGCATCTTCTCTCTTTCTTATTTTTTAATATGAGCATTTAGGTCTATACATCATCTCCCTCTCAGCAAAGGCTTTGCTGTATCCATTAGGGTTTAATATGCTGTGATCTCATTTTCATTCATCCTGATATATTTACTAATTTCTAGTGGAATTTTCTTTGATTCATCATTTATTTGAGTGTGTTGTTTAATCTTCATATATTTATGAATTTTCCCTTTTTCTGCTTATTATTGATTTTCAGCTTCATTCCATTATGTTCAGAAAAAGTGCTTTGTAAAATATCAGTCTTGTAAATTTATTGAGGCCCTTATACTTACCTTCACTAAAAATCTTAATTTCTAAACACATCTCCAATTCTTTTGCTTTCTCTTTTCCTTTCAGGCTGCAGGGCTTCTTTTATTATCTCTTCCAAATCCAGTCTTTTGGTACCAAAATATTTGTTTTTGTTTCTCTGTGAAGATTTTAAACTCACTTTCATTTCTGAAGGAACATTTTGCTGGGTAAGGAATTCTTGACTGGCAGTTTTTCTCCTTCATAACTTTAAATATACCATTCCATTGCATTCTTCCCTCCATGGTTTCTGATGTGAGATAAGAACTTACTCAAAATGGGTTTCCCTTGTATGTGATGCATTGCTTTTCTCTTGCTGCTTTCATAATTCTCTTTTTACCTCTGGCACTTGACATTCTGAATTTTAGATGTTTTGTAAGAGGTTGTGTTAGTCAGGGTTCTCTAGGGAAACAAAATCAACATGAGATATCGCCAATAATATGAGATTTTATAAGATTCTTTCATGTGGCCATGAGGATTAACAAGTCCAGATTCTGCAGGCAGGCTGCAAAGCAGGGGGTCAGCTGAAAGTCCAATGAAGGTCCTTGATGAACTTCTGGGGGAGGTTGGCTGTCTAAAGATGAGCTGTGAAATTCTCTTTCAGTGTTGAAATCATTTCCCCTTTTAAGGCATTCAGCTGCGTGGATAAAGTGTCACTCATTTCTGACTGCAATCTCCCTGATTGATGTAGATGTAACCAGCTATCTAGGCAGTAAATTCATTGCATTTGGGCTACTTCCTCATGTAACTTATTTGTGTTTTCAGGGCCCCCTCAAGTCCTATCCTATATCCCACTTCCACTTTATCATGGAGTGCTGCTGTGCATGCCCATCTTTATGGTTTTGTGAGTCAGACAATACCCAGCTCATGATAGGCAACTCAGGTCTCATGGTAACTTGATGGCCGTGGTTAAGCATTCATTCTCTACTAAGGCTCTGGAGCAAGTAAAAGGTTTTTTTTTTCTCAAAGGGAGAGTAGTTATCTGGAGAGGATGGTAGGATTTTGCTCCGAAAGCCTGAGGGTCTGCATTGTGATTCTCCTAAGGGGCATGCCAAAGTCTCCAGACAGCATCTTTTTTTGCCACTAAAGTTTCCAGCATCATTGGATCTGCTGGATCATATGGCCCAAGTGGTAGTGCAGCTTGCACATCAGCCTGGACCTGTCAAAGAGTGTCCTCTTTTTCTGGTCCCCAATCAAAACTAGCAGCTTTTCTGGTCACTTGGTAAATGGGCAGAAGTAGCAAACCCAAATGAGGAATGTTTTTTCTCCAAAATCCAAAGAGAACAACTAAGTGTGCCTCTTTTTTGGTCATAGGCCAGGGACCAGATGAAACTGCTTATCCTTCATTTTAGAAGTAATATTTCAACATGCCCCATGGCACTAGATACATAGAAATTTCACTAAGGTGGAAGGCCCCTGTATTTTTTGTTGGATTTATCTCCCATACGCTCTCACCAAAATGTCTTACTAATAAGTCTAAAGTCTTTGCTACTTCTTCCTCCCTAGGTCCTATCAACATGATATCATCAATATAATGGACCAGTGTGATGTAGTATGAGAGAGAGAGACAATCAAGTTCCCTGTTGACAATATTATGACATAGGGTAGAGAATTGATTTACCCCTAAGCAAGATATCAAAGGTGTACTGTGAGCCTTGTCAGCTGAAAGTAAACTATTTCTGGAGATCCTTACTAATGGCATTTGTGAAAAAAGCATTTGCCAGATCAACAGCTGCATACCAGTGCCAGGGAATGTGTTGATTTGCTTAAGCAATGATACTACATTTGGAACACCTGATGCAACTGGAGTCGCCACCTGGTTAAGTTTATGTTAATCTACTGTCATCCTCTAAGATCCATCTATTTCCTACACTGGCCAAATAAGAGATTTAAATGGAGATGTGGTGGGAATCACCACCTCTTCATCCTTCAAATCCTTTAGGTGGCACTAATTTCTGCAATCTCCCCCATGAGTCCAGTATTCCTTTTGATTTATTATTTTGCTAGGTAGTGGCAGTTCCAGTGGTTTCCACTTTGCCTTTCCAAACATAATAACCTTCACTCCACAAGTCAGAGACCCAATGTGGTATTTCTGCCAGTTTTTGAAAATATCTATTCCAATTATGCATTCTAACACTGGGAAAATAACCACAGAATGGGTCCAGGGATAAACTGGACCCACTGTGAGATGGACTTGAGCTAAAAAAACATCAATCACCTGACCTCCATAAGCCCATACACTGACTGGTGAACCACAGTGACATTTTGGGTCTCCTAGAATTAATGTCACTTCTGAGTCCGTGTCTAATTATCCCAGAAATAACTGATAATTTCATTTTCCAGTGCACAGTTACTCTGGTAAAGGTGGAAAGAGGCTTAACAGTACAAATTTTTGGCAGTTTAATAGCATCCTTCCCCAAGGGGACCTGGCTTTCCCCTCATTCAAAGGGCTCTGGGTCTGTAAACTATCTCAAGTCTGGGAATTCGTTAAGGAGCCATGATTCTCGTCTGAAATTTTAGTTAGGGTTTTGTTCACTTGACTTAGAACACTTCTACTTATACAGATTCTGAAGGAATTTAGTAGACTGCCCATGTATTTCACTTCTAGGAACCTCATGATGTATTAGGTCATGCCATAACTATATGACTCAGACTGTTTTGAGTACTGCATTGAATTGCATTCAATTGCAGTAGCCATGGCCACCTTGTCTTTGACGATTAAGTGCCAGTACTTGACTTGACTTTTACCATACTGATATCTGATCATCTCCTTAATGTTTAAGTATTCTAATTCCATTACAGTCCTCTCTACATTTATATATGGACTACAGAGAAGAGCAACGACAGAGCTCTTCAGGGAAGGTGGAGTTAGTCCTACAAATTTATTCCTCACAGTCTTGGTTAAAGGTGTATCCTCTGCACATTCCTGCGGTGGGTGGGCAGGTCTCAAGTGGTAAATCCATCCTAGTATTCCAATCTCGCTAACCCTTGGAATTCCCTCCTACTGTAAGTCAGGGCAAATTGGGCATCTCAGTCTCATCATATTAGGTCATCTTTTGGTCCATGCTTCAGTCAGTCACCCAAACAAACTGTTAGAGTCCCTTCTAACCCTTTGAGCTACTATTTTGAATCCAGAATTTCTGTTAAGTGGGCCCCTATCAATAAATTCAGCCTGAACCAAATTTATATTTCTTCCACCATTATCCCATACCCTTAGTATCCATTCCCACACATATTATCCTGATTTCTGTCTATATAAGTTGAAAGCTTATAGAGTTCTTTCAGAGTATTGTATATTTCCTTATGGGTCACATTTTGTATTTCACTTTTGGGTCCTGTTGTGATTTCAGTCTAGTAATAGGTATCAAAGATAAGAAGGGTGGTAGGGGTAGATAAGGAGAAGGAATAGAAATGTCTTGCAAGCTACTGACCTCAGGGCATTCCTTTGCATTTTCTTCCAGTGAGACAGGATTAATCTCTTCAGGCAGGGGTTGGAAGGCAAATTCCTCAGGGCAGACTGGAGACTGGACAGTGCATGCTACAGTTTGGCTAGTACCTACCTCAGGGCTGGGAGAAGGTTCAGACTCCCTGGGGCAGGCCAGAAGCTAAGCAGTTCAGGCTTTATTTTGACTGATTTGTACCTCAGGGCTGGAAGGAGGTCTGGCCTCCTTGAAGCAGGCTGGACATTGGGTAATAAAAGGTTGACAAGGTGTGGTGTCCACAGAGCAGGACATTGCAGGTTTATCTGGTTAAGTCTCAACCAGAGACTTGGGGTTCCAATTTCCCTACCAATATTATCATCATCCCATATGTCACCATCCCAATCCTTTGGGTTACACTCCTTTCCAATCAATGCTTTCACTTTAACAGCAGAAACACTGCGGAGTCGAGATTTTAGTTTCCTTTGTAACTCTGCTACTTGTACAATGAGTCTGAGTTTGTTTCTCAGATACTCAAGTCTGTGGCTACAGGAGACAAGAATTTCTTTAGAGCACACATAGAAACTTTCACATCATTCATGTGGCATTTAAGTTTCATATTTGAAGACTTTAGCTCATCTTTCTTTTGTCCCTGTATTCAGAGTATTTAGGAGGAGCCAGTCAACATCAATACAGGTTTTGACTCCACAAAAAACTCTGTAAAGATATTGAAGACAGATGCTTCACCCAGATGCTTCTTCTCATAAGTGTGGATGAAGGGAAATTCAGTGATGATATTTTACTATCTCTATTGCTAACTGACACCATGGACTTTTAGCAGGCTCTTCATTATTGGAAAGAGAGTCATTAGTACCCTTGAGCCCAGTTAGAGTAGAGAGCCAATTGCAAAACTCCCAGAACCACCTCAGATATCCTATGTTTAAGATTCTATTCCCCAAGACCTACCTCTAGCACCAAGTTGTATTAGTCAGGGTTCTCTAAGGAAACAGAATCAACAGGAGATACCTGCCAATTATATGAAATTTTATGAGTCTCTCTCATAGCTAAGGGGATGAACAAGTCCAGGTTCTAGAGGCAGGCTGAAAACTGGATGCTCTGATCAAAGTCCAGTGAAGGTTCTTGATGAGTTTCTGGGAGACGTTGGCTGTTCAAATAAAAACTGGGAAATTCTCTCTCAATTCCCATAAGCTGGGAACTGAAATCAGTTCCCCTTTAAGGCATTCAGTTGATTGGATAAAGCATCACTCATTGCTGACTGCAGTCTCCCTGACTGATGTAGATGTAATCAGCCATCTATGCAGTAAACTCATTGGTGACTAAAGTCCGTAAATGTCTTTGTATTACAATTAGCCCAGTGCTTGCTTGACCAAACAACTTGGCACAATTACCTGGCTGAGTTGACACATTAGCCTAACCATCACATAGGTCTAATCAGATTTATTCTTTTTTGGGTCTGTCTTTCTTGGATACTGATTTTTATATTTTTCATTTTTTTTCTCTTTTATTCTTTATTTTCTTTTAAATGTTACATTAAAAAAAATATGAGGTCCCCATATACCCCCCACTCACCCACTCCAACCCTCCCACATCAACAATCTTTCCATCACTGCGGCACATCCACTGCACCTGGCGAATACATTCTGGAGCACTGCTGCAGCACATGGACAGTGGTCCACATTGTAGTCCACACTCTCCCCCAGTCCACCCAGTGGACTGCAACAGGACACACAACATCCAGCATCCTTCCCTGCAGCACCACAGAGGACAACTCCAAATCCTGAAAATGTCCCCACACCATATCTCTTCTTCCATCTCCTTACCATGAGCAACCACCGTGGCTACCCTCTCACATCACTACTACAATTTCTTCCCTTACTAATCACAGTAGTTCCCCAGCAGAACACCAGTAAGTCCACTCTAATCCATACTCTTTTTTTCCATCTTGTGGACCCTGGGATGGCTATGTCCAGTCCCCTCTACATCAAGAAGGGGCTTGAATTCCACATGGATGATGGATGCAATTCTACTGCTTGCAGCTGTAGACACTCTTGGCTCCCTGGTGTGGTGGTTGACCCTCTTCAACTTCCTGTCAGCAGGCCAGGGTAAGTCCAAGAATATTTTTCTCAAGAGTTGAGATATTTTGGTCATTAAATCCTCAAATATATTCTACCTCTTTTCCAATCTCTTTTTTTCCTGGGACACATAATGTGTGTTTTTGTTCACATTTGTTATTCAGTTCCTGAGACCCTCTTAAATATTTTATAATCCTTACACTTTCTGTTCTCCTGCCCTTTAAAGTTCAGATACTCTGTCTTCTAATTCACTAATTATGTCTCAGTCAATTAAAATCTGCTCTTACATGTATCTAATGTATTTTTAAACTCTTCCATTGTGTCTTTCATTCCCATAAACTCTATTACTTTCTTTGGGGCTTTCTGAGTTTTCTTTATGCTCACTCAATGTCTTCTTAATATTCTTTATCTATTTATCCATATTTTCCTTCAATTCCTTGAAATGATTTAGGAGATTTGTGTGAACATCATTGAATAGTTGTCTTACATCCTGTGTCTTTTTTGGGATGGGATTTTGATTTGTTCCTTTAACTGGAACATATCTTCCTGTTTTTTAGTATGGCTTGTAATTTTTTGCTGATGTCTAGGCATCTGGTTATGTTGATGAATTAATTTTTCTGGTCAATTTCTCCCTCTTGCCTAGTGATTTTGTTTCACAGCTCTACTTTAATTTTCAACTTCTTATAAATCTTCAAAATTGCCCAGCTTATGTTATCAAAGCAGGGCAGGATGCACTAATGGGGCACATTACAAATTCTAGGGTCCTGGGACATGAGAGATTCCCCAAAACTTTTATTTTCCTTCTTCTTACAGCTTATGCACCTCCACTTTCTGGGCTGACTAGAGCAAAGATTCAAAGCAGTCTCTGCTGGCCAAACTCCCTGAAGTGAAAACCCTCTCCAGCCTCTCCTGCACCATCCCCCTTTATATGGAGGAATGCCTCCATTCCCCTCTACATTGGCTGCAATGAGTCATAGGTTTCCCCAAAGCTATTTCCCCTGCGGTTGGAAGATGGGTGATATTCCCAGCTGCAAGGAGTCAAAAAAGTCACAGTTTTCATTTGACCTGTTTTTTTCTGTCCTTCTCCCTCCTGGATGATGTGCAGCAGTCTCCTCATCTGGGAATCTCTAAAACAACTCCTTCAGACAGCTTTTTGTCATTCCTCTTTTGTTTTTGTAAGAAAGTTGAGCCCTGCCAACATTCTCTGATGCCATCTTCCCTCACCAATCTTTTTAAATACTTGACTTTTATTTGACTGTAATGTTTATAAATACAAGTCTCAAAAATTTCAAAAGATTAAAATAATATGAGGTATATATATTGACCATATGGATGATGTTAGCCATCAGTAGCACAAAAGATATGTAGAAGCTTCCAAAACATTTTGAAATTAAAAAAAAAACCTCTAAGTAATCCATAGGTTTAAAAAAGGAGATCAAAAGATAAAAAATCTTGAAAATTTTGAAATATATTTTATCAATTTTGTAAGTTGCAACCTAAAAGTTGTTTAGAAAATTTTTGCATTTAAATTCCTATGTTAGAACAGCAATTTAAACTCAATGATACAGGGGGGTGGACTTGGCCCTGTGGTTGGGGCGTCCGTCTACCACATGGGAGGTCCGCGGTTCAAGCCCCGGGCCTCCTTGACCTGTGTGGAGCTGGCCCATGTGCGGTACTGATGCGCGCGGGGAGTGCCCTGCCACGCAGGGGTGTCCCCCATGTGGGGGAGCCCCACGCGCAGGGAGTGCACCCCATAGGGAGAGCCGCCCAGCGCGAAGGAGGGTGCAGCCTGCCCAGGAGTGGCGCCGCACACATGGAGAGCTGACACACAGGATGACGCAACAAAAAGAAACACAGATTCCCGTGCCACTGACAACAACAGAAGCGGACAGAGAAGACGCAGCAAATAGACACAGAGAACAGACAACTGGGGAGGGGGGGAAGGGGAGAGAAATAAATAAATCTTAAAAAAAAAAAAAGAAGAAACTGTTATAACAAAAAAAAAACTCAATGATACAAACTTCCATTTTAAGAAGCTAATTAAAAATGAACAAAATAATCCCAAAATACGTATGATTATAGAAATAATAAATGTATAAGACTATTCTAATAATTGTTGCATAACGAGTCACCCCATATTTTTACGGCTTTATAGATATCACCAATACCTCTTCTTGTTCTGTGTACTTTATGGTCTCACCTAAGTGGTTCTACTTAATCAGTCATATCTTTGTGGTAAGAATTTACCTTGGCTGGAAAAGAGGACTTTCCTATTCACACGTTTGGGTCATTTTTCCACTCTTTTACTCAGTGACATCTTTCTCCAAAAGCGACACTTCGTCAGTTGATCTTAGGCAAAAGTTGAGCAGCACTTACCTGAGACTTCTCACCTGAGAGTTCTTGGCTTCAGGAGGGAACATTTCAAGAACAAATATTTCAGAAGGCCCAGGGGGAAAGTTGCAAGTCTTATTACCTAGACTCAGAAATTCCATACCATCACTTTCACTGTGCTCTGTTGCTCAAGTCCACCCAGATCCAAGAGGAGACAAATTTGGTTCCCTCCAATGCTTAATAGGAGAAGCATCATGCTTTTACAGAATGGAAGGAACTGAAACTATCTACAACAAAGATAACTCCAGAACAAGAAAACTCCACTTAAAATGATGATATATTGCCAAACTCATATAACTCACTTCCAAAATAGCAGAAGAGTGATTCTTTCCAACTTGTTTAATCCTGAAACTTGAAAAATATATCACAAGAATATAAAACTGCTGATTAATATTGTTTAAGAGCTTTGATATAAAAATCCTTAGCAAAATAATAACATGCTTACTCCAGCAATACATGAAAAGGATAAGACATCATGACAGATTTGGTTATCCTAAGAATGAAAGTTTGAGTTAATATTGGAAAATAAAGAATAAAGCATGCATTTATGCAATAAAAAGGAAATATTATATATTAATGTTAATAGTTGGATTGTATAAATTTTTAAAAATTCAGTGTCCATTCATGCTATAAGTTTCTAGACTACAATGAAAAGACTGTACTTTCCTTACAGTGTTAAAGATCATCTACAAAAAGTTTAGAGCTAACGTCATTTTTCATGGGTAAAAATGAAATGTTTTTACCTTAAGAACAGGAAGAGAACAGGGGTGAACTGCCAACATTATATTCCAAGACTGTGCTGGAGTTCCTCTCTCCTAAATAAGACCAAAATTTTTTAAAAAATTGTTTGAAGAAAAATAGTAAAATGACTGTATTAGCAGAGAACATTATTGGTTATATAAAAAATCAATTAGAACTAATAAAGGAAATTTAGCAAAGTCACAGGTTACAAAATCAACATAGAAAATAATATTTCTATATTCTAGCAATTAAACTTGAAAACAACTTTTAAAATAATATCATTATATTATGAAAGCTTAATGAGATCAAGAAATAAATTTAACAAAATCTTTGAGAATCTTCTATCCTAAAAATCACAAAATCACTGCTGAAAGAAATCGTAAAGATCTATATAAATAGTGATAAAGGCTGTGTTCAGGTATTCGCTTACCTATGAGAGTGACTTCAGCAAGTGAAGATCTTCATACCCTTCTCAGGCCACATTTGGAGCACTTGTTCATTTACCATCAAAAGTGGGCAAGTAAATACCAAGAGAGAAGTGAATCATCTGAATATTGTCATACTCTTGCCTGCTCCCATAGAATAGTAGATCTTGACCTAGTGCTGATGATTAGGATCAGTGATTGCAGTCCAACAGGTGACTACTTGCCTTTCTTCTTGATATCTTGGCACAAGCATCTGGAAATGATGTCTTATCAGCCATAAATGAAAGTTTGATGGGGATCCTACTCTGTCCACTGGTGTTAAGATTCTCTTTTCTGGGAATTAGGGCTTATAAAACTCCAGAGTCCAGAGTTGGAAGAATTAAAAGAAAAAATTCCAAAAATGAGTCACTGGGTATCATTGTCAGTAAAGGCCACCCTTGCTTCCACTCTTTTGTATTTAATGGGTATGCAGTACTATACAATATCTGTGAGTTTAGAATGCATACTGCTTGTGAGAAGATGATAGCCCACCCTGTCAAGGACTCATATTAACTCAGCACCTTTACTGCGGAACTGATATTTCTTCAGAACCCTAGAATCTATGTGGTGGTTCTCCTATTAAGACATGCAATAACCTTCACACATCCCTCAAAACACCATGGTTTCTATCAGGTCATATGGCAAAGTATGCTAGGCTATTTGCATTAAAGCCTGGATGGTTGAAGGACCATTTCCATCCCTGGGCTCCTTTCAAATCTATCAGGTTTTCATGCCCTTATTAGTCAGACTTCTCCTTAGAAACCATATTCCTGAGGGGGAAAATTTTTAAAAATTGAACAAAACAAAAATTCTGAGACAGTAATTGCTGTATTAGTCAGGGTTCTTTAGGGAAACAGCCTACGGTAGGGTTAGCTGCAAGCTGGGAATGCCAATGAATGTTTTTAATGATTTCCCCAGGAGAAGCTAGATAGTCAAAGTAGACAAGGAAATTCTCTCTTCTGATGGCTGAAAATCATCACTTCTCCTTTTAAGGTCTTTGCCTGTTTGGATGGGACATCTTTCTTTGCTGATGATTGTATATATAATCAGTCAGAGGTGCAATCAACATACTAATGATTTACACATTTATTTGATTTTGTCTTCCTAATTCTGGACTTTTCTGTCTGGTTTCTCTTGCAATGTATAGATCTAAGAGGAGGTAATTATAAAGGCTTATTGGAAGATATAAATCAAATACTACTGTCAACATTTTAATAGATGTTTTATAAATGTACCACATTAACATGATGTTAATAGATGTTTTGTAAAAGTATCACACTAAGATGATGTTAATTGGGGAAAGAGTGGGCAGGGAAGGAGGTGGTGTATATGTAAATCCCCTATAATTTCAAAGTAACATTTATGTAATCCAAAGTTTCTTTAAAAATAAAGAAAAAATAGATGTTTCTTCTCAATTCACCATTTTATTTTGAGGAATACCATGGAAAATTATCATTTCAATTGTGTTAATGTAACTGTATGCCAACATTCTTATGGTAAATATAAATTTAATTGTTTTACTTGAATTACATATGGAAAAAAGACCTTTACTCTTCATTTGGAAGGTTAATTATCAATTCATAAAATGGCCTTGAAGATGATGTGTCTTTTTAGCAACTGAAGGCAGATGGATTGTATGGACTTTAAAGAGCAGTTTAATTGTGCCAATAAAACTAATATGAAACAAAATGATTTAGGTGAAATTCTTGTAATATCCTTAATTAGGCATATGCTAGAGACACTAAAATTATTACACCAAAAACATTCACTTATTTTCTAAAACTTACAGTAATGTTTAGATGCTATTTTACACCAGTGCCTCCAATTAGAGGTAGACTATAATCATAATCTATTAATGTCAAAATCAAGTATAATTAATGAACTGAAGGAGGCAACATGCAATGCAGGTCAAAAACACAGAGTTTAAAGTATAAGAGTTTAGGTCAGTGGTTCTTAAAGTGAGGAGGGAGTGATTTTGTTCTCTTCCCCCACCAGAGATATTTGTCAATATTTGGATACACTTTTGGTTGTCTGAATTGGGGGGGTTACTGCTAGCAGCTAGTCAGAAGATGCCAGAGATGCTCCTAAGCATTATACAATGTACATGACAGATCTTTACAAAAATTATCTAGTTCTACAATGCGAATAGTGCCAAGGTTTAGAAACCTTGGGTTGTGGTATGTTCTCTGTTCTATCATGCAGCACCCATATGATTCACCTTCATTAAGACTGAGTTTCCTGTCTATGAAATTGTGGTCAAAATAATAAGGAGTAATTGTAAAGATTAAATAAAATAACACCTGAGGGACATAGTTCAGTGTATGCATACAACAGAAAGCTCAAGAAATGTCTGCCATTCAGGAAGTGGATGTGGCTCAAATGATAAGGCCTCTGTCTACCACATGGGAGGACCCAGGTTCAATCCCTGGGATTTCTTGGTGAAAAACAAGAAGAGAAGTATGCCTGCCTGGTAAGCCAGTGCCTATGCAATGAGCTGAGTGCCTGCACAAGTGCTCGCATGTGAGCCAGTGCCCATGCAACTGAGTCACACAGCAATATGATGACACAACAAAAAAGAGAGAAGAGTCAAAGCAAAGCACAGCAGAAACCAGAAACTGAGGTGGCACAATTGACAGGGAATCTCTCTCCAAATCAGAGGTCCCCAAGATCGAATTCCTCTGAATCTTACACGAGAAAGATGAGAAAAGAAGACAAAAAAGAGAAATAGATACAGAAGATCACAAAGTGAATGGACATAGACAGCAAAAAACAGCAGGGCAGAGGTGGAGGAGGGGGAAAATAAATAAATCTTAAAAAAAAAACACAATGTCTTCTATGTGTTTTCTTCCCTAAACTTATTCGCACACATATATAACTTGTTATACCTAATATAGTCATCCTTCAGAGGCACACAAAGAAGAAAACTTGTCTAGTCCTTAAAATATCAGAAATTAATTGGGAGATAATAAAAGATACATTTATCTAAAAGTCTATAAGAAATATAATGAAGTAGTAGGACAAATTTAAATATGCAGGTGTATGGATTAATATTTCAATTCAATTGCATTTAATTAAACCATCAAAAGCAAAAATATTCCAAGCAATAAAATCATTTTCAATAGCAATAAAATAATGCATGGTTCTTATTAGAGCAGAGACAGATATTCTCTGTTGCTTAATTTTCCCATCTACTGCAGGCAGGTTTGGCTAATTGAAAAGTTATGGCTAATGAAACATAAGTGAAAGTAGTATGTTTAATGTCTAAAGAGAGCTAGGGAAAGAGTTAGCATTCACCACTGCCATTTGCAGATCCCATGTGATAGATCTAAAATATGAAAAGCTTCCATCATCTTGTGTCCAGAGTGGCTGATTGGCTAAAGCCACTTGCCATTTCACATGTGTCAAGATGAGTGAATATAAAATAAATCTTTGTTATATAAACGCATTTACATTGTTGTGGTTTCTGTAGCATAACTTATCCTATGCTTAGTAATAAAGAATGTTGGTTCAGAAATCAGTTGTATTTTAATGAAACACCTGAAAGTGTGGTACTTGCTTAGAAGTTGAGTTTCAAGAACCAAGAACAAGAATCTAATTTAGGATGAAAAGATGGTGATATATGATATGCAGGTGCAAAAATAGTTAGAAATATGGATGATATTTTAACTAGTCCAAAGCTCTAGGGAAATAGGTAGGAAAACCATATATAACAGTGAGTGTTCAAATTTATTTTAAGTTATTATCAAGGTTATACATAAAGAAGTACATGACCTATTTTAAAGAAAACTTGAGATGAATAAAAGGAATTCAGAAATTCAGAAAATGTGTATAAACCAAACTACATTGTTTCTTTTTGTAAGAACAAAAAAACCCTTCCTCATATATTACCAGGCAATATTAGACTCCTTGCCAATGCCTAATCCAGTGGAAATGGAAGCCATTCCTTTACGTCAGGAAAAAATCAACTATCCTTGAAGCCAAAGATTTCACATTTTAACTTTGTTCCCTGCAAATTACACTTCTTCCTTCAAACTTATATTTCAATGTGTTTGCCATACACATAGCTTACCATATCTGAAACATACCATGTTTTTTTATTCTCCCTGTTTTCTTATGCTATGGATTTTCTGATACCCTATTGTCTGAAACCTTTCTACAAAACCAAAAATTATTTATCCTTCAAAACTCAATTCAAATAGCCTAGCCTCTGAAGACTTTCTTAACTTCTCTGAGTACTCTGTTCCCAGACTAGTACTATTTACCTCATTTTTTATGCCACTAGGATATCTTACAATTGCATTTTCTATAATCCCTTACCTTCATGTTTGTTTTTATGTTCTTGTACATTAATTTTACCCCACCAAATTTTTTTGTAATAATGAACTTAATTTTTAAGAAGATTTAGATTTCAGAAAAGTTACAAAAGAGTAGGGGATTCCCATACAACTTACCCCCCAAAACACACACACATTTACCCCTATTATTAACATTCTTACATTACTGTGGTACATTTGTTACAACTGCTGAACCAATATTGAAGCATTGCTACTAACCAAGGTCTATAGTTTATATTATGGTTTACACTTTGCACTGTTCAGTTTTATAAGCTTTGACAATGTACAATGTCATGTATCTGTCATTGCAATATCAACAGAATAATCCCAATGCCCTAAAAATGTCCTGTGTTCCATTATTAATTCTTCCCCCTCTCCTCAATACCTCTGGTTACCACTACCTAAAAGTTATAAGTTCTTATATTACCACCTTATAATAATTGCAATAAAATTAAATTTTCTTTGGTCCTTGGTTACTCTTCCCTCTTATGCTCAAAGATTTTTGAATGATGTCTGCACCGACTGCTTCAGATTGGGAGGGGGTTTAGATATTATGGAACAGATGGAAGAAAAATTTTTGTTTGCAGTTGTAGATACACCTTGGTATTTGGGATAGGACTTTTCCATCATCATTATTTTGTTCGTTGTCCTGGGCAAGTCTGAAGAACTGGAGAACAGGTGTTGGCTGCAATTCTACTGAGATTCAGGGCTGAACCAGCTTATGAAAATACTGAGAATTTAAATTTCTGAGACATATTTAATGGGCAAATTGGTAATTATAGTTTCAAATAAAAGGGGTAGATGAATCAAGAGTAGGGAAATTATAAAAGAGTATAACTCTGTTATATTGACGAAATAGATTATAATATATACTAAAATATTCCAAAGAATTGTTGATTTCATGAAGCTATGTTCCCTCCCTATAGTTTGTATTTCCTTAGAGCCCTTGGGAGCACCACTGTTTGAGGTTTTGTTTACTGTGGTTCTTAGTGAGTCTGTCTGAGACATGTATAAGTGTAACTTCTGGAATGACCTCCCAACTTATTTTGAAATCTCTTAGCCATAAAAGCTCTTTTGGATTTAATGTTTTCCCCTTTTGGTAAAAGTGTTTTCCAAATGCATCACTGGTTGGTGCTTGGTAATAAAATCTTGTTGACAGGGAGGCTCATAGTTGTGCCCCATGTCTGGGAGAAGATAATGAGTTTGCTGAGTTTGGCTTGGAGAGAGGCCACATATAAGGGACAAGGTTTTCAGGAAGTAACTACTAGACAATAATTACAATTAGGCTAAGTTTTGTTTTTGCAGCCATAAGGTTCCTAACTATAAGCATTAAGATCAAGAGCTTGACATATTGGTTTGTTTTTTCTAATTAGTCACTGCCCATATATTCCAGATTTTTGCCATTTTATTTGAAAAAAGTAGCAGGACTCCCCAAGATTGAAGTTTAACATTTTGTTGGGTTTCTACCTATCAAGGAAGCGTACTCATTATGACATGAATACATTCATATCCCATAGAGCAGGGATTCTTAACAAGGGATCTGTGAGCTTGAATTGAAATTTTAAAAAAAAATTATTTTTGTGAGGACTTATTGGTGCGGGTGTGATATATGCATTAAATAATAGATAGTATGGTGTGGACTTAGTAAGGGGTCTGTGGTTTTACCTGACTGGCAAAGGGGCCCATAGAACAAAAATGATTAAGGACCTCTGCTATAGAGGTATACTTTAGGTGCACTTTCCCCTATATTTTCCTCCACTAACAACACCCTGTACTAAGTGATGATGTACCTTTGTTATAGATCCTGAAAGAACTGCTTTTAATTGTATTCTTTTTTTTTTTTGCTCCTAATAGTGTTATTTATTTATTTTTTTTATTGACTTTGTAATAATATTACATTAAAAATATATATGTGAGGTCCCATTCAACCCCACCCCCCCACCCCCCCTCTCCCCCCCCAACAACACTCGTTCCCATCATCATGACACATCCATTGGATTTGGTAAGTACATCTTTGGGCACCTCTGCACCTCATAGACAATGGTCCACATCATGGCCCATACTCTCCTCCATTCCATCCAGTGGGCCCTGTGAGGATCCACGATGTCCGGTGATTACCCCCGAGGCGCCATCCAGGGCAGCTCCACGTCCCAAATACGCCCCCACCTCTCATCTCTTCCTGCCCTTCCCCATACCCATCGTCCACCATGTCCACTTTTCCCAATCCAATGCCACCTCTTAACAACAATCCTCAGCCACTCCAGATTTCATTGAGTTGTATAGTCACCTATTTTATCTTCTAGCTTCCTTGTAGAATCATGGGTAGCCCAAACCTTCCCCTTTCACACTCACACTTCAGCACAATTGATTACATTCATATTGCTGTACCAACATCACTTTTGTCAATTGCCAAACAATTACCATCAACTCTATTATAGATTCTACCCAGATTAAGAATGGGCTCACCACTCTCTTCACTACTTCGATCTCCCAGTAACCTATCTTCCAGACTCTACCTCCATGACATTGAACCTTGAGGACTTTATGTTGAGTGAAGTAAGCCAATCACTAAAGGACAAATATTTCATGACCTCAGTGATATGAACTAAGGGTCCAACAAATTTTAAATGAATTTAAAATCATATACTTTTTGATACATTGTTATAATCTCAACATCTAATGTTTTGTAGACACTAAATCAATACTTGTTAAATGGTTGAATAAACAAAGTGCAATTGTTTCTTAAATTGACCAAAACTCAGCAATGTGTCACGTTTTCCTTGTTGACATTTGAAATTTAAGAGTGTATTGCAACCCATGATTCTTTTTTTTTTCTGAAATATTTTACTGAACTTCCTTTGCATTCTCTTTTCTCTATACATATTTTTTTTCTTTATGGAAACTGATTAGTGCAATGCCTGATTTCCACCCCCCTCCCCTCACTATCTAAAATATCTCAGATCTTCATCCTATTTTGAATATTTGTGTACTAAGAACTTAGTTTTGCTTATTATCTCTGTGATATAATTCAATTACTCTCAATGTCTGGTTCTACAAATAGCTACCTTTACAGAAAACTATTTGCTTTCATGTTTTGTAGTTGTTCTTCTTAGTATTATTGTTAGAGCAGTGTATACATCTGCATTGTGCATGTGAGGTTGCTTCCTTCCTATTATAAAATACTATAATCCTTTCAATTATAGTATTCAGGTATTAAGGTCACATTTGAAAACCTAGAGGAAAAATCCTGAATCCTTAGGCCATTTAGTAATATACATGAACACATTTTGGGATTATTTTGGTGAAGATAATCAAATAATTTTTAAAAAATGAAAGCCAGCTGCTGAGCAGAAAACAGCTCAACCAGGGGCCAGAGAAGAAATTAGTGATGCCCCTTCACACTCCCCACTAGAAGAAAAAGTAAGAAACTATCTTGTCAGAAAACCTGGGAATTCTATGATATAGAAAGTAGTGCCCACTTGACTCTACTATGAGAATGATGAAAAGACATTGTCACAGAGAATTTTTATCCATGTAAGTGTTAAATTCTGTCAGCTAATTTATCTTGGTCATAACCTATGATTACCTGAACATATAAAGCTTTATAAAAAACTTAATTGTAAATATCATTTCTTTTCAATTTATTTCAGATATTTTTACACTAACTCCATAGGAGAGTCCCAGTTGCATGAGTCCTTAATGGTTTAGCTTAACTTCATCTCTTATTTTGGTGAGGTACAAACAAGAAGAAAAAGCTGAAGGCAAAAAGAATTATGGAAAGTTTAAATTTTTGAGTGAGAATTTATTATTTTTATTAATAGGAAAAGTGCTAATTGGTTTTACATAACAATCTCAGTATCCAGTGATTTAACAAAATACTATTTCTTTTTTTACTTATGTGAAATTGAAAATGGCCTTCCACATAGCCTCTAAGGGACCCAGGCCCCTTACCTAAATGTGTCTCTGCAGCTTCTAAAGTCTGAAAATGCTCAGTTCAGCCATAAATGTGAATAAGAAGGTAGGGAATCACATATGAGAGAAATTTGGAACAAGAACTAGAAGTAACCAGTGTAGCTTCTGATTACATTCCTTTTGCCACGACTTAGTCACATAGCCACACGTAACTGCAGGGAGACTGGATAATGAAGCGTGGCTGGGTCTAGAAAGAAGATAAATTGGATTGGATTGGGAACAACTAGGTAGACTCTGTTACAACTGAGGAGCAAACCTAGAGATGTGGAAGCAATAAATCAAAAGACTGAGGAAAAAACACCAGAGCTAATCCTTCAAAATCTGTGTGCATTGTGTATTGCATCATCTTAAGATAATAAAGCAAATAAATTAAAGATTAAAATTTCTAATACATAAATATGAAGATTGCCATTTCTATAAGAAAAATATATTTTTCTATTATATTCTTCAAATAAAGGCATATTTTATATACATTTGCTAACACATATAAATTGTTAAGCCAGCATAAAAATGACCTTATGCATTTAGTTAAAAAAAAAAATGGCATTTTTCAAGACAACATATCCCTAAATTTTGGAGTTGATATTTTTGTAGTGAATAATCACTCCCTGGTCCAACTCCAACTCAACAGAAAAAAAAATTCATGCATTTAATGCTGATTAAAAAGAAGATGTAAAACTATTCATGGAGATCAACAGGGATTTTAGAAAAATCTTTCTTTCTTTCAGATGTCACTTACATTAGGGAAAAAAAAAGGTAATAAAACTACCCAAAGTATTTGATTTTGTTAGACTTTGAAAAGACAGTTATGGAAGTACACATTGAGTTTGAAAGGCAATTTTAAAAAGCAAATATTAATTCTGAAAATTAAAGAATGAGAGAGAAATATGTGGGAAATTGCAATAAAAACCATGATTATACTTAGCCAAATTCTTGCCAGATTAAGGTTTAAAATATGCCTTTGTTGTATATAAATATGCGTGTTTATATACACTAATGTGTGTCATAATATATATCATATATAATAATAGAATGTAACATTAAGCTTCAGTAACTAATATTAATATAAAGCTATAGTTTGGACTACAGCTGCAATGAATAGCTTGATAAATGTTTAATTTAATTATACTGACGATTAATACTTTTTAACAAAGAAAGTTTATGATAATATTATTCTACATTATTCCTTGTAAAGTGCCATTGATTTTAAATAATGTTTATTCATTCCCATTAATCTGCTGCAAAATGCTTAGCATTTAGATATTTTTATACCCATTAAAAAGTTATTTGGGGCTTTTTAAGATATAGATATGCATCTATATATCACTTACCAATTAAATATAAGGACAATAAGGTGGTGAAAGTATTTTAAAATGTCTTCACAGAGTCTGGCTTTTCTGAATAACTTTATACCTTAAAGCCATAGATACACAAGTTTTTCTTTTCCATACAATATCATCCATTTTCAATTAAGAGTTCTGAGAATACAGCAATTTCTAAAAGAGCATCTTACTCTTTAGGTATTTTCTTCCAGAAATCTTCAACATTTTTCCAAATTCTTGACATCTAGTTTTAAGTTTTGATACTTGCTTTTACTCAGTGTTTATTGAGAGTAAACAGTTTCGCAAAACAACTACTTTCAGGTTCCTAAATATTTTGTAACCAATCTGTTGAGAAGTTATAATAGGACAGTCCCATCATCCTGATTAATAGACTGGTTGGCACATGATGTTTGATAATGATTTCAGATGCCATTCATTGTAAGATACATCCAAGTCTCAGAGACATTGAAATGTGAAAAATATATTCAACATAGTTATATAGGATTTAAGTACTTAAAAATTAATATATATATTCATATGTATATATAGTCATAAAATAATCAATTTCTTCTCAAATAAGTTTCCATTTTTATATTGTTTACTAATGGGTATATAGAATCCCTAAGAATACTTTCAATCTTTTAGATGTGAAGAATCTCTTATAAAAGTATAATTTTGAGAGACGTTATAGGATCAACCACACTATAATTTAGAAAGGTTTACATTCCACAGGGGCTTGTCACATCTGGTTCAGTAAAATAGTCATTTATATACAAAAAATTTGGTTCAATAATTGTCAGCCATATTTATTTTATATTCAAGAAATATTTATTTGAATATTTAATATATTCTAGGTTGTGTCTAGGGTATATACTTAGAATTATAAATTAAACTTAATTGCTGCATTTAAAGTACCTCTTAAAGTTTGGAGGAGACAAGTAAAAATGCAATGGGGTGTTCAATATTGGGATTAGAATACGGTGTAGTGAGTGTGCAGAAGATGGAATACCGAATTTTGCCAAGATAATTCAAACATTTTTACAGAGTAATTGATATATAGGATTTTGTTCAACAGGGAAGACTAATGAATAAGAATATCTGAGCCAGATGAAGTAGCATAAGCCAGGAGTTCTATGTGAAACCACCTAGAACATTAAGGATGGAAGTAGTTTGGCCCTATTGAAATTATTCACTGGAGTTAAGAGAAATGTGATATTAGCAAAAAAGACAAATAATGTGGCTAGAGCATGTGAAAATGTGACATGAAGGAAATGATATAAAATCATAATGAAGAGTGAGATTAATGACACCAGATGATACAAAGCTGCATAAGCATGGCGAGGAATTTGAGCTTTATCATTGGCATATAATGAAAAAGTAAGGCATTGGTTTTATGATAGCTGGATTAAAAGTAAAGTATTGAGCAGATTAGTTAGCAGATAAACAAAGCCTAAACTCAAGATGTTGAGGTTGAATGAAGAAAGCAAGCTTGGCAATCAATGTTAAGGAACAAAGTAGAGATGTATGAAGACAGTACAATTGTCAATGAACTGGGCAAAATTATTAAGGAAGAGAGAAAAGTTTAAAATGAATACCAGGATTTTTTTCTGTTTAACTGAATGTTGACTCATGTTAATTAATGTATAAATCCCAGAACTGATCAATGATTGTACTAACTAAAAAGAAGCTTAATTTAGGTCTGTCTCTGTATCTCTGTCTCTCTGTCTCTCTCAAACACTCCCTGTCTCTCTCTCTCTATATATATAATATATATAGGTAGAGATATATGATAAAATAGAGATGACAGTGAAACATGCTACTGTAGATGACCAAATTTTAGTGCTTAGTTTCCAGTTCATAATAATTATCAAATTTATTTGAGGAAAACACCTCTGCTAACATTTTCGACCAAGTTACTTGGGAAAGATGAAACATATTAAATATTAAGGTAAAATAGTTCAAAATAGGTATGTTCAAATATAAACATATAACGGACCAAATTGGATGTTTATATCACATTTCCCTTGGCAAAGAAATAAAGAATATTCTCTAGTGCCTTCTGATCCAACATACATTAGAACTCTTAAATATTAATATTGTCTATTATTTAAAAAATTATTTTATTTAAAGTTGTAAGCTTAAATGAGTCAGTGGAGGATATTGTTTTCATCATACCAAACTTAAACTATCACTGTCATTCTCCCAAGTGTTACTTCAAGTTACTAAATCCAATTAGTGTATTTATCAATTTAATGTTTCACTCTTGATGTGGAGCCTAATGTAATTTTTGTACAATTGTTGTTTTTGACTTGGTGAGTTATAATAATAGTAATAGTTGGCAAATACATAATTAAAGTAACAATTTTTCCAGAATAATTTACTTCCTACTGAAATTACAGAATTAACATAGAAATGTCAAAAAATAAAGAATGTTAAGGCACTAAAATATTTTGAAGATGAGGTAGTAATCAATATGCAAAATTTTGACGAAATGATAAAGTACAAAAACACCATTAAAATACAATAAAATTGTATATTCACATAGTAAGAAAGCCTTACATGTAACTATTAATATGAATATAATTAGTTTCTGAAATAGACATACAAAATATTTAATTTAATAACTATATACAAGAAGTTTCTCTGTGAATATCTCCAACATTTTTAAGTATCTCAATTTATGTAATCACTCACTATACAGACATAACTTTTGAAATTATCACTTTTCCTTAGAGATATCAAATGCTTTGAAGATACACTCACAGTGATTTCAATGTGTTTTGATAGCATATGAAAAAAAAATGTCTTTCCAGAGACATTTTAGTCTTCTTAATAATTTTAAGTAATTTTATGATTATCTCAAAATTAATGTAACAATGAGATTTTTCTGAGACGATTTTCATAATTTGACTATCTACTTTGCTTTGTGACTCTTACTGACAATTAGGCAATAATACAGTAGAAAATCATATAAGGCAATGCTAGGAATCTATGTTGATTTAACAGAAGGTTTATTGATAAGACACTCATTCAAAATTTGTAAATGGCAGAGACTTCCATTGGTATGAATGAGATCTGTACTCTTTTTCTCGAAATAATTAGTAAGTGAGGTTTTCCAGAAACGGGATGAGAAAATTTTCTAAATCAAAGTTTATCATTTTTATTGGTTCTCTCCTGATGTTATGTAGGTCATGAGATGTTACTGCCCAACTATTCAAAAATGACACATTAATCCCAAATTCCCTCTTATAATGGCAGGTTTCTTTTGTCGTCCAGAGATCAAAGTAATGCTCCAAGAGTAAGGGAGAATGTTCAGGGAATCTTCAACTATCTCATGATATTAAAGACGGAATGAGGATGTTCAATGTACAGCTGTAAGTCTGCTTCAGCAACTTATTTAAAAGGTATATCTAAATCCTTTTTTTAAAATGCAGTTATTTAATATCCTGTTGATGAATGTAAGATTACCATTAAAAATAGAGCATAGCAAAGTCATTATTAGATTTATTGACCTTTAAATGTTGTGAAATGTTAACCACTGGTTATTGTTGCATATGTTTTTCAGTGTATTTGCCTGTATCAAATCTATGACTTGCATTTAGTGTCAGAAAACAAGGACAGGTATCCCTCAAAGTGTTAACTTATACCTCTCAATAAGGGACTCATGCCTGAAGTAAAGCCACAAGAAACATTTCCACATAGATTCAGAAGAACTAGGAGTTACTCCTAATGATTGTTTGTGCTGCATTCTCTCTTCTATAACAAATTAATAAACTTGTTTTTTAACATGAGAGAGCTGTGCCTCAGTATGTCTTCTGTTGATGGATTTAGGAATAGTAAATACATCTGAAGTCTCTTCTGTCTCCAACTGAGTCCGCCTAGATTTTGAAAAAAATATAAATTTTGTGCTGACTCTGAGCTCAAAAATTTTATGTCAAGACCTTTGTTGCTTTTAAATTTGATTCCTAAGAGTAAGTATATAATTTAGGATTCTGCTCATTTGTGTTATTCTATGCGGTTTCGTGAAATTTGACCCCTATTTGTACTTTTTATTGTGTCAATTTTCTTTTGGTATCTTTTATGCTGTAGCCAATAAGAAAAAGTGGTAGGAGAGTGGGGAATACGCTTGATAAACCTGGACAACTTGAAGCAGCCCCAAAGATTGTGAGCAACAGGTAGATAGGCAAAATTTGCTCTTCCTCAATCTACTTTTAGCTGTATGATTTGCAAATATTTTAAAAGTACATTAGATTCAGACTTAATTGTTGGTTCTAAACATAAAACAATGCAATGGATACCCTTCGGTGACCAGAAAATGTCCTTTTAGATAAAGATGTTTCCAGACATTTAAAAAAAGTCCTTTGAAAAACCACTGACCCGTCCTTGCTCTCAAGAAAGTAATTTATGAGGAATTATGGAGAAGCCTTGCAGAATTATAGCACTTAATTTGCACTAATTACGTTAAAGAAATTGGGGGAAATGGCTCTAAGTGTAGAAAGAGAAAGAGCACAGGTTTTGAGCAGCAAAGGTGCTACTTTGGCAACTCTAAATTCTGCTAAACTTTATTGTGTACATCTCTCATTTGGAATTATGTCTGCTTGAGCATTCTGGGATGTTTAATTCCCCTCAGACACTTTCACTCACCCACACATCAACTGTTTCTCTTGAATTCCTTTTCTGTGATAACATCTTTGCTACCTTCAAAGACAGGTATCATCTATAAGTGAACTGCCAAAGAAAATGTTTTTGGGGCTGGCTTCTTCTTAAAATAATTGAGTATTCTGCATTCCTCAACTGTACATGGATTTGCCCATCTCCTTAAACTTAAGTCAACCTCAACCTCGAAGTTCCTCAGGGGGAAAGCATTCCACTATGTAGGAAGAACACTTGGGAATTAGCTCATCAAAGAAAATATTATATTGACGCATGTAAGCCTTTAGCCAAACTTGCCTAGTACCATTCAAGTCTGAAGTAAAAACAGGACTGAGATCCATAGCCAAAATAATTAAATAAATAGGGGATTTTTTTTTATATATATATTTAGTTCCTTGATGCATTTTGAGTTAATTTTTATATAAGGTGTGATTTAAAGGTCTTCTTTCTTTCTTTTAGATATGGCTATCCAATTCTCCCAGCACCGTTTGTTGAACAGAATGTTCTGACCCAGCTGCGTGGGTTTAACAGCCTTGTCAAAAATCACTTGACTGTAGATGTGAGGGTCAATTTCTGAGTTCTTGATTAGGCTTCATTTGTCAATCTGTCTGTCTTTATGCCAGTACCACACTGTTTCTTTACCACTGTAGCTAATTAATACGCTTTATAGTCAGGAAGTGAGAATTATCCAAATTCATTCTTTTCTTTTAAGACCTTTTTGGCTATTTTGGGCCCCTTACCTTTCCAAATAAATTTCAGTATTGGCTTTTTGAGTCCAGCAAAAAAAGCTGTTGGAATTTTTTTGGATTGCATTGAACCTGTAAATCAATTTGGGTAGAATTGACATCTTAATGATATTTAGTCTTACATCCATGAACACAGAATGTCCTTCCATTTATTTAACTCTTCTTTGGTTTCTTTTAGCAATGTTTTGTAGTTTTCTGAATACAGGTCCTTTAGGTACTTGGTTAAGTTTATTACTAAATATCTGTTTGTTTTGGTCACTATTAAAAGTGGGTTTTTTCCCCTGATTTCCTTCTCAGAATGCACACCAGTAGTATTTAAAAATGCTATTGAATTTATGTATTAATCTGGAATCCCACCACTTTGCTGAATTCATCTATTAATTCTAGTCCCTTTTTGTGGATTTTAAAAGATTTTCTAGATATAGGATCATGTCATCAGTTAATAGTGCAAGTTTTACACATCTTCCCTTCCTATTTGGAGGCTTTTATTTCTTTATCCAGTCCAATTGCCCAAGCTAGAAATTCTAGCACAATGCTGAATAATAATGGTGACAATGGGCATCCTTGCATTGTTCCCGATCTTAGTGGGAAAACATTCAGTCTTCCACCATTGAGTACAATGCAAGGTGTAGGTTTTTCATATATGCATTTTACCATATTGAAAAATCTTCCTTCTATTCCTATCTTTTGGAGCGTTTTTATCAAGAAAGTGCGCTGCATTTTGCCAAAGGCCTTTTCTGCATCAATTGAGAGGGTCTTGTAATTTTTCTTCTTCAGTTTATCAACGTGGTTTATTATACTAATTGATTTTCATTTGTTGAACCATCCTTGCATACCTGGGATAAAGCCCTCTAGATAGTGGTGTATAATTCTTTTAATGTGCTTTTAGACCCTGTTTGCAAGGATTTTTTGAGGATTTTTCCATCTACATTCATTACAGCTATTGGTCTGCGATTAAATAACAACCATAAAACTCCTAGAAGAAAATGTAGGAAAGCATCTTCAAGATCTTGTAGTAGGTGGTAGTTTCTTAAACCTCACACCCAAAGCAAGAGCAACAAAGGAAAAAAATAGATAAATAGAACCTTCTCAAAATTCAACACTTTTGTACCTCAAAGGATTTTGTCTAAAGGGTGAAAAGCAGTCCACTCAATGGGAGAAAATATTTAGCAATCACATATCTGACAAGGGTTTAATATACATGATATATAAGGAGATCATACAACTCAACAATAAAAAGACAAAGCATCCTGTTAAAAAATGGGCAAAAACTTAAAAAGACAACTGTCCAAAGAAGAAATACAAATGGTGAACAAACACATGTAAAAATGTTCAACATCACTAGTCACTAGGGAAATCCAAATCAACACTATAATGAGCTATCATTTCACACGTTTGACTGGACACTATTAAAAAGGTGGAAAACTGTAAATGCTGGAGATGATACGGAGAGATGGGAACACTTATTCACCACTGTTGGAAATATAGAAGGATACAGCCACTGTGGAGGACTGTTTGGCAGTTCCTAAGAAAATTGAATATAGACTTGCCATGGGACCCAGCAATACCATTGCTAGGTTATGTACCCAGAAGTACTGAGAGCTGTGACACAAATAGACATCTGCACACCTATGTTCATAGCAAAGTTATTCACAACAGCCAAAAGTTGCAAATAACCCAGGTGTCCATCAACTGATGAGTGGATAAACAAATTGTGGAATATACACAATGGATTATTATGCAACAATAAGAAATGAAGCTGTGAAACACGTGACAACATGGATGAACCTGGAGGATATTATGTTGAGTGAAGCAAGCCAGACACAAAAGGATAAATACTGTATGATTGTCCTATTATGAAGAAAATATGCTATGTGAATATATTATGTGAAATATGAATATGGGTATATTTTCATATATAAGATCATTTTTCTTTGAAGGTGAACAAATGTAGGTTAATACCACAAAATGTTAATATCAGACAAAAAAAAGCAGAGTACTACATAGTTTATGATTCAACTTATGTGAATGTAAATCAAATTATAAAGATAAAATTAGATTAGTGCTTATGTAGGGTTGAGGAAGGAATGTTAAGGGGTTTGGAGTCTTTCTTTTTGGAGTAATAAAATTGTTCTAAAAAATTTAAGATCATGATTGTACAATATTGTGATTATACTAAAACCCATTAATTATACACTTTGGTTAGATCATATGTTATGAGAATATGTTTCAGTAAAACTGCTTAATAAACAAATAATTGTGCAAGAATAGCCAGAAATTGCAGCTATGTACAGCAGGGGAAACAGAAGTTGAGAGGTGAAGAATTTTCTTGTCTGTCTGTCTGTTTTTTGTTTATTATCATTATTACAGAAATAATGAAAATGCCTTAATAATGATTGAAGTGATGAATGCATAACTATGTAATTGTACCAAATAACACTGATAGCACATTTTGGATGGGAGAATTGTATGCTTTATTCATATATATCAATAAAATTGATTTGTTCAAAAAAATGAAAAATTAATTAGGGGATCAATTCCTGTATCAGCCCTTGTCATATTCCTGAATTACATTCCAAACAGTCTAATATTGTGGATTTAAGTTTTTACAGGATCTGGGGGCTAAAAGCCAAAAATGATTTTTCTCACAACTTGATTATCTTCTGTTGGTGTGCTTTGACAACAATACCAAATAAAAACTAAGTTACAAACACACACACACATACACAAACTATTAAAATACTTCTAAGAAGGAAAGGACTGGTACTTTTAAAAAATAGAATGAATATGACAATTATAAAAAGCAATTAACTCAATTTCAAGGCAAGCTTGTATCATCTGCTATCAATAACATTGGAATTAAAATGAAGAAATTACAAATAACTGTAGTATTGTTTGTAGCATTTGTTGTTAATACATTACCCGGTTGAAAGACTGACTTAGGTGTAAAAATAGACTGTGTGGAGGCTTTGGGACATGGAGCTGCCCTGGATGGTGCTTCAGAGGCAATCACCGGACATTGTAAATCCTCACAGGGCCCACTGGATGGAATGGAGGAGAGTATGGGCCATGATGTGGACCATTGACTATGAGGTGCAGAGGTGCCCAAAGATGTACTTACCAAATCCAATGGATGTGTCATGATGATGGGAACGAGTGTTGCTGGGGGGGGGGGGGGAGAGGTGGGGTGGGGGGGTGGGGTTGAATGGGACCTCACATATATATTTTTAATGTAATATTATTACAAAGTCAATAAAAAAAAAAAATAGACTGTGTGGTGCTCTTATCTAGCACTCATTGCCCCTGGACTAGGACAAAACATGTAAGCTCTATCTACAAAGATGTAAGTCCTATCTTTGTGGTGCTTACAGTCAAGTGTGGCAGATAAAAAACAACCAAACAACAAAAAATAGTGATTAGAGCCATCTATACAAGAATAGGATATAGTATCTCAAATTTTTAAACAGGTTACATGCAATGTATGTTATATTGTAATTTAAATGCAGATAATATATTGCGTATTTCAAAAGGAGTAAAACTGATTTTAATTGTTTATATTTAATTTTGTTATATTATCCTGTTTGCTCATCTAAGCACATCATTTTAAATCTATTAAAGGCACTGCTCCATGTGAAATCTAAGCCGCCTGTCAATATAGAAGTGGAGTGGACATAACCATCCCAGGGTCCATAGGATGGAGGAATAGAGTATGGATTAGAGTGGAATTACTACATTCGATTCTGGAACTATTGTGATTAGTAATGAAAGTAGCATTGATGTGAAGAAAGTGGCCACTGTCGCTGCTGAGGGTAGGGAGAGAGAAGAAGAGATATGTGGGGCATTTTTGGGACTTGGAGTTGTCCTGGGTGGTACTGCAGGGACAATTGCTGGACAGTGTATGTCCTGACATGGCCCACTGGGTGGACTGGGGGAAAGTGTAAACTGTGGGAGGCATGGGGTGAGGGGGGTTGGGAGTATATGGGGGACCTCATATTTTTTTAATATAACATCAAAAAAATAAAGAAAGAGAAAAAAAATAAAGGCACTGCGAATGAGGAAAAGTACCACTAAAATTCCTTAAGATACATATACATACAAAGAAATGAGCTATTTAAAGAAATCTTATTTTCTGACAAATTTAAACAATTAACAAATTTTTCCATTTTTAAAGATCAAATTTTGTTACAGTGTGTAGATTTTTGGATATTTTTTTCCTAAAGGCTGTGATGTTTTATTGTGTTGATTCATTTCACTGATAAAAGCCTATTGTGCTTGACCCCTAATGCTATCATAAGATTTATGACTGATGCTAAGAAATACAAAATGCTTTATCATTTGGTATCAATCTATTTTCCATATATTTGCCTATTGATTGCTCATTGTTTCTTCATTGTCTGTTTTTCGTTTTTTCTTTAGGAGACACCAGGAACTGAACTCGGAACCTCCCACGTGGGAGCCCTGTGCTCAACTGCTTGTGCTTGAGCCACATCGCTTGTTTTGCTTTTTGATTGTTGTTGGCTCATTGCTTACTCATTGTGTTGCTCATTGCTTTTGCTCATTGTCTGCTTGTTGTTTGTTTGTCTTCTTTAGGAGGCACCAGGAACCAAATCCCGGACCTCCCATGTGGGAGTTGGGCACTCAACTGCTTGTGTCACATCTGCTTCCCTGAAAGCAATTTATTTTTAATAATAGCATTTTATTACTTGGCTTTCATTATTCATATGAACTCATTTTATTTTTACAGATTTAGACCTATATATGAACATATATATCTACATATATCATCTATAAAACACAAGTAAAATTATATGTACATGTGTATGTATATACACACAAGCACATAATGTGCAATTTTAAGTTTTCTGTTTTGTTTTTGCAAAACAAACCTTGAAAGCATTGTTAGAACCAATGGTAGAAACAAAAGTGGAAAATATAGTTTTGCTTTAATTCTCCATCACTATAGTGTTTCTCCCTTAAAACAGTTCTGGTTGTACTTAATGTCACAACAATACAAAAATAGAAGAGTTAGTTTCTTGGTTTGTTTGTTTGTTTTTATGTTTTTATTGGCTCACAGTTTCAGAGACTAGAAGGCTTCCCAGGATTGGTATTATCTGACTGACCTATAATCTTTGGGGTGTTTTTGCTTTTCCATTACATGGCAATGCACAGGGCATTGTCTTCTCCTTTCTCTTCCAGGTTTTATTTTTCAAGCAGTTTTATTGAGATGTATTCCTATTCCATCCAATCCATGCAAATTGTACACTTATACTGCACAACAATTATACTGTACAACAGTATAATCAGAGTGGTGCATTCATCATCACAATTTTAGAGCATTTTCTTTATTCCATAAAGAAAAACTCCATACCCCTCATACCCCCATTGTTGACATTTAGCATTGGTGTGGTACCTTTGTTACAAATGATGAAAGAATATTAATTACAGTTAACTATAGTCCATAGTTTTCATTAAGTGCATTTTTCCCATATACCAGTCTTTTATTAATACCTTGTAATAGTGACGTACATTTGTTACAGTCCATGTAAGATCATTCTCAATGTATTTACTATTAACCACAGTCATCATCCCCACCAATGTTCACTGTCTTATAAAGTCCCATGTTTTATCGTCTAGTTATCCTTCCAATGATACACACAACCATAAACTTCCACTTTCAACTACATTCATACACAATTCTGTGCTTTTAATTATACTCACCATAATGTGCTGCCATCCCTCTATCCATTTCCAAACATTTGCAATCAACTTAATTAGAAATCCTGTGCAAATTAAGCATCAGGTCCCTATTCTCTGCTCTTATTCTAATTCCTGGTAACCTATATTCTAACTTCTAACTTTATGAATTTTCTTATTATAATTAGTCTTATGCTAGTAAGATCACAAAATATTTGTTCTTTTGTGTCTGGCTTGTTTCACTTAACATAATGTCCTCGAAATTCATCCATGTTGTCACATGTTTCAGGACTTCATTTCTTCTTACAGATTAATAATATTCCATCGTATGTATATACCACATTAGAAATATTTTAAATTATGCACTATGAATTCAGCCATCCAAATACTAACCAGGTCAGACCCTGCTTAGCTTCTGAGACCAGATGTGATTGAGAGTGCTCAAGTTGGTATGGCCATATACAATTCATTCAATTCCTTGTCAAAATATTATACTAAGTTGTTTTATTTATTTGATCATTTTATTTATATTATTAGAGCCAACTTTGAAAGAAATATCATACCTGCATTTGCACAACTATGACAGTGAATATCTCCTTAAATTTTGTGCCGTGTGGCTAATTTGTCTCATTCTGGTCATGGTCCTGGCAGGTGAGTCAAGAAGAGCCCAAAATCTACTAGCATGAGTCGCAGCCCTTCAGAATGAGCTGAAATTGACATCAGTACTTGTTGCTTCTGGCCTCTGGACCTGCATAAGCCTGGACCTTTCACCACAGAGCTAAACACACATGCTTGGACCAGTAGTCAGAGAAGCTAAGGGAGGATGCCGAAAAAGGTAAAAGGGAGACAGGCCCACCTGCTGAGTCAGATCAATGAGGTGAACAAGGAGATAAGGGACAGCAAGTGTGAATTGCAAAATGGCAGTTGTTTCACCTCTGCATTCCAGATTTCACAAAAGAGTCTCTCTGTGGCTCAGCCTAACTGGAACTAAGCAGGTATGGGAATTTGGGGAAATGCTGTTCAGCCTAACCAAGTTGACACATTACAAAGTCACCAAAACTATGTTTTATTATTAATTAATGTATTATAGCTATACTGATTCAATGTTTATTTTCTAATTATTTGAAAATCTCTAACATTCTATAACTATATAGATATGATAACACTCAAATAAGAATTATTTTTACAATAATATGAGAACACTCAAAGAGAAAATGAACTTGTGAGTAAATAACAAAATTTGTAATACTTCATTTGTTACATTACTTCATGATATTTGAAAAACACTTCATCGATTACATTTAAACTATTTTAGTTTATATACAAGTATTTTTTGTCATTCCACTTTCTCAAATATTGTCAATATATTTTTGAAAATGATATTTTCTGGACACATAACAATTCATGCTATATTTTTAATTTCTTTCATCTGTGAAAAACATTGTGTCAAGTCTAAAGATTAATTGACAACTGCAATGTCTTTGCACAATTATCTTTCTGACAGTGAGCTATTAGAATTAAACTGTTGCTGTGTTCATATTAGCTAGGTAAGACTCATTCTTTAGACAATGATAAATCTATTACAGTAATACAAAAACAATATAGCTTACTTAGGTTAATTATTGAAAGCGCATTTATAAATGCTTAAGTTTTAGATTGATCTCTTTTCTGGCTTCACTTACTTTCTCATAATAGTTTACATTTAATTCACATTATTTTCCTCAATGCTTACATCCAAACTAAAGTGTAAGTATTTCTCTAAAATTAAACATTCCATTGCTTTCTCAATATCAAGGAAATAAGTCTCTGCTGTTAAAACCATTATTATGTAAGGCAATCACTAAGCATAAAATGATTTCATAATGTTTATGTTTCTATGGTGATAAAGAGATTGCTTTGGTAGACAAAAAGAGTTGAATAAGTTATAATGTTTCTTGCATTATAAAATCTGTTATCATCTGTGTAATTCTTTAATCTCATACATTGTTCTTATTCTCAAAACTAAAAATAAACTCTCTTTTGAAACTCCTTAGAAACTGCAGCTGGGTAATTTGTTCATCTCACGTAGTACTGAAATAGCCCAGTGACACCTAAATGCACTCACTGGCATACTGTAAGACTGTTAACAAATCAATTAGAGATACCTATGTTAAACTTTCCCGGAATTATGTGTTCCCTGGAGATAATTTACAGGCCTAAAGGCTTTGATATAGGTGTTAGTTAATTTGAATTGGGATTCCTGTAATTGACCAATGTTAATTGAAACATATTATCATTTATCAATATAGAAAACCAGTTCCAGTCTTTAGCATATTCACTCCACACATTTCTTATCAGACATTTCACTGTTCACCTCCATATGAAGCTGAGTGTGATATTATTGAGTGATAATGTCACTTTCATGGAAAGACACCATAGTAGCTGATGCATGTAAAAATTTTGCTTTAAAGGAAAGAGTGCATAGATTATGGTATTTCAGTTGCAGTACAATCCTCCTCATCTCATGAATTTCCCAGGGAACGTTACTATTATTGTTTCAGTGTCTATAATTAGATGCATGTTTTTCTGAATATCTGGACTGGTGCATGTGGTTGAAACTCAAGGTAAAATAAGGTCTTTCTATTCCCAAGAAATCCCATTAGATATATATACATCTGAACATATTAGTCAGTGAAAATAACTTTAGCTTCTCTTTGAAGCTTCTCCAAGTCTTACTGGCATGTTAATTCAAAGGCTTATTTCCCATTATTGTTACAATTCAAAGTGGGGTAGTATTACAACAGTGTTTCCTCAAGATGCCATTCATTCTCCAAAACTCTTTCTATCTTTAACACATGATCTCAAAATTTCCCCAATGTCATTCCAGATTATATGGGAAAAGAGAATATACAAGTCCCATGGGAAAATTTAGGACCCAGGCTTTGAAATGAGTATGTAATTTCTATCCCCATTTCCCTGATCATTCATCCACCTGACTCCCTCACACTACACAGTGGCTGGGAAAGGAAGTCCAGCAATTGCTTGGAAGAAAGGCAAATGGATGTATATTGGTGAGGATCATCATTCTCTGCTATTATATAGTATCTTTTAGGCTTAGTCTTTATTATTTAGTGTCCCATTTTCTGTCAGAGTGTCTTCACTTGTATTGCCCAATGTGCTATTCCTCTCATTTAATATTAATTATTTAGTATTTGGGAAAGCTACTTTTTGTTTTTTACCTTGTTTCTGTGTAGTAACTGAGAATATACTGAAGCTTTACCCTTTGATTGCATTTTCTGGACAAATGAACATGCAGTTAAGGCCTCCAGCCCAGTTGGAAGAGAGGAAAATGGGGCAAATAAAACCTGTGAAAATGGATGTGATAGTTTTCCAAAGTGCTGATTAGAGATTCATGTTGAAAAGACAAAGTAATCATCAGTTGGCTAGCTTTCTGGACATGTGCAGGGTACAGGATAATGTTTTATGTTGGTTTATATATAGTGAGTTGAATCATTTACCTATGGCAAAAGAATACATAGGATATGACTGCCTTCATATCTTTCCTTATTATATTGCTGATCCTCTGTAATAATATTATTACAGGCCATAATTAAGATTTAGAATTGGCTTAGCTAGACATAAACCTGGCCTAGAAGGCTTATCAATTAGGATCTCTTTTTCTGTATTATTTCCTACAACTTAGTTATTATCTCAGAAGGAAACAAACAGCAACAACAAAAGAAAACTGTAAATAAGAATGATCATGCTCCTTTGGGACAAGAAACATGTCATGGAGCTTAAGCTAAAAGTTTATCAACACTATTCCAGTGAACTGTCAAATCTTGTTTTACTTGAACATTTAGTGATATTTTTTTGCATACTTGGGAAAATATTTAAATGTAATGCTATTTTTCTTTCTTGGGGTAAATGTTAAGTTTGATCAATATGTCTTAAGGGATTCTTGAAATACATTTTATGAATTAATTGATATCAACCACATAATATTAGCACTATTAATACTCCCATTTTACAAAGAAGGAAAGTACAAAAAATGGAGGGTAAATCTACCCAAGTACTCACAGTTGATACATTTCTTCTTTTTTTTTAGGGTTGAATCTTCACTAAGTTTTTTCTATTTCTTTCTAGCAAAGTACGAATTTTAACTATCATTAATTAGGAATTCCTATCAAGATCTGTATGCACTATTGATTTCCCAAAAGATCACCAGAAAACCTATTGATCAAACAAAGCAAACTTTCTAGACAAAGACAGGTATGGAGAAAACCACCTTGAGACAAATTATTAGTGTTATCTGAGAAGGGGAAAGTCAGAAGATGATATTTACAGTATTTTTAGGATCTGGATCCAAGTGTTTTAAGCCATCAGTGTGAGAAATTGTGATGGCTGATATTATTTACATAAAAGACAAGGATTGTTGGACACTGTCAGGCGATGACCTTGATAAATAAACTGTTGTATGAGAGCCAAATCGCTGGTCAGGGTGAAAAAAAATTTTCTGGAAGTATAAATGTTTGCAAAAATGACCATATTGTTCTTATCAGATATTGACTTTCAGGAATTATCTGAGTCAAATACATAATCTGTTTATTGATTATCGCTCTTAAATTCCTGCACAAGTATAGCCAGGGACAAACAGTCAAGTCAAGTTGAAAATGGTGGGAGAAGGGAGGTTAGGTTCTCAGTTCAGAGTGTTAGATTATGTCAATACACATGGTTTCAACTCTTAAAACATTCCTGGAAAGGAAAAATTCTTACTATGACACATGAACATGTTATAACTTGTGAGAAATCTTTATTTAAAAATGTGCCAGCATCTTCTAAAGCTCAAATAAGAATCTGACCATTGATTTTGTCTAAAATCAAAAGCACTGTTTTGATTGGAACGCATCACAGTTAATCATCTTTGCTGTCGATAATTATCCTATGTGGGAATAACTCGTGTATTGGTCAGCCAAAGGGGTGCTGATACAAAATACCAGAAATCTGTTGGCTTTCATAAAGGGTATTTATTTGGGGTAGAAGCGCACAGTTACAGGCCATAAAGCATGAGTTACTTCCCTCACTAAAGTCTGTTGCCATTTGTTGGAACAAGATGGCTGCCAACATCTGCAAAGGTTCAGGCTTCCTCTTCCTCTTAAGGCTCCATGGTCCCAGATTCTTCCAATAGCAGCTGTAGGCCGAGGTAAGTCTCATCTCTCTTCCAAGGGCTCATTTCTCTCCAGGCTGGCTGTTCTGCTCTCTCCACAAGGCCAGCTATAAACTGTCAGGTGAATGGCTCATCTATCTTCCCAGGACCTCTGTCATGTCTAATGGAGCCTTCTCTCTATCCTCACATATCTGCTTCTCTGTGTATTTACTTCCCAGGTCTTGAGAATTAAAATTCTTTCTCCTTTGCCTTGTCATTTTCTCTGTAAATCCTTGCCCACCAAGAGGGTGGAGACTCGACATCTTACTGATGTGACCCAATCAAAGCCCTAGTCATAATTTAATTAAGTAAAAGTGAAACCCTGAATTCAATACAATCTAAGGGGAACAGTAGGCCAGAGAAACAGATCAGTTTACAAACTGATCTTTTTTGGAATTCTTCAATAATATCAAATTGCCACAGCTTCCATTATCAGTCTAAACCATTTTCATACAGTAGCCACTAGCCACAGGTGAGTATCTAAATTTAAATTTAAATTTTAATTAATTAACATTAAAGAGTCATTTCCTTAGTCATGCTAATCACAATTTAAGGGCTCAGGGGTCACATGTGACTAGAAACCATTGTGTTAGACAAAACAGAATTATAGAACATTTCTATTATCAAAGCAATTTCTGTGGCACAGCATTTATCTAAGATAATTCTCTAAGTTCTGAGAATTGGTTTAGAATAAATTAACCTTATATAAAATACAACTAACATTTATGAGCTATTAGAACAATACTCTTATTTATTAATAGCATCACTGAGATAAAGTTGTCATAGAGCAGTATTTCACATTATTATTTTTTTCCATTTGAATTGACATTGTTTTGAATTTCATTTTTGTATCAAACCCCCATTAGCCTACCAATTTTATATTTAATTATTTTTGACAAAAAGCTATTAAGGGCAAAGGGAAATAAACACTTTTCTCTTAATGGGCACACTAAAAATATATCACTGAGTCATTTCTAGGAAATGCAAAAATACATTAGAACAATAATCCCATCATTGCTTTAAAATTTTTATGAATATTAAAATCAAATACCTATTACTTCAGAGTTTACTATATTTCAAGATAGGAAATATAATATGCAAACATATAAAGGTATATATATATAAAGAATATAGAATACATAAAAGAAATTCATAAATGAGTGCAAGATTTACAAGTAGTTCATTCTATTTGATTAATTTCATTCAAACACTGCAGTTTGGTTGGAACTATAAAGAAACAATCAAACGATTTTAACTTTCATTACTAAGTTATCCCTTTGGTGATAATTAACTAAATAAGAGATTGAGTTTCCCAAGTGATATGTATCCCACCACAGATATGACCAGTTGATGAAGGCTGTAAGGTTATAGACCAATATGTTTTCATTTATTTTAAAATAAATATTTGAAATAGTAAGTAACCAAAGATTTCCTGTTAAACATCAATAGTTATATGTGATAAATTAAGAAACAAATGTAATAAAATATAAATTCTATCGTTCATAAATACAGGTATGTTTTCTTTTCCTAGTTCCTAATTTGCTTATCTCACCTACTTTTGCTTTTACATTTTGTAAAACATATTCATAACACGAATCCTCCATAAGTTAGTGGCAATATTTTCTTTGGTCTTTAATAATTCTAGAATTTTACCTTGGCTGAAACTTTTTGTTTATGATTTTTCAATAGAAACACCTGACTCTTATTATCTCTCTAAACCAATTAAATCAAGTATCCCTCCACCTGGCATCACATGTGGCACCAAAATAAGCACGTATTCCATCATGCAGATGCATCTGTCTTGTTCACTTGGGAAATCCTTAATTCTTCTATCAAAAACTTTCTAAAGCCAACAAATTGTTTCCATAGTTTTGTAAGACTGGAATTTTGAAAAAATGTTTACCTATTCTGCACTTGAAATTATATAATCTAATTGCCTACTCTGACTCAGGTGTTCTATTAGTCACTTTAGTCTCTGTCATGCCATTTAATCATCACTGAAGAACAATAAAAAAAATTGTAAAGCTTTCTATTATGGGATTTTGAATCTTTGTTAGATACACAATTTTCTAAAGGGTTTATAGTTAATACTTGTTAAAATCAGAATTCAAATCCAAGCCTCAAGTCTCTTGATTCCAAGTCATTTTTAGTTCCAGTTGTAATGTACAAGTCCAGAAAATTTAATATCCCAAAAATCTGCTCTCTGTGTCCGTTCTTCTGTGTGACTGTGTTTATTTTTATTTTTACTTTATTTTTCCCTCCTCCCCTTGTGGCTTGCTTATTGTTTTGCTCTCTATGTCCATTCACTGTGTGCTCTTCTGTGTTTTTACTTGTCTCCCTTTTTTTTCTTGCATCACCTTGGTGAGTCACTTCTCCATGGCACTTGTAGGCCGGTGGCATTCTGCAGTGCTTGTGGGTCAGGCAGCACTCCACAATGTGCAGGCAAACCTGCCTTCACTAGGAGACCCCGGGACATGAACCCAGAGCCTCCCATATGGTAAATGGGAGCCCAACTGTTTGAGCCACAGCTGCTCTTCTCATTACATTCTAAACAGGTAAAATGCTGTATGGAAGTTATCTCAATTTTCTCATATAATTATATATTTCTCCAGACTTATACATCTTTTTATACACTCAGTATTTGAGTTTAAACTGAAATATGAAAATATTTTAAATGCATTATCTTCCTTATAACTAAAAAATTTGAATGGTCTCTGGCTTCATCACACAACAGTAAGTTTGAAGATATTGCCTTCACCCTCATTTTCATTTCATTCTGCCATTGCTTTATGACATCTTAATGCAATAAATATTCTTTGGTGGCTGAGTTTATTTCCTCATATAAATTTATTTCTCAAACATATGTTTAGAATTTCCTTTTAAGAAAACCTAATACAAGTGAGAGTGTGCCCTCTGAGGTCAAATATTCATGTTTGAGTGTAGTTCCCTTAGTCTAATTTTAACCAAGAGTAAAACCGTTCTTTATAACTACTCTAATGCACTCATAAAATAGAAAATCAGTCAAACAGATTTTTCAACTTCTCTAAGAGAAAAGAAGTTAATGGATTGGAATCTAATTAAAGTATATGTGTGTGGATTTACTATAAAGACAGATAAGGACTTACTATAAAGACAAATAAATAAGGAAGAATTGAAAATAAAAAAATATTATGTCTCTTGAAGACTTAAATATTCAGAGAGGGAAGATTCAAAGCGCCGATGTTGATGAATACTTGTGATTTTTATATTACATACTGCATATACATACATATAGTAGTGTGTGCAGAATAAATAGAAATATTTATAAATCAATAAATTAAAATTGGTAGTTAAAAATAACTTCAAATCTGTATATAGTCTACATGGAAGTAACTGTATTATAAAAATTATTTTAATATACTGTATTATAGATATATTTATATAGAATGAAGAGAAAAGAGTTCAAAAATACCAAGTGAAAATTGTTACATATGCAATTGTTGTTCAATTAATATTTATTAAATTAATAACTAAATATAAATCTTCTCTGGGTGGGGATGCTGATGACATAATATAGGGTAATTTGTTGATATCTTAGTAGATACCATACAAAGGCATGTCTGGGATGGGGGCTCAGTTATTTCTCTGTAAAATATGTATAGTCATAATTTCTACTTCATATTGTTATTGGAAAATCTGAGTAAATTTTTTCAAATGATGCCTGGTTCATAATAAGTATGTACTAATTGTTAGCTGCTGCCACAACTACTTTCTTACTAAATGCCACCACCACTAGTACTGGGTTCTTTTTCTCTCCTTGCCTCAATATCTTCCACTATAGTTGATATTAATAGCACACTGGATTTTAGGGTTATTGGGAAGATTCATTGAATTACTCTATGTAAAGAAGTTATAAGCACTTTCAGAGTACTTGACACAGAGTTAGTGTGGTAAGTACTAAGCTTTGATTATGTATTTGTGTTTCTATTATGGCTTTGGAAAGTCTCATATTCCTGCAGATCCTTGTTTTTCTACATGTAAAATTAAAAAGTTAATTACTATTAAGAATATGTCTGAATTTCAAATTCCATAATTCTTCAGAAAATTGAGATTCTGTTCAATGAAAAGTTTGATTCATAAGTAAACTGTTAAATGTTTACCACATATACAAAGATATATTTATTAATATGTACTTTGTAGTATATTAAAAAAGAATGACTCAATTCCAATGCCTATCAAAGAAAGGATTAATTATATTAATTAGAGTATATTCATACTAGAATACTATTTTGACTTTTAAAAATTTGATAGGTCTAATGTACTGACAACTTGATAGAAAAACTATATTATTAACTTGAAAATGCCAAAGAATATGTATAATATATATCACATACATTTTATGTATAGAGAGAAATAGAGTTTGAATAAGAATATGATCCCATTTAAAAGCAAAGAAAGAGTAATTCTGGGAGATTATCAATTTTGGAGGATTTCATAATCTTCTCTGTTTTATACCATATATTTATATTTTCAAGGAAAATTCTCAAAGTGTTCAAATTATAATTTATTTTAGACTAAATATAATTAATTAAATTAGAGTAATGTGATTCAAAAGATACAGAGTGCAGAAGAAAGGAGTGTTACTTGCTTTTGGGGAAAATCTACTTTGTTAAATCATACCCAAGTTATGAACTGAGGAAAAATAAATAAATAAATAAATCATACCCAAGTTTTCAATTTTAGGAAATTATTGTATGATATCTTCATTCTGAGTGTCATAAATATCCTCACAGGGAAATAAATACAATATGCATTATCTTGAATTATTTTAAGAAAGTCAGAATTTGATCCATAATAAATTCCAACAAATAAATTATCTTTTGTGAAAGGGTTTTTATTAGCTAAGTATTGACATGTTATACTACTATGGTCTAAATAACTTAAAATGAAATGCAATATCATAATCATATCTATCTAAAGCAGATGGTTGTTCTTCCCAGAGTCTCCTCCAATATTTGGTTTCGGGTTAGAGTATGTCAGTGAGAGGGATTCTCATATGAATAGGATATCCGAATGAAAGGAGAAGCCATTATTCTAGGTGCTTGTGGGGTCAGACAAAGTATCTTTACAAGGTTAACTGGCCTTTGCTGATTACACCATTTCGTTGTAGTTACAGGTTTTGCAGTCATTCCAGCGACCTCCAGTTTGTCCACCCATATTAAAAGCTACAGTTGTTAGTGGCCATTTCCCAGTCTCTAGCTGCAGCATTCCAAATGTTTTACTCCCCCCAAATTCCCATGTATTTTGGAAGCAAATTCCTATTTAAACTCATTGAATTTATAATATTTTCTAGTAGCTCTATACCCCTGACCAGGTGTTGAATGTCACAGGCTGTTTAACTATCAAAAATTTGGCATTCTGCCTCAGCATCCATCTTGCTTTGACTAAGGATACTTGCCTCCACACTGACATTTGGTCTAGTTATTAAGCAGCTTTCTAGCTCTAGGCCATAAACTCTTCCAGGGCCCAAACCCATATCCAGGGCCACCACCCACATCAATCACTCACCTCATCCCAACCCTAGAGTCTGTCCTAATAATACATTCTTCATCCCATCACCCTTGGAACTCTTCCCTTTCCCTTTTCATCCATATTTCCTTTAAACTAAGCCTTGACTCTGCTGGAAATGTACTAACATCCACCCATGGAGGACAATAAAAGCCCAAGTCCATGGGTCCCTCTTCTTTGGCTTGTGTGTTCCTTTCCTGTTTTCTGAGCCACTAAAGCTGATCATGCTTCCTCCACACCCCTCATGGCATGGCTTTCTTTCTCGGACCTGTAACAAATTGTATTTTGTCATGTGATATGACCTTGGTTTCCCATTGTATCTCATCTGACCTCCATTAGGGCACAAATATAAAATGCAACTTAATCAGTTTGGAACACAGGCCAAACCCAAACAAGTTTGACAATGTTCAGTTTGATATTCACTTTAGACTCAAATATTGAGATGCCAGGTAGGCAATTAGATTTATGCCTATATTTTAAACTAGATGTTTCAACTGAAATGAAAATTTTGGGGTCAACAGGCAGTAACTTGTTTTTTAAGTGCTAGCAGGATAAAATCACTAAGGGAGACTGCACAGATACAAAAGAAGAAAACATAGGATTATTCCCTAGAGTTCTCCAATTAGGTCTAGTAGTCAAGAATATGTGAAAGAATCAGCCAAAGAAATGAGAAAGAATTTTAAACAGTGAGATGGGAGGAAAACAAGATCAATGTGATGCTGTCTAGGCAAGGTAAGGATGTGTTTTAAAAAACACAGAATGTTCCAGGATGAGACATGCTACTGGTAATTCAATAAGATGAAGCCTGAAAGGTGAACACTTTAGTATAACAGGAAGGTTATTCCTGACCTAGACAGTGATATTTTAGGTGAAACAATATAGTAATTCTTATTAAATAGTTTCAAGAGAAAATGGGATTAAGGGCATTCTCCAATGACTTTGATAATCACAACTATTGATATTTTGAAGATTTTTTTTCAATAACAGACCCATTAAATTGGTCTAAGTTCATTGCAAAAGTGGGCTTAACACAGGATTTCTAAAATAAAAAAAATATCATGGCAATTTTGTATGCAAATGTTAATAACTTATCAGAGTGATATATATTTTCTGAGAAAATTCATGGAATTTAAAAATATTTCATAATCAATACATGGCTATATATTTTACCTTCAAATATGGTGTTCTATAAATATTGAATTTTCAGATTGAAAAGTATTACTTCCCTTTTGTAAATTAATTTTATAGTTTGCTATTTCTCATATTCTCTTAAAAATACATGAAAAACCTTTACCTTAAGAGTTTATATTTTTATTCTTTCATTTTTTCTTGATCTTTTTGGTTCACCCAAATGAGCATCTGACCCACTGTATAATTGTACTAGAAGGTACTTATTAGATAATAAAACAGATACATATAAGCACTGTGTCACAGTTCAGTCATAAGAGAAGAATTGTGATCAGAGTTTTCAGTCTACCTTTGAGACAAGAACCAAGTGTTTCCAAATAAATTAAAAATACAAAGATCAGATCAAGAGGATAATGCAAAACTATATAGATCAATTAAGATACATTGATTTCATGATTTTCTTATATATTTTCTACATCTTTCAGTGAAATATTGAAGATCTGAGAGAGAGCTATAAGGACTTCAGTAAAATAATCTTTCTCCAAAGGATTATAAGTTCCACTCAAGATATCTATTTATTTTTGCTTTTGTTTTTAAATATCAAACAGTACTTTTTAGAACCAGTCAGAACCATTTGCTTGCCCAATTTTATGAATCACTTGGAAAGAATTGTTATGGGTTTATTTTAAGGGACTGCTGCTACTCATGGCATATGTAATTAACTCACTTCTTACCTTTTGAAAAGAAAGAAAAAGAATAGTTGGCAAAAGATAGTCTCAAATTCCCCTAAAGTGAGTAAAGACTTTGAAATCAATTTGAAGCTTAAGCATCCTCTTCTTTGTTTAAAAAAAGGGAAATTGGTGAACTAAAGTGTTTTGTGGGTGATATCAGAGGCTTTCCAGAAAACAGATATCAATCTAATAATACAACAGATTCCTGTCCAGTGTGTGGGAAGAAGTTTTTCTGCTATATTCCCAAATCTTGCCATTGCACTGCAAATACAAAAATAACAATCTACTTGAAGCCAAAATGCTTCTCTGAGTTTTTTAAATAGTATGGCCATAGTTTAATATCACCCTACTAGAATGGCCAAGTACCAGGCTATGCAATAGCATTATAATGATCATGAAGTAAATCTAAATCATAGTAGCTTAGGGTGAACATAACAATGCACTTCCTCTAAAAGTGTGGCAGATTTTGAATATAAGTAGTATGTGGGTTTGAGTTTTTTGGAGACCCCAGAAAATTATGTTCTTAAATTTAATATGTTTTGAACCTTTGATTAAATTAGATCACTTAAAGGCCATTTCATTAGAATGCTCCTGCAGGGCATGACTTATGTTGAGTCTTAATCCCTTTACTGGACTCCTTTATAAATGGAGGAATAAAAAGTCACAGACACAGGAAAAAAACTGCATAGAGAGAAGCCTCCAGAAATTGACAACCCCAGTAGAAAAAAAAGCTACAGATGGAGAATCCTGAAGTTGAAAGCAATAAGGTCCTGGAGAAGGAAGCAATGACTGACCAGCAGAACCACCATTGTGCCCTGCTATGGGGCAGAAGTCCAAGATAGCTAGCAGCCAACCTTCAGGGAGAGAGCTTCACCTGGTGACTTGATTTGGGTTTATAAGTTAATACATCCCATTGTAAAAACCAATTCATTTCTTATATATCACATTGGCAACCTCTAGCAAACTAAAACATGGGCTCTATTTCTATGAAGTTTGGTTACAAACTAACTGCTGTGAAAAGTCCATGAAAATTGCACGTTTGTGTACATTTCTCTGTATGTGTGTGTTTTTGTGCATGAGTGTGTTTTTGTGTGATCACTTAGTGTGGAGAAAAGTCATCCCGTGTTTATGTATTCCTTATCAGAAGTTGAAGATTTCTGGTTGTCTGACATGCAAAAAAATTGCTTAGTGTTTTTTTGCCCCAATTACCCAGGATATCAATACATTTATTGTAGATCAATTATTAAAAGAAGCTGGAGAGGCTGGATGACCTACAGTGTAACATATTTTCCACCTCCAGTGTTATATGACTTTGGGTAGGAGGCCAAATGAGAAATGAGAATCCTTTGGTGAAATGTTCAGTTAAGCAACAAGCTACTTCCTGGTTTCTCCCTTTTGTAATCAAAGACTTGTTTATGGGGAGGAGGTATCTGGATGAAGCAAAAGTCAGATTGAGTGGCAGCCTTGTCACATATGACTAGATCCTCTTAAACACAAGAAGGCTTCAGTTTAGTCACTTAATTCTGGAGTCCCAAGGAAAAGAGAAACAATTTACTATTTTCTACTTTAAGTATGAAAATCATTAAGACAGGCATTAACCTTTTCCTGCCAAAAGAATTGTGTGGGGGTTTCACTGGAATTAAAGTTAATCTAAGGATCATTCACTTGACAAACATTCATTGAATTCCTGTGAGTGCCAGGCTCACAGGGTAGTTGCTAGAGACAAATTAGCATGAGAGTCAGGAAAGATCCTTCTCCTTATCATTTTCAGAATCTCACGCTGGATGCAGAGAAATAAAAACAATTATGGGGGTATAGGATAGGATTTTATAGTAAGTGTTTAAAGAGGGTAAAAGATGTACAATTTAAGTAAGCACAAGAAAAGACACATAATTGAGCAGGAGCTTTGGGTGGAGCAATTTGGCAATTTTCTCAAACAAGTGATGTCTAACTAATACATAGAAGATAACAACTTCACCATTTTTAGCTCATATGTTGGAGGTAGTACAGCTTAGAACAGATTTTTAAGACTGTTTAGCTTCAGCATCCTGTGATACCATTTAATAGCTCTTTGAGGCTAAATATGGCAATTAAGCTCTAATTTTCCTTATCTGCAAAATGAGAATGATAATATAGTCTTGCATTGGTTTAGTTGTGCAGCAGATGGGCGTGACAGTGGTCCAGTGATGCTATTGGGTTAGGTGTGCTGGTCTGTGAGGGGTAGTGTGTGGGGTGTGTTGCACTGTCCATGGAACAGAGAGAAGGTCAAGGGAGGGAACAGGTGAACCCTGGGAATTTGAGTGTATGTGGTTGAAACTACAATGCTGGAAATGTTCTTTTGGCAAATATGGTTGGAGAAGGTTACTGGTTTAGGCTATTGGATGTGGGGGGGCGGGGTCTGTGGGACAGGACACACCTTGGTAAGGTTTCTAGGGAGTGCTTGAGTGTTTGTCCTGTCATAGCGCATTGTATCAGTAGGTGGAGAGCACACAATGAATGGGAAGATGTTGGTCTCCAATCCTGGGAAGTCCTGCTATGATCTCAAATAGAGGGGCAGGAGTCTATCAAGAGTATAGGCAGTTCCTAATAGGGGAGGGCAGGCCAGGATGCCAAGCCCTCAATGTTGTTGCAAGTAATGACGAATCTCACTCTTCAAGGAGTGAAGCTTGAAGTTTGGTGGTTGTCATGGGTCCTGAGGGATGAGGGGAGGGGGAGGGAAGAACAGAATTATGGAACATGGTGCATTTTGAGGGTGTTGGTATTGTTCTAAGTGCTCTTGTAATGATGGATACAGGCCATGTTAAATCTCATCAACATTTATAAAATTGAATGGCCCAAAATGTAAACCATAATGTAAATAATTGACTATAATTAGTATCAATTCTTCAATGTTTGTACATCAATTGTAACAAATATATTATCCACCTGAAAAATACTATTAGCAGGGGAAAAGGGAAAAAGGGGAAGATGATGGGTATATGGAATTACCCTATATTCTATACTTGACTTTTCTGTAAACTAAAGCTTCTTTAAAGATAAATGAAAAAATATATAAGACACTGGGAGAATAGCTGGAAGAAAATGTCACTGTACATAAAAGACAACAGATCTTACAGTGATGAAAGACATAATGACAAAATTTTTTATTTATTTTTATTTCAATTTTTAAAATTTAAAATGTTTTGTATTTTGTTTGTTATTTTTAAAAATATCATTATTATTTCATTTTCTTATCATTTTATTCAGTTATTTTGTTAGCTTCATTTTTAAAGACATTTTGGATAATAGGAGGGTTACAACTGTGGCAGGGGAGGATCATTGGTTTGGGTGTCAGTGATGGGGGATGTATGGGAAGAGGTTTATGAGGCATTCTTACAAGGCATATGAATAATTTCAAGTGTTCAAGGGGCATTGTCAAAGTGAGTGGAGGTTCACACAATAATCAAAAGAATATCAAATTCCCATCCTAGGGAGCTCTGCCACATTCTCTAATAGAACAGCAAGAATCCCTTGAGTACAGGAACAGTGACTAATGAAGGAGGATGGATCACTATGAACCCCTTATATTGATGACTGTACTTATAAAACTTTTCTTGTGAAATTGAAACTTAGTCTAGTATTATATGCTGCCTAAGAGCTACCTCCTCAGAGCCTCCTTGTTACTCAAATGTGGCCTCTCTCTGAACCAAACTCAGCATATAAATGCGTTACCTTTTGCCTAAGTGTGGGACATAACTCCCAGGAATGAGCCTCCCTGGCACCAAAGAATAAGCACCAAATACCAACTAGCAATGCAACTGGAAAAAGACATTGACCAAAAGGGGAAAAGGGGAAAAACAAATGAGTTTTTATTGTTAATAGTCTTCTAAGTGAGTCAGGAGGTCATTCCAGAGGTTATGCTAGGCATGTCTCAGCAACATCTCATTGACTGCCACAGTAAACAGTACCTCAAATAGCAGGATTCTTGAGGCCTCTGAAGACATTCAGACACTTTGGGCAAGGCTGACAACCCAGGAGTTTGGCACCCTGCCTGTAGGGCCTACATTGGAATTTTTACTCCCCAGTGTGACAGAGTTGGACTAACTTGTAATTTCCCTACACATGGTTCTTCTGCCACTTCTATTTGAATTTATAATTAGTAATAGAGTTGGTAGGTGTATGTCCAAGACTTAAATCTTTGGGCCTTCCATGTGCGAGTTAGGCCATGAATCTCAACAGATTTGCACACCTACTTTCCAGTTCACTGGTCTCAAGCAGGACAACTAACAAGGAAATGATGATGAACAATGACCATCCTAAGAATCAGAGAGGGTCTACAACTGCAAGCAAGATAGTCCCATCTATCTGTCCTATAGGATCTAACCTCTCAATTAGAGGCAGAGTGGCATCACTATCCCAGAATCCTCAGATTGGGGAATGAATAGTGGACTAGAGTAGACTTACTGTTATTCTACTATAGTCTTATAGTTATTTTAGCAATGAAATAACTTTTATCATTGATGTGGAGGGAGTGGGAAGTTCTGAGGGAAGGAGGGGAAAAATAGATATAATGTAGGGACCTTTTTCAGACACTGAAATTTTCCTGCAAGATTTTTCAATGCCAGATACAGGCCATTACATATAATATCTTGTCATAACTTACAAAATTGTGCAGGAGAGAATTCAAAATATAATGTAAACTATAATCCACATAGTGGCAATGCTCCAATATGTGTTCAACAATTGTAGCAAATGTACCACATGAATGAAAGCTGTTACTGTGGAAAAGTGCAGGATGTTTAGGGAGTGGGCGTAGGGGAATCCTCTATATTTTTTGTAACATTTATGTAATTTAAATATCCTTAAAAATTTTAAAAAGTATACTTAAATATGATATACTCATGGGTGGTTGTAAGGATTAAATGAGGGAATGCATGAAGCCCTCCTTAACACAGAGATCATGGATAGAAACTAGCAACATCACATAATCAGATACTGGGTAGAAGCTGTTTCCTTCAGAAGATGGTATCATTTTCATGGATTTCCATGAGTCATTTTCTGGCAATTCTAGCTTGGACCAAGGCTTGAGGATGACTAAATTCTCTTCAATTGAGAAATGTGAACCCACAAATAAATAGTTTTATTATTGAATTGATCCCTAATAGCACTTGATACAGTCTTTTCAATTCAGGCTCGAAGATTTGTCTCTGTTTCAGAACACATAATTTGTATTCTCTTCTACTAGAATAAAAATTTTTCTGGAATATTACCATTATGAAAGTGAAGAGAATATTCTCTATGAGAGGTAACATGCAATTATTTTTTTATTAACTCGTCAAAGACTAATCTGAGAGTAATATTTTATTGTGAGTGGTGAAAATATTGGCAAACCTCACAGTCTGATGATTTGTAAAATAAAGTGAAATATTCTTGGTCCTTATTGACAAGGATTTAACAACCTTGTAACCTAGGGACAAGTATAAAAATGTTGGATAGTTACTGTATTTTTCCTCATACATAAACCTAGATATATTCCTAATAATTACAATAATTAAAATATATTGATAACATTTTTTAATTTTGTTAAATGAAAGTGCTCCACAACAGACCTGAGTCTATTAAAATTTGAAAAGTGTTGAGAAAGTATGATTATTTATACTATCCTTCCTTTCTTAAAGTGAGAAATCCTAGATTTGTATAACCTAGTTATTGCTGTATAGAACCCAATCATGGTTTAAATTTAAAAAGAGGAAAAAATGGGGATGTCCCCACATTATCTAAATTACAGATCTTGGGCCAGGAAAATGAGTTTCTATTGAAGTTTTTGCTGCCTTAAAGTAGAAAACTAGTAAAAACAAAAGCAAAAACCATAAAAAACCTTAACTTTTCATGAGTCAAATTTTTGCTGAACTGAATTTGCTGTCCTATGTAAACAATAGACCCAATCCTGTGACACCAAGTTTTCAAATTGAGAAAGAGTTCTTATTAAGAAGTGCAATGTAAGAGAACTAGAGACATAGGGGCCTTAGGTCTGTCTCCTCAAATTGGAGAAATTGTGAGGTTTTTGAAATTCAAACATAGGGAGGTAGAGATAGTGCATTGGAGTGTAGGGAGATAATGATTCATTTGTTTAATTCAAAGTGTGTAAATGCTGCCCCAGAGGCTGCTTTTGTGGATTGACAAGAGCTGGCTAGGATAAGCATCTGGTTACAGGGTCATAAATCTCTTAATTAACATAAGATAACATGTAAAACTAAAGTAAACAAACCATTAAGAACTGACAAAGTACAGCAGGGTAATACATATGGTTACAGGTTACACTAGAGTGGTAAATAGTTCAATCCACATAATATGCCATTAGGAACTGACACTGACAAATTCCAGTGGGGGAAAGACAATGTTAGGGGTTACAGAAGAGTCATAAATAGTTCAATTAACATAAAATAGTAAGGAATGAAATCAAATTAATATAACATTTACAATTAAAACTTAATAGTAAGCAGTTATAAACTATAGAGAAATGGAGAATATTCCTAAAAGAAATATGATACCAGCAATTGCATGGTTACAACTACTTCATGTTTTGAGTTCCATTCCCTGTCTCCTGGTTTTTGCTTCCTTTTCAGAGCACAGAACATTGATTACTTAATTTTTGTCAGATTTTATTTATGATCAGGAGATATATGCTGTAATGCACTGTAAGTTTGATATGATAATGAGTTCCAAAAATAGGTATTGGATTATGTTTGTAATCTGATCTATACCTGGGCATGATTGAGTTATGATTAGGGCACTCCTTGTTGGTTGGGGACTCACCGATAAAAGGCATGGCAAACACAGAGTTGAGGGCTTTCAAAGTTGGAGTTTGATGAAGTTTGATGCTGAAGCTGGAGTCCAAGGGAGAGAAACAGAGCCATTAACCTGATAGTCTACAGGTGACCTTGTGAAGGAAACAGAGGAGCTGAGCCCAGAGGAACCCAGAAAGCCTGAACTCACACAGAAGTCAGCATCTGTAAGATCCTACCCCAAATAAATACCCTTTATAAAAACCAAACCATTTCTGGTATTTTGCATCAGCACCCCTTTGGCTGACTAATACAGAATTTGGTACCAGGAGTCGGGTAGTGCTTTTGCAATTACCAAAATGCTGGAATCATTTTATAAATGGGTAGGGGTTACTATTTGGAGGAATTGTCAGATGCTTGAAAGAAAAGACCTACAGAGCTTTGAAGAAACTATTGATAGCAATATGGATGCTAAAGACACTTTTTATGATGCCTTAGTAGTAAATGATGAACTATTATTGGAAACTGGAGGAAAAGTGATCCATGTTTTAAAGTTGCAGAGAACTTAGCAAGATTAACTCCTGGTGTTTTGTAGAAGGCAGAATTTGAAAATGGTGATCTTGGGCCTTTAGCTGAAAAAATTTCCAAAGTAAACTGAGAGAATGAAGCTTGGCTTTTCCTTGCAGCTTATAGCAAAATGCTAGATAAGCAAGATAAACTGAGAACTGAATTATTGGGCACAAAGAAAACATAAACTGATTCTGAAAATTCCAAGCTTCTGGAAATCAAGCTCCCAGATGGCAGGGCCCCATTTGAGGACTTAACTAAACTTGGAACTGGTAAATCAAGATTGGAGATTCAGTTATCTAGGAAAGACTTGTGGAAATTCTTACTGCATGGTGGCTTGGACCCCTGCTTCCTGCATGCTAAACCAACAGACTTTGTGAGAGAGTTGTATGGACAAAACCACTGTCAGCCTAGAGTAAAAAGGACATGGAAAGGAGAGATTGAAGGAGAAACAGCTTTAAGAAGAAAACCATGGAAGCTGAGATCTGGACTTAAGACTTCACCTTGGGCCAAGAGAAAAATCCCACCCATGTGTACAGAGTGGGTGAATTTGTCCCAGCAGTTGAAGAGGATGAATGTTCTCTCTCAATGTTCTGGGAAAGTTTTGCCACCACAGGGTGCAGGGAGGCTGGAGCATATTCCCCAAGGATTGGGGCAGTTAGGACCAGCACCCCACAGGTCTGAGTGGGGTGGACCTGTCCCCCAAAGGTTAGGGAAGGCCAGGTGGTCAACCCATTGCTCTGAGAGGGTTGAGCCTATATGACAAAGGTTAGGGAGAATGTTGTCTTCAGATCACTGTACTAGGGTGGTTAAGACTCTAAACCAAAGATTGATTAAGGTATGGTGATCACCCCATCCCTCTTGGAGGATCAGGTCTGGAGCTTGGTCAACACCCAGATGCTTGATGAGTGTGGAACCAAGAAAATTGCCATTGGGCAAGACTGTGGAAAGGGAGGGTCCCTATATGGCCCCAAGGAGAATAAACAATCTTCTTAGGAATGACTCTCAGACTGTAAAATTAAACAGAGGATGCCCTGCAGGTCTACTGAACTGCAGAGAAAATGTAACTCATGTTTCCCTCTCAATTTCTCCTTATTGTAATGAAAATGCTTATCCTTTCTCTATCCATTTGTGTATTGGAAGCAGATAAATTGTTATGTATGTTTCAGAAATCTATAGCAGATGGGGCTTTGCCCTAAGACAAACTGTATTTCTTTAAATTGATTGTGATATGATTTAGTACTTGTTTGTTACTGATTTAATGTTTTTTCAAATATCATAATGTCTTTTTGGAATTCAGAGGGTGGAATGTAGCAGTTTGATATGGTTATTAATTCCAAAAATAGATATTGGATTATGTTTGTAATCTGATCCGTACCTGGGCATGATTGAGTTATGATTAGGGTGTTGAGTCCCCACCCCTTGGTGCGTAAAAGGCATGGTAAAGAACTAGTTGAGGGCTTTCGATGTTGGAGTTTGATGCTGAAGCTGGGGCCCCAGGGAGAGAACTTCCCAGCTCATCTTTGGACAGCCATCATTGCCCAGAACTCATCAATCATTTTCACTGGAATTTCTTTGGAGCTCCTGGTTTCAGACTGCCTGCCAAACCTGGACTTGTGCATCTACATGATTGTGTGAGAGACTCTGACAAATCTCTTACTATTGACAGATATCCTTTGTTGATTCTGTTTCCCTAGAATACCCTGGTTAATACATGCACTTACTCGATTTTAGTTGAAAACAATTTAGGAAATGTTTGATTATTCAAAATTGAAGAAATTTATTTTTCAGAGACAAAATCAAGAAGAATTCAGAGAAAACAAGAAAAAAACAAAAATTATTAAGAAATATTTACTGGCAAATTTTGAAAATTAAAGTTACAAGAAATAATAATTGATGTAAATAAATATATCACTATGTAATTGAATAATTAAAGAAGGAATTCTTAATCTAGATTATTTTGTAATATGCCAAATGTTTGAAGTGCTAACAAAATAATTTAGTGATTAAAAGGAATTGTTGTGGAAGCAGAGAGTCAAGGATGGCATATGGAACACCAGGACTCAGTAATAAAGATTGGGAAGGAAAATTTATTTATGACCACTTGGACTTAGGAACATTCTTATTACAAAACCCAAGCTTCCAATAGGGTCTTTGGGTTTCTTTTCTACTGAGGATGTAGGAGTCAGAGTCAAATGGTGGTGTTTATATGCAAAAGGACTTTTTGTTAGTTTCTTAGGGTTTCAATTGTTTTTTTCTGAGTATCAGATAGGTCTTGAATTAACATATGCTCTCTAGGTAAGTTTGAATTAACACATACCTTTCACACCTATCTTTCACATTCCAGGTAAGCTTGAATTAACATATTTAGCTTACACACACAGCCCAGATTATTTATGAAGAAACATACAGCCCCCACACACAGTCCATATCATTCCCCCCTTAATGCTAGCTTAACTTGCTAAGCTTTGGCATCACTGTTGTTGGAGTTATGAGTTGGGCAGCTGTTTGTTGCTTTGATAGATTACCCTACTTATTAATTTCTCAGTGAGGGCCCAAAGACAAAGCCCCTGGGCAATATCCAGGACTTTTTTTCCTGTTTCCAGAAGAAGTTTTTGTCCTGGACAACAGAATCTTGGGGGTGGGAGCTTTCCAGCAGCCATCCTGGGGGTTGCCGTGTTCATGTGGATTTCTTGCCAGGCTCCAGATCCATTTATTAATTCTTATTTTATAAGTCTGTTTTATTTTCCCTTTAGAGAGTTTACACCTTTAATCTTATAGAGGTGCTGAAGGGAGATGATCGTTTTTCTGTAGCTACTTCCTGTTGGCCATGGGTTGTAGTCCCTACCTGACAAGGTGTAAATACTCTCTTATTTTATTTCAACTGGAGGAAGACAGATCTGGCATTCTGGATGAAGTTGGATGAAGTTTTCACATGGGTAACAAGTTGACCATTCTGAAAGAAACAAACATATTTAGAACTTTGGGAACACATGGTTTCTTTAAGAGGACACTGGATTACAGAAGTAGAAAAGGTTAGGCACCTGCAAAGATAGCATCTTTTTAAAGTTGGTGGTGAACAGCACATATATATATGTATGTATGCATGTATATATATATGTATGTATGTATGTATATATAATTTTATGTTCTTGGTTAACCCTAAAGAGGAATTCTAGTAGACAACGGTATTAGGCACTTAGCTTTGTTTTTTAAAGACACATCACAGTCTGTTCAATGACTGGCACTCAGGTGTTTCTGGTGAAATGGTACTTTTGGGTAGCTGACTTTATTCAGGATTAGTAGATGATGCTGGACATTTCTTTAGCTTTAATAGCTGTGGGAGTGATCAGAACTACAGAGTAAAGGTTTTACATTTTGGCTTTAATTGAGTAACTCCTGATAAATTTTTTTTTAAATTTTAAAAATGAAAACTGAAGATTCCCAATGGAATTAAAGTAACTTTTACTGCCACCACTTGAATATGTCTTTGAGGAGACTTTCAGACTGGTTTTATTGTTACAAATTTATTTTTTATTAAAACTAATTTAGATTTTTAAATTAATAATGGCTTTTTAGAACTAGCCATTTAAATGCTTTAATTTGGAAGATGTTTCACAAACTTTTTATACTTAAATGTGATTACATAGACTGTTAATTTACATTAAATTATAATTGGCAGCTGATAGATTTTACTTTGTGAATTTAGGAGAGGGCAGATTTACATTTTTAACTCAATTTTATCAGATACAAACTTACAGTTTTTTTTTAGTTATATTAAAGATCTAATACAAATAATGTTAACTTATTTTAACCTGGTATTTTACAAACCAAAGAAAGATTTCACTGAAGGCTCTCTTTTGCTGGCTTTTCCAGACTAGGGGTTTGCAGTTTTCACTTCTGTAGCCTTTTTAAATTAATGACTTATAATCAAAATATTTTCAATGCTATGATACATGTTTTTTTCTTTGTTTTAGAACCATAAGCAGAGGCAAGGAGTGAATCCAGACTGGCAGTAATCATAAGCAAAAGCAAATTCAGTTTATGACTACTAAAACAATAATTGAAGTCTAGTGATAGGTAAGGTAGTTATAAAATAACTATAATTAAAGGTAAATTTAAGTTATAATTACTATTACTATAGTAAGCACTAAATAAACTTGAAGTAGTTATAAACAAAAGTAAATTAGTTTAAGATTACTATTACAATAGCTGAAATTTAAGTTACATTTACTCCACTAAAATAATTTCAGTTATTAGTGTTTTTTCATATATATATATATATAAAGGTACTTATATAATGATTTTAATTCTTAGTTTCTACAAAGTTTTCAATTAAAATTAATTTGGGTACCTTTATTTATTAATTATGCAATTAAAATAATTTTATTAGTAACAATTCTATACAGTTTTTCTTCCTTTTCCAGAAATTAAATAAATTTCACTTGTGAATTATGCATTTAATTTACCAGCAAGACAGTATTGGCATACAAAGACTTATTTCCAGTTTACCTTTTACCATTATCTAACGTGTAACAGAGGAACTCTAAACTTGATTTTCTAGGCATAAGCAAACTGACAAAGTTAAATAGATTTTAAAGTTGAACACATAATTAAGCACAAATTAAAACAAAAAAAAAATATTCCTTTGCATTTTTAGGGCAGTTTTAGACCTGGGAGTCAGGCTGACTAAATTTTAACATGAAGTTGCCAAGCCTAATTGTAATATTATTATATTTTTTTTTGCAGTTTTTAATTACTTTATTGTCGAATAGTTTTCCAGTTAAACCAGCCATTAAAGAGCCATTAAGTGATTAGAGGTCTATTGTTTTAGCTAAAAGGCTTTGGGTTTCTGAGGCAATAGCCTTTTTGCTAGATAAAAGCACTTTACCAGTTTTATGGTTTTTAAAACATTCCAAAGCATTTTAACACAATCCTGCAAAGAGAAATTTAGTAGCAGAAAAGCAAAACATGGGCAAAGTTTAATCTTGCAAAGGTATGCCGGCTTGTGATCATAACCTGGGGAAAGGAACTTTCATTGCTCTCATCTTGGCTCTGCCTGGCACCTTTCCACCTCCCCACTCGCAGGCAGTTGGGTGTAGATAGACAGGAACATTGTGTGGACCCACTGGGAGGGGTAAGCCCTCAGCTCCTCACCATTGCCATGTACCCCCTCCTCCCCTGGGGAGGGGGTGGGATAAGGCAATGGCAGGCAAGTTCCAGAATAATGGCTGCTAAAATGACTTGAAGAAATTTTGCAGGGCCTGACACTCTCCCAGGGGAACCTCTGTCTTGGCAGGGCCATGATTTAAGTCACTCTTCTATGACCAAGTCCTTCTGACTGGGGCCAGATTTAATAAGCCTGGGTGCATGGCATGGACATGGATGTGGATAATTCTTGAGCGCTGGCAAGTGATAAGAGTGGTGCACAGGAGCAGAAATGGATTCAGAAGCAAGAGAGTGGAGCATGTGCACATTCAGACTCCATAGTTGACTCTATACACTATAATTATTCTACTCCTTTGTTAATGGCAGGGGACGTTCTCCTGCCCAACCAAAGTTTACCATTTCACACAATCTAACACTACCATCTGGAGGCGTGAAAGCACACACCAGCTTTGAACAAACACAGACAGAAGCACAAAGCCCATCAACCCGACCCATAATTTGTATCCCTCCAACATGGCTGCCCCTCAGCTACAGCCTGTCAACTATTGCAGCCTTAGGAACGGGGAACATCCAACACCAAACTTTTAACAGGACTTTTTGTTTACCCTTGTTTTCCAAACAAGCTAATTTGCAATCCAGCACCAAAACAAAGACTTATTTCTGGCTAAATCTTTCCGCTGTTTAACTCATATTCATTCCAAGCAAAAACTAATCCATTTTTCTATAACCAAGATTTTCCAAATCCAGACCAATTTTTCAGGATGCATTAGGACTTAAACCCATCAGCATTCTTTTCCATTATAATCAAACCTTCACTAACTCTTAGTGGAGGCAGAACAAGAACCAGATGCTAACCTGCAGTAAGCTAAGCCTAAACATCAGGATTTTTCTCTTTACTTTCAGACCTGGAGAAGATGGCTTCCTCCCAAATTTATGAAGGTACTGGGGCCTTCTTTTTGGGCGCTGATCAGGCTCCCTTTCTAACATTTAAAGTTAGGGTTTCCTGACATTATGCACCCCTCGGGGGGAGGGGGGGTCTAACCTGTTTGGTATGCACAATTTTTCATTCACAGAATTTCCTTTTAGACCTTCCAGTGTGTCCAGTTTTTCCCAGGAGAACTCCGGTAGAGCCCACATCCTTTTTCTGGACTAAAAGGAGTCCAGGGGTGCCCAGATTTGGGGTTCATCTAGGCCCTCCCAGCTTCCTCAGAGATATCCGAAAGGGGTAGCAAAGTGATGCCATCTCTGGCCTTCAGTGTGATCCCAGACAAGCCCCCAAGAAATGTTGTGGAAGTCAAGACAGTCAATGATTGCATATGGAAGGCCAAGACTCAGTAATAATGTTGGGAAGGAAAACTTATTAAAGTTATAAGAAATAATAATTGATGTAAATAAATATATCACTATATAATTGAATAATTAAAGAAGGAATTCTTAATCTAGATTATCTTGTTATATGCTGAATGTTTGAAGTGTTAACAAAATGATTTAGTGATTAAAAGGAATTGTGGAAGCAGAGAGTCAATGATGGCATATGGAAGGCCAGGACTCAGTAATAAGGTTGGGAAGGAAAATTTATTTATGACCAGTTGGGCTTGGGAACTTTCCTGTTCAAAAACCCAAGCCTCTAATAGGATCTTTGAGTTTCTTTTCTACTGAGGATGTAGGAATCTGAGTCAAATGGTGGTGTTTATATGCAAAAGGACTTGTTAGTTTCTTAGAGTTTCAAGTGTTTCATATGAGTATCAGGTAGGTCTTAAATTAACACATATCTCTCACATATATATTTCACATTCCAGGTAAGCTTAAATTAACATATTTAACTTACACAACACAGCCCAGGTTATTTATGAAGAAACATAGAGCCCATATCAGAATCACTGCTATTTGAGCACAGAAAACTGGCCATTTTACAGGAAAAATATAAATTTTAAGTGGACTTTTTGTGATTCATCCATGTAATCATTTTATTAAAGCATCCATAAAATTTCTTTATATGAATAAATACACTAACATTAAAGTATCCTTAAAAAAAGACAGCTTACTATTTCTTTTTTAGGTTTTTTTTTTTAAAGAAGCTTTAGATTACATAAAGTTTACATAAAAAATATAAGGGAGTCCCACATGTCCCAATCCCTGCTTCTTCCACATTCTCCCACATCAACAACCACCTTCATTATTGTGGTGTATTTCTTACATTTGATGAATGCATACCAAAGCATTGCTTCTATCCATGAACTATCGCTTACATTATAGTTTACACTCTGTCCCACACAATTTTGTAGGTTATAACAAAATATACAAAAGCTTGTATTCATCATTGCAATGTCATGTGGAGAAAGCCCCCTTATTACAACTTGTCTTCCCTCTCCCATACCTCAAAACCTCAGGTAGGTATTACCTTTATATCAATTATAAGAGTTCTTCCATTGCTAGAATAATAATATCTACTTTAGTCCATTTTTCATTTCCCAATCTTGAGAATATTGGGCTGGTGATGCTTAATCTACCTCCAATTGTTAGGGATCAATTGGGGCAGATTCATGAGGGAGATATATGAGACTATCTTGTTTGCAGTTGCAGACACTCTCTGTTCCTTGGGATGGGCATTGTCCATCATCATCTCCTGTTAATTGTCTTGGGTGATTCCAATGAACTAGAGAGTAGGAGATTCAGCTCTTCTGAAATTCAGTGCTCAACTGACACATGGACAGACTGAAGATTTAAGTCTCTGGGACATATACTTATTAAGTATAGTGCTAATTATAGGTTCAAATAAAAAGGGAGAAAAGCCATGTGTAGGGAAACTATAACTCTGTTACACTGGGGAGCATAAATTCCAAAGTAAGGCCCACTGACAGGGTGAGGAATTCTTGAAAGCTCTGCCCTACTTATAGTTTCTGGATGTCTCTAGGGCCCTCAGGAGCCCTGCTACTAGAAGCACCATTTACTGTGGCAGTGGGTGAGATTCTACTGATATTTACATAAGTGTAACCTTTGGAATGACCTCCTGACTCACTTTGAAATCTCTTAGCCATAAAATCTCATCTGTTTTTACTCTTTTCCCCTTTTGGTCAAGGTCTTTTTCCAGATGCATCAGTAGTTGGTGCTTGGTAACAATTCCTCAGGGCCAGGGAGGCTCATCCACAGGCATCATGTCCCATGCAAGGGGGGAGGTAGTGCATTTATATGCTGAGTTTGGCTTACAGACAGGCCACATTTGAGCAACAAGGAAGCTTTCAGGAGGTAACTTTTAGGCAATATACAATATGAAGCTAAGTTTCAATTTCAAAGAAAATGTTTATATGTACAATCATCAAAATTAAGGGTCCAGTGTAATGACTTGTCTTCCTTTACTAGGCATTGTTTTTGTACTCAGGAGATTCTTGCTGTCCTTTTAGAGAATGTAGTAGAACTCCCTGGGATGGCAATTCAATATTCTTTTGGTTGTTGTGTGGATCTCCATCCACTGAGACAATTCCCCATGAACACTTGATATTCATATGCCCTAGAGGTATGCCTCAGTTGAAAGTCTTCCTGTGCGTTCTCCTATCACTGACAACCTGCACCAATGATCCTCCCTTGCCACTGTTGTGACCCTTTTGTGATCCAAAACTTCTCCAAAAATGAAGCCAACAAAATAAAAAAATAAAATGTGCAAGAAAATGAAATAATATTTTTTTAAAATAACCAATAAAGTACAAAAAAAATTAAAAATGAAATAATAAAAATTTTTTACACATTTTGTCTTTCATCACTGTAAGATTTGTTGTTTTGTATGTACAGTAACATTGTCTTCCAAATATTCTCTTGTGTCTTATTTTTTTCATTTTATCTTCAAAGAAGCTTTAGATTACAGAAAAATCACATAGAGAATATAGAAGATTCCCATATACCTAATGCCCTTCCCCTTATTTCCTTTCCCCTATTAATAACATTTTACATGTGGATGGTACATTTGTTACAATTGATGCACAAATATTGAAAAATTGTACTAATCATGGTCAATGTTTTACATTATGGTTTACCTTGTGCAGTGGATGGGCCTGACAGTGGTGCAATGATGAGATTGGTTTCGGTGGTGCTGGTGCCTGTGTAGTGACTGAGTTGGACTACTCATGAAACTGGGGGAAGGCCAAGGAAAGGAGCAGGTGAACTCGGGATTTGCAGGCCTGTAGTTTGAACTACAATATTGGGAATATTGTATTTTGGCAAATATGGCAGGGGAGGGCTGCTAGGGTAGTGTGTTGGATGTTGGGGGGTATATGGGACAGGGTGCACCTGGAACATGGTTCTGTGGAATATGTAAGTGTTTAACTTGCCATAGTGTGTTATATCAGTGAGAGAAAACCCACATAATAAACAAGAAAACGTCAAGCTCCCACTCTGGGGAGTCCTGTTATGTTCTCAAAGGGATAAGAATCCCTTGAGAACATAGGCAGTACCTGATAAAAGAAAACAGAAGAAGAAATGTGATGTGGGGGCATTTTGGTGATTTGGATTTGTCCTAAATGACACTGCAGGGACAGATGTTAGGCATTATATACCCTGCAATAACCCACTGAATGTACTAGGGGAGAGTGTTAATTACAATGTAAACTATAATCCATGTGGTGCAGCAGTGCTCCAAAATGTGTTCACCAAATGCATTGAATGTGCCACGATGATGAAAAAAGTTGTTGATGTGGGAGGAGTGTGGGGTGGTGTGGGGTATATGGGAACATCTTATTTTTAATGTAACATTTTTTGTGATCTATGTATCTTTAAAAAAAAAGACAATTAAAAAATAAAAAATAGTACAATTTAAAAAAATAAAGACCAATATGTGAAACCCTCAATACTATTGCAAGTATCTATGAGTCTTATTCTTCAAAAACTGAAACATAGTGGTTACTATAGGTTCTGAGGGGATGGGGAAGGAAGGCTAGAATAAATGGAACGCAGGGCATTTTTAGGGCATTAGAAATGTTCAAAGGGATCTTGCAATAACAGATACAGGTATTTCAAATTTTGTCAAAACCTATAAATGTGAATGATCTAAAATACTGTTTCTTTCAAATTCATTAATTTGAAAGCAAGATAAACCTAGGCAAGTAGAGATCATTTTAGTTTATTTTTTTTATTAGTATGACCTCGAATTTGAATTTTTAAATCATTTTTACTACTTTTATCTTTCATTTAAACTTATATTTTAAAATAACAATAAGTTATTTAATATTAATTTACTGGTATGTGTATGTTGTATATGTATTTAGATTCAAACAAATATGTGACTATGGTAATAATAGGTAAAATAGAATTAATATGTAACTGCTTAATTAAATATATGTATATATGATGACATCAAGTAAAATAGTGTGCTAACATCTTTGTAAATGATGATAAATTTATTTCAAAGACATTTTAAAAACTAAAATAAAATCATTCTAATATTTTTAAAAAGTTGTCTATCACAAATACTACATTGTTTCTTTTAATATAAATAAATACCGTCATCCTTATCAAAATTTCTGAGATTCTTTAATTCATACAAAAGCTCTAAGTGACTACTTTAATCTATCCTCTAAGAAGTAAGGTAATTTCCATTTTCAAAACTAAAATATTTCTTCTGAGGTAGTTTCAGCAAGAGAAAAATATGTACATATATGAACTAGGTATTGAGAGTATGTGCAAAATAAAAATATATATATATTTTTATGTACAGCTAATCTGCCAAGCTTCCTAAAATAAGGCAATATAAGAAGGAAATGATTGCATAGTGAAAAGTAAGATGGACCTGGAAATGACTTCAGGCATATGTAAAATTGCCACTATAAAAAGCTAATTATCTTCCCTCAGCAAGGGAGGGAGAAGACTTATTTGTAGGAAGACCCACTTTGACATACACTTAAAGAGAGTAAGTGATTACAGCAAAATTTAAAAAATAGCTGTGCCCTTGAAACTTCTATCAGCTGTACTATTAAAAAAGCTAAACAATATTTATTAATTCCCAAATTAGAGAAATTAAAGAAGGAAACATTCCCCATGTTAATCAATATGATCTCTTGTTTAGGAGAGAAGACAGAGAATCTCCAAAGGAGGGCTTTATCCCATTTTCTCTTCCAAATCTTTTTTCAAATAAATAATCAAAAGTTATCCCCACCCCAAGGGCTACCACATTTTCATATTTTACTTGGTTGAATTATGCCTGTTATTTGTGATATGCACACAAGAACCACCAAGGCCAGTAAGGAGAATTGTGCTTGTGCAAATCTCTCTTCTCCAGAATCTGGCTGAAGCCATCACACATTGGGTATTCAATGAACTTTGTACTTCTGGGTAGGTGAAAATAAATAAAGTTATTGTCATGTAAATATATGAGTAAACTGATAAATATCTCTGTCAGCTCTTAGTACAAATCTTCCTTTATATTCTTAACCTGTTTCTTCTAACATTAATATTTTAGTTTAGCTTTTATTTTTATTTCTTTATTTTACTAAAATATATTTTTATTAGAGAGTGTGCGAAATTACAAAACAATCAAGAACAAGTGTGGAATTCCCATATAACATTCCACCACATTTATGGGGAACATTTGATATAAATTATGTGAAAATGTCATCAGAATACTACCACTATGGTCTATAGCATACCTTTTATATATTTTTCAATCGAGCCTATTATTAACACACTAAATCTTTGGCATAGATGCAAGACTATTACGGTATTGCTGTTAATAATAGTTCACAGTTTACATTAATTGTATTTTCCCATGCTTCTCCACATTCTTACCACCTTGCAATAGTGAACTACATTTGTTCTATTTCATAGAAGGACATTTTGTATTTGAACTATTAACCACAATTCTCATCCACCTCTAGGTTTCCATTGTTTTTCAGTCCTTAGAATATTTTAGAGGTTTCTTTCAAGTCACATTTACAAAGCTATAGTCCGATAAAAGGAACCCATGTTCCCTGGAGATATGGTTGGTTCTAGGGCTTGGACAGGTAAAATACAAGATGTTCCTGAAATACCTACTGGTTCCAGAGAGTAAGGAAATGGTTATAAGGAGGCAGAGGGGGTGAATGAGGGGGGAAGAAGAAGAGGAGGAAAAGAAGAAAGAGAAAAAAGAAAAGGAAGAAGGGAAAAGGAAATAAAGACATTTGAAAGAACACAGGAACCAACCTGAAGGATTTCTAATGGCCAAAAAGCTGGCACTATTTGATCAATGAACATTATTTTTTAAGTGACACAAAGGAAAAAGTCTATAGTTAAATTTAAATCATGAAAAATGAATGCTTCCTTTTTGTAAAATAGAAAGGAGAGAATGTCAAAAAATACCACAGGTAATTATTTTATTTTTAATATGGAGTAATTACAGTAGTTGATCATTTGGAAATCCATTTTCTAGAGCATCCATGCTCACATATACCTTGAAAAATCTTTGTGCTAATCCAGTTATGCATTTCCTAATCAGAAGACCATTAGTACAAATTGTTGGATTCTATTTAACATTTCCTTTTCTAAAATATAATAAGAAAAATAATAACAAACTCCAAACTTACTTATTTTACACATTTTTATTGAGTATCTACTATATGCCACATACTCTGTCAGAAATCCTTTCCTTTCTGGAGCTTTCATTATAGCACTTGAGCACCTGCAAAGTATTTTTCTAAACACTGTATTTGTATTAGCATTTGATTATTACAACAATCTTATGAGGCAATTCACATAAATACTTGCATTTTACCAAATAGTTTAAATATCAGTGATAAGGTAGAAAAAGAAAAAAAAATAAATAAGAGAAGAAAGGAAAAAAGAAAAAAAGTGATCAAGTACTTTCCCATGCTAGTAAGTGGGGAAATTTGGATTACAACTTAGGCAACCAATTCAAATTTGAGAACTTAACTTAAACCTGGGTTTATACTGGCAGTGGTGGTCTTGAAGACTATGTGTATAATTTATAAACAGTCAAGATGATACTAAGTTTATAAAACATTTAAATAAAGAGCTAATTGCTAGAGACTTTTAAATAAAGCTCTATAAATAGCATAATTGATTCAACTAAAAGAAGATAAATAAAAATCAGTTCTAGTGATTACTAAATTTCCATGGAAACTAGAAATATATATTTATAGCAAACTTGATACTTTATAAATATCAAATTGTTCCATTATCTGCAGATGTGCCAGTTCTGTTAAACTTTGCCATAATTATGTGACTATTTCTACAACAAAGGACAGAAATGGCACAAAGTGAAAAATGCAACATACTTATCTACCTCTAATGCTCTATTTGTATGAAATAGGAGGGTCAAACTTTAATTAATTCCATATTTAAATATAGATTTCATTCTATATCATGATGTATTTACCCATTTTGCTACTAATCTTTAAATATTACATTTCAATAATACTTTATATTTAAAGGTAAATACTACTTTCATCACTTTGAACATATTTTAAGAATAACCACAAAACCAAGCATGATAAAATATACAGTTTTTACTAAACATTCATTTATCCATCATTATTTTAATTAGTTTTTTATAAAGTAGAAAATGGAAGATGTTATATTATATGCAAATTAACTATATGTTGTCTTGTACTAATGAAGCTTGAGACTTATGACAGGAATTTCTTTTTTTTTCTATCCCCCCATGGCTCAGTTATCTATCTGCTCATTGCATGCTTGTCTTCTTTAGGAGGCACTGGAACCAGCCCAGGACCTCCCATGTGGGAGGCAAGTGCCCAACTGCTTGAGCCACTTCCACTCCCTGTAGGTTGACCGTCTGCTCATTGTGATGGTTGTGGTATCTGCTCGTTGTGATGTTTGCTCATTGTGGCAGTTGTGGCAGTTGTGGCATCTTATGGTTCCAGCATCTGCTCATCTTCGTTGAGAGGCACTGGGAACCAAACCCCGGGCCTCCCATGTGGGAGTCAGGCACCCAATTGCTGAAGCCACATCTGCTCCCCAGAATTTTCTATTTGCTTGCTTCTTGGTTTTCTCTCTCATATTTCACACTCATAATTTATTTTACTCAGTGCTGTGAAGGAAATCAATGCTACGTCATTCAAGAAAAAATTCAGCGGTTCAACAAAGAATATTGTTTTAATTTTATAAACCAATTATTGGCCTAAAATATGTAGGAAAGCATATGCCACATTAAACATATTTTGCTCCTTATACTGATCCTATTATATTATTCATAACCAGCTTTTTCTTTCATACATAATTCGGCAAATGAAATAACTAATTATTGCATAAAATGTCAAATAAAATTATATAGTGTTCACTGCTCTCTATATAATTAATATTACATGAAAATATAATGAGTTTGGTATGTAATTATTAAAACATAGAAGTCATTTATTACATTTTTTCCACTGATATAAATGACAATGGAATAAATTAGCTTTTTCTATTTTGGAAATAAGTGCTCAGTTTCATATGCTCCAAATTATTAAGGAGTTATGCCACTATTCTTGTTTAATACACAAATATTTTACCAGGTATCTTTTAATGTAACCTAATCATTGGGATGCTTTTAAAGCTAACCGTGTCTCTTACATTTGGGTATGCATGTTTATATCAGTTCCAACGTTTGTTGGTACCAATTTGGCTGCAAAAGTCCAGGTTATCAGCTATTCTGAACTGATGAAAGTGGTTCCCTTAGCAACTGAAGCACTGTGGAATTTCTGAACACCTGTTCTTCCTACTCACAATTCCTGTAGCAGAAATGTGCTCACTTGAAAACTGCCTTTTCTACTTAGAGTTTTGCTTCCATACATTGATGTAGATTAGTACAGAGAGAGATTGCTGAGTTAGGATACATAGTGCAAAAGACTAAAGCATTTGTATGCTTTATACTCTTAAAATTAGTATTTCATCTTCCTTACTACCAAAGTATTTCTCATATATTTCCAAAGTCATTAACAGTCAGTGATGATGGTAACATTGGGAAATGTAGATAGGGCAGTAGGTATTCTGTAAGTGCAAATGACATAACGGGCAGCTACATCATCACCCTCAGGCTTTTTATTCATCCAACATTCATAATTCATTGGGCCCAGTAATAAAAAAGGGCAATGTGCCTGACTGCTTGAGAAAATTACTGTCATATTTTAGCTTATAAATTTTTAAAATAATTCATTTTCTTGATTGTGTAAGGTCATTCTTCTCTTTTTCTTGAAAATTTAACTCCATGTATTTAGGCACACTGTATTAGGACTCATAAAAGCATTTATAAATCATCAGTCAGTTATTTTTTCAGAATACATTCTTAACCCTAATGTTAAGTAGTATTTTAGTGTTACCATTTTGGCAATTGCATAACTAGATTTTTCTCATTTAAGGCACCCCAGTTAAGGTATTTCTTAAGTGAGTAAGTAAACTAATGAACAAAAAATTTGTCTAATCATGCTTCTCTACCTATGTAGTGACATATGTCAAAAAAAAAAGATGCATCCAAAGAGGGTATGCAAGTTGATTTTTCATATATTTTCTTATATTCATCAGTCAACCAATTAATTATCTAAAAATTTTCCATATTAACACATAACTATTTGATTTAATTTTCTACTTACAGTCACATCTAATTTTCTAAATAAGTCACTTCCTTGAAAAATAAACCTTTGCCAATTAAAGAAATACAGGCAAATTGCTGTATATGTTAACCAATATGAAATATGGCTCTAATTAGAAGAAATAATCACATCCCTATTAGCAAGACAAGATAAAGATGTGTAAAAATCACTTCGAATTGTTAATACATTTTTCTTCTCTCAAACGTGTCTATTTAAATTCTGAAAAAAAATAGATTAGATTCTTTTTATTAGGTATATAACTATTTGACTCTTAATATACCTATTTTATGAAACAGAAACACAAACTTATGTAAATTAAAGACTAATTATCTTACTTTCCTCTTTTCCTCATTCATCACCATTCAATATTTCTCATCCTTCTTGGAATTCTAGATATACCAATATATGCTATAAATATTTAAGTATTTCTTAATATATTTTAGATGTTCTACCACTTGAAAATACCATTATTGTGTATTTTGAAATAGACACCTGAATCTTATGGACAAGACAAAATGTAAAAAGTTTAGATTGTATCCTGTCGTTGTACTTTCACCTTCTCAGCCAGCATCTGTATGGTTGCATTCCCATAGGGCCCTGTTCTCTGTTCTAACAGTTCTCTCCTCCTCTTACCCCTTGTGATTGTTAAGCAGGTAATTGTGCCCCATTGTTTGGTCAAGGAAGCACTGGGTTAACTGTAATACAAGGATATTTATGGACTTTAGTCATGGGTAAGTTTACTGCATAGATGGCTGATTACATCTTCCTCAACCAGGGAAATAGCTGCCAGCAATGAGTGACCCACCTTGTCTAATCAGTTGCATGCCTTAAAGGGGAAGAAGTGATTTCAGCATTCAGAGAAAATTTCACAGCTCATCTTTGGACAGACAACATCTCCCAGAAACTCATCAAAGACCTTCACTGGACTTTCATCGAAACCCCTGGATTGCAACCTGCCTGCGGAACCTGGACTTGTGCACCCCATGGTCACATGAGAGACTCTTATAAAATCTCATACTCTTTACAGATATCTCCTGTTGATTCTGTTTCCCTAGAGAACCCTGAATTGGACACCCTTCTACCTTCTTTTCCTTTTTTCCAGAAAACTTTTCTATACTACTACTAAGAAAAAAAAAATTAATCGTAGATTTGAGCAACATTTTATTCTCAGAAACTGTCTAATTTATAGAACAAATTCAATTTTATTTTTAAAAATGTACAAATAAATGCCAAATTTCTATTTTTATCTTTTACATCCAGGTCCCTTTAACCATTTATTGTCTGTTTTTACAAAATATATTTTTATTACAGAACTTGTGAACTTACAAACTGTCATACACTTGTCTGGAATTCCCATGTAACACCCCTTCACCAACATACCACACTGTTGTGGTACACTTGCTACAAATTATGAGATAATATCATCGGTTTATTACCAGTAACTATAGTGCATAGTGTGCATTTGGCATATTTTCCCACACCCCCTATTATTAACACAGTATATCTTTGGCATTGATGCAAGAATGTTAGAGAATTGCAGTTAAGTATAGTCTATAGGTTACATTAATTGTATTTTTCCCATTCTTCTCAAAATTCACACCACTCTGCAATAGTGATGTACATCTGTTCCAGTTCACAAAAGGACATTCTTGCATTTGTACCATTAACCACAATTCATCTACCTCTCAGTTCACCGAGTTATTCAGTCCCTAGATTATTCTCTAGCTTTCTTCAAATGACATTTACATTATAGACTACCCTTATAGGCCACAATCTGATATAAAAGCCAGCTGCTATTCACTGTAATATGTTACCATCAACCCTGTCCATTTCCACACATTTCCAGTCAAGTTAATTAAAACTTCCACATACATTAAGCATCAGTACTCCTTCAAAGCCCTCCTCTTATCTCCTAATAGCCTATACTTGAGGTTTTAACTCCATGTGTTTATTGTTCATATTTAGTTCACATTAGTGACATCATGCAATATTTGTCCTTTTGTATCTGGCTTATTTCACTTAGCATAATGTCCTCAAGGCTCATCCATGTCAGCATATGTGTCTCAATTTCATTCCTTCTTCCTGAAGCCTAGTATTCCAACATATGTATATACCTCATTCTGCTTATCCATTCATTGGTTGATGGGCACTTGGGTTTTTCCCATCTTATGGTAATTGTGAGTAACTTCACTATGAACATCAGTGTGTAGATAGATGTTCATGTCACAGTTTTCAGTTCTGGATATATTCATAGTAGAGGAATTACTGGATCATATGGCAGTTCTATATTTAGCCAGACTGTCTTCCACAGTGGCTGCACCAATATACAATCCCACCAACAGTGCAGGAGTGTTCCTATTTCTTCACATCCTCTCCAGCACTTATTGTTTTCTGGTGTTTCTCCTCCCTCTCCTCCTCCTCCTTCTTCTTTGAGGTACCAGAAAACCAAGGATTGTATCCCGTCCCCATGCGTGGGAAACTGGTGCTCAACAGCTGAGCCATATCCTATTCCCTATGTTGTTGTTTTTTCTTCGTTTTTCTTTGTTGATTGTTTTTGCTTTTTGTTTTTTTCAAGGGGCACTGGGAACCCAAACCAAGACCACCCATGTGGAATGCAGGTGCTCAAACACATCTACTACCAGTATTTTTTTTTTTTAATAGCCATTCTATGTGGCATGAGATGATATCTCATTGTTAGTTTGAATTGCATTTCCGTAATAGCTAGTGATATTGAACATATTTTATGTGATTTGGGAGCATTTATATTTCCCCTTTGGAAAAATGTCTATTTAAGTCCTTTGCCCATTTTAAAATTGGATTCTTTACTCTTCAATTCTTGAGTTGTACCATCTCTTTATATAAAATGGAAATCAAACCCTTTTCAGAGATGTGGTTTCTAAATATTTTCTAGCGATGAATGGACTGGGTTTTTTTTTACCTTCTTGACAAAGTCCTTAGAATCACAAAAGTTCGAGGAGGTCTCATTTACCCTTGTTTTCTTATGTTGCTTATGCTTTCTGTGTAAGGCTTAAGAATCTACCACTTACCACCAGGTCCTGAAGTTGTTTTCCCACATTTTCTTCTAGGAGAACTATGGTTCTAGCTTATATATTTAGGTCTTTGAGGTAATTTTTGTATAAGGGTCTTCTTTCTTTCTTTTGGATTTCCAGCTCTTCCAGCACTATTACTTAAATATATTGTTTTGCCCAAGCTTGGTGAATTTGACAGACTTGTCCAAAGTAATTTGTCCATAGATATGAGGGTCTATTTCTGAACCAACAGTTTGGTTCCGTTGGTCTATGTGTCTATCTTTATGTCAGTACCATGTTGTTTTTACCACCTTTACTAGGTAATATGATTTAAAAGGCTGAAAGTAAGAGTCCTCCACTTCACTTTTCCTTTTTAAGCTGTTTCTGACTATTCATGGCCTTTTACTTTTCCAAATAAAAGCTGATCGTTTTTTTTTCCTTTGTTTAAAAAAGGCTAGGGGAATTTTTATTGGGATTGCATTGTATCTGTATGTCAATTTGGGTAGAGTTGACAACTGAATGATATTTAGTCTTCCAATCCTTGACTATTGAATGCACTTCCAAAACAATAGGCCCTTTTAAAATTTCTTTTAGCAATGTATTGTAGTTTTCTGAACACAAGTGCATTACATCCTTGGTTAAATTTATTCTTAAATATTGACTTTTAGTAGCTATTCTAAAAGGAATTTTTTCCTGACTTCCTCCTCAGATTGTGCATTACTAGTGTGTAGAAACATGACTGAATTTTGTATATTGATCTTGTATCTTAATGCTCTATTGAAATCATTTATTAGCTCTAGCAGCTTTGTTGTAGATTTTTCGGGACTTTTTAAGTATAGGATCATATGTTCTGTGAATAGCAAAAATTTTACCTCTTCCTTCCCCTTATGGATACCTTTTATTTCTTTATCTTGCAAGATTGCTAAGAATACGAAACACTTCACTAACTTGCATGTCATCCTTGTGCTAATCTTCTCCAAATCAATTCAATTTTAGTATATGTGCTGTTGAAGCAAGCACTTATTGACTATTTTGCCTTTTAGTTTACACAATCATCAAAAATCATAATAGAGCGAATAACTAAAAAGAGATTGTACCTATTCAGGATATTGTACCTGTTGGAACAAATAAATCCCCCAGATTTCAATACTTAACACAGTATACATTTATTCTGTGCTCATAGCATAGTGCAGTGTGGCATGGCATGTCTTCAGGCAATTTCCATACAGCATGCTTACAGGTCATTTGGGGACTAAGGTTTCTTTTGTTTTGTGGTTTTATAAGCCATCAAATAATAATAATATTTGTAATAAAGTAAATAAAGTCTACTTTACTAAGTAAACTTTAACTTTTACAACTGTTTTAGATTTACAGAAACATTGAAAAGATAGTTCAACATTTCCTCTATATCTGCATTCAGTTTCCCCAACCATTGACATAGTACGTTAATATGGTATTTGTTAAAAATAATGAACCAATATTGATAAATTATTAGTAACTAAAGTCCATACTTTATTCAGATTCCCTAATGTTATTTTTCTGTTCCATGCTTTCACACAGAGTACCACATTTTCTTTAGTACATTGAAGCTACTCTTGGCTATGATTGTGTTCATTTTTTAAAACTTTCTTTGTTTTTATTACCTTGACAGTTTTGAGGACTAGGTCAGGTATTTTGTATAATGCTCCTCTATTGGAAGTTCTCTGAGGATCTTTTTTTAATCCTGGTTAGAATGGGTTTATGGGTTTTCAGGAGGAAGACCTTGGAGGTAAAAATGTCATTTAATCATATCACATCAACTAACAATATAATTTATCACTGTTGATTTTGACCTTGGTCGCTTGGTTAAGGTAGTGTCTTTTCAATTGCTGCACCATGAAGTTTCCCTTTTCCCTTTAAATTTTGCATCCTTTGGAAGTAAGTCATTGATTTTGTGCAGCCTACCTTTAAGGTGCAGGGATTTATGCTTCTCCTCCTTGAGGGTGGGGTTTCTACAAAAATGGTTTTGAATTTTTCAGCATGAGAAGTTTATCTTTTCTCCACATTATTTGTCATTTCTTTATTCATTTTTCAATCATTTATTTATATCAATATGAACTCATGGAAATTTATTTTACACTTTGTATTATAATCCAATATTATCTTGTTTATTGATCAACTTTGGCCACTGAGAGCCCTTTCAGTTGGAACCAATCTTCCTTTGATATAACCCCATCAATTTGTATTTTGTTTTGTTTTGAGCACTCCCCTATTTTCTGTCACTATAATATCCTCCAGGTTCCTTGTATATATTATCTGTCTCAGTCTCTGTATCAGTATTTTTCCAAGGAGTCTTTGATCCATTTTTTGGAGAATGGTTTTAGAAACCAAAAACTTGCTATTAGGTGTGTTCATTGTTACTAGGATAGCATTGTTTTTTGGCTCTCTCAGCTGACAGAACAAAAAATATGTGTGTATACTGGTCTGTGTATGTACACATAAATAAAAATATTTCTATATATAAACATCTTTATTAAGCTAAACATCTATATTAAGCTAAACATGAGTTCATGCTGCTGTGCACAACTCTAATCCATTATCACATTAATCTTTCTAGCCTCCTCCCCTAGTTTATCTAAAAACTTACAATCCAGTGATGAGAAATGTGACTTCTATCCATTTATTTAATTGTTCAATCCTAATGCACACGAATCATGGTTTCACATCAGTTAAACTGTACTCTCATGAGAAGCAACTGCATCAACTATTATACAGTACTTTTTACTCTTTATTTTGGCTTTACTCTTAAAGACTCTTCATTTCTAAGTAACTTAGGTTAGTACCCCCACACACTTCCTTGAGGTTTTTCGTATATTTGCAATATAGTTAGATTGTTTTAACAGAGTCTCCCTTCCATTTTGGGATACCCCAAACTTCTAATTTTTAATTTCTATTCATTAGGATTCACTCTTTGTACTATAAAGTTCTATGAGTTTTGACAAATGAATAGTGTTATGTCTCCACAATTATGTTATCATATGAAATTATTTCACCATCCTAACAATCTTTTGTGCTGCACATATTAAAACCTCTCTCCCTTCTCTCAAGCCTCTGGAAGCCACCAATCTTTTACTGTCTTTATAGTCTTGCCTTTCCCAGATATATAATTGGAAACATACAGTATATCTTCTTTTCACACCAGCTCCTTTCATCTAGCAATATGCATCTGTGTCTTTCCAGGATTCAATTGCTTAGCTCTTTTTATCACTGAAAAATATTCCATCTAGGGATGTGCCACAGTTTATCTGTTCATCTTTTGATGGACATTTTGGTTGCTTTCAGTTTGAGGTAAGTATATTAAAAAAAAAAAAAAACACCAACCTGCTGTAAACATTTCCATTCAAGTTTTCATATGGGCAAATGTCTAAAAATAACGGGTAAATAGAAATGAGCATGAATACTCTATTGCATGGTAAGATTATTTTTTCTTTGTAAGAAACTGCCAAACTAATGGTTTATATCCCCACCAGCAAGGTGAATTTTACTAATTCTCATGCTGCAACCAAGTGAAATATTTTGTTTCCCAATGCAAGATGTGCACAGAATCTGATCACTATTATAATATTGTATGATAATATTAATTCAATCGTATTCCCTTTCAAACTTAAAATGGTAGCCATCACCAGTGACTTTCATAGGAGATATTATAAAAAAGTGAAACAGGAAATGTTTATGTAAAATAAAACAGAACTGCCACAAGCCCCTGTTTTTGTATCTGAACACAGAGTCTAAATCAATATTAGTAACTTCCCTCTTTGACATTTTTCATTAAATTCTGCTAGTACATGGGAAGAACTGAGTATGGAAAGGGATTTCCCTTTCAAATTCAATCATATTTTGCCTACTTGTACATTCAGATATGGGATATATCATACAATATATTGGTCTTTAGTTTAAAGCATAAAATGAGAGTTCTTTGGTATCTTTCAACCTAGGCTACAAAAGAGACTTCAAGAGAACATTCCACCCTTCTATCAAGCCAGATGCTTTATGCTTGTAAAGTATTAGAAAAAAATAAATCCATATCATTGAGCCCATTGTTCCAATATTTCTCCAGTGTCTTCTGCTCTTACTAAGCAGATCTTAAGAGTAATTCTAAGTATTTACCTGTCTCTTCAGATTTTGGAGTGAGTAGCAGTTTTCCTTATAATCTCAATTCTCTAATGTGTCCAGGAAAAGTCTTTGATTTCAGTTTGCTCATCTTTTGCCTGCTCTAATTAAGGAGTGATGACTTGCAAGCTTCGAGCTGAAACTGGAACACAGGCACACTGATTTTTAACATTTCTGCCCTGAAGAGGCACATCATTTGTATCTATGGATATGACTGTCAAGAACATTTAAAACTTTATCGTAACTATCTGCAAGGGGGTCTGTGGAATAGAGTCACTAGCTGAGCAACTACTTCCTAGTGACAACTCTATAAGAATCAGCACAAATTTAGTGGACAGTAAGGTTTCTCATCCACAGAGTCAATGAAAGAAAAGGGAAAATCAACATTTAGAGAATACTTTCTAAGCACCAGATACTATACTAATTTATACATGGGATCTCATTTTATATATGTAATCTCCTTAATTACTACAAGAGGTGATTGGAACCATGTAAGAGATAGGATCAGAGAATTTAATCAAATGCCCAAGGACACATAGCTCAGTTAACGAGAGAATTAACATTTTAATATTAGTCTATAAAACTCCAAAGGTCTTGGACTTTGGAAAGTGTTTTTGATTTCTTAGGAAATTCACTGAGATTTAAATTTAAATACAATTACCTCTATAAAATAATTTTTAACTAATACATTGCCACATAAAATCTTGCCATCAAAAAGATTGATTTTTTTTTCATTTTGTCAAGTTGTTTCTCATACTTACTGTGGTCTCTGGATAAAATATATAACACCCTCACTCCTGGTTTTCTTAAGCATGACCATAGTCTTCAGATGCAGTCTTTAATGTAAGGGTTTCCTGTATCAAACAGCTCTCCTGTCAGTACAGATTTTTCTTTCCATTGTATGATTTTCATCTGTGCTGTGGTGAATAGTATTTCCTATAATGTTTCTTTATTTTTGCATAAATGAAAGTTATTCCTTACTGAATTCAATTTTAGCATTTTTTTTTCTGTTGAGACTTGTGTATATCAAGTAACAAACATATCAACTGAAAAGAATAACTCTATCTAATTTTGAATACTTATGCATCATTTATCTTACCATACTTCTTAGGACATTATAAAACAATGCCAATATTAGAAATTGTGGTTAGTTTTCTTACATCAGTTCTTGCTGGGGCTATTGCAATAACCTCATAACTCAGTCTCTAGACTCCAGCATTATTCTATATAATTGACCCCACATTTCCTGGTAGTGATTGTTTAAAGTCTCTCTCCTGCATTAGATGGTGAGATCAATGGTGGCAGGAAAAACATCTTCCATACGGATTTTCATAGGATCTGAAACAGAGTATATCTGTACAAACTATACTAAGACCTCTTTTTTATTTAGTTATAGTTTTAAATTTTCTCAATTCTTTGAAACATCTTGTATAACCAGAGGAAATAAAGCAAATTTAAAAGATAGAGTCCTATTAAAAACCCTTCTCAGGGAAGGGAGAAGTGATAATAATTTAGAGATATTAAAAATTGAACTTCCCAATGCATAACCACCTGGCAGGGAGACGGTTGTAAGAATAGACAGATCAACCCAACGTTCTCCCACTTCCTCATCTCCAGTCAGTAATTCAACTGGACAAACCTGATTGTAAGCCAGAGGCAAGGAAGCTCATTGAGAAAATCCAGAAAAGTTAGCTTGCCTGGACACGGAGCAGGTTAGGGGGGGAAAAAGTAGATTTGATTTGTAAAGATTCTGAAGTGCTTTCCCTTGGAAAGCTGTTGTTGAACATTTACCACTACAGCACTGCTCTTGGTCTTGGCTCTTGTTGTTTAGTTGTCTTCAGGCCTGGTTTAATATTTAATAGTTTTATATTATAATACAGTGCTGCTCTACATGTCCATTGAATAGGTTTGATTTGCCCAATCCATTATGTCCAGTTAGATTTCTGCCTCTCTGGGTATGGAAATGATGTGCTTATGTATATCAAGCCTCATTTCTTTAGGCTGTCAATCTATTTGATTCATAGAAACCCTGTTATGAAGCTGCATCATTTAGTGGAATTGCTGAGTAATATAGTAATTTTGTACTTAACTTTCTGATGAACCACCAAATTGTCTTCCACAGCAGCTGAGCCATTTTATATTACCACCAGCTATGCACAAGTGTTCCCATCTTTACCTCTCCACATCTCTTCCAGCACTTGTAATTTTTTACTGTTTAATAGTGGCCATCTTACTGGGTTGAAAATGAAATCTCATCATGGTTTTGTTTGCATTTCATTAATAGTTAAAGATGCTGAGCATCTTTTCATGTGCTTGTTAGCCATTTGTACCTCTTTGGGGTCTATTACAGTTCTTTCGCTATTTTGTAATTGGGTTGTTTGTCTTTTTGTTGTTGACTTGCAGGAGTTCTTTAATTTTGGATGTTAAACTGTTATCATATATATTGTTTCCAAATATTTTCTCCCATTCTGTAGGTTGTCATTTTATCTTCTTGATAAGCAAAGCTACAGAAATCAAAACAAGGTGGTACTGGCACAAGGACAGACATTTGGACCAATAGAATCAAATGGAGAGTTCAGTAAAAATCTCTCATATCAATGGCCCAATTAATTTTTTATTGAGTTTCCAGGTCCACTCAATGGGGAAAATGTAATCTCTTCAACAAATGGTGCTGTTTTGGGAAAACAAGATGCCCATATGCAAAGGAGTGGAGGTATAATCCTACCTCACACCATATACAAAAATTAGCTTAAAATGGATCAAAAGCCTAAGTATAATAAACAAAAGTACAAATTTCCTGGAAAAAAAAATGGGGAAACATCTTCAGAAACGTCTGTTAGGTAATGGTTTGTTAGATTTTATACCAAAAACATGAGCAATCAAATAAAAATATAAAAATGGAATTTCATCAAAATTAAAAACTTTTATGCATCTCAAACTGGTATTTTAAATAAGACATCTATACATATTTGAAAAGAAATGGGGCAAAACGTGTTGCAAGGAAAATATTGAAACCCTTACTCTATAGGGTGATAAGTACTCAGTGGAATCCCAAATAATGTAAGGAAGAATTGAGGACTGATTTCAGTATACAGGAATTTGCTTCCTAGAATATTATTGCTAAGAAAGAATGAATATTTTTAAGGGAATTATATTTATTACATTGGATATTTGTCATTTATATGAAATCTTAGTAAAATATTCCAAATTTATACACACAGAGATGCACACACATTTTAAGCAATGATTTTAGGAAGTTATACTTTTACATTTTATTCCTTTTTATCTCTAAAATTTAGAAATTCTGGGGAGATATTCTCTATTATAATTATTAATAATAACCTATGTGAAATCAACATTTTTTGTTTATGTCTTAAATTGTAAATTATTTTAATTTTTTCCTTTTTTGAAATTTAAAAGTGAAATTTTCTGAACTAGAGTACTTTTCCTAAGAGTACTCTTTGGATAAAAGTTAAAGCAAATTAATGACCTTTATGATTTGAAACATCAAGTAAATACATCTGCTCTTTTTTCTTTTTATATGAATTTATTGGTACTCTCATTTAATCAGAATGATGGGTATGCATCAGCCTTCTGTGAATATGAGCACGATCAACTAAAAAAGAGAGTCCTGAAGTGATATGTGATTTTTATTTACAATGAGCCTGGACAGTGGCACTTTATTTTCTATAACAAGCAAACTAAGAAAATCATAACACTTATTATCAGAGACTATTTTACATAATACACAAAAACTCATTTAATCATCATATCACCTCCCTAAGAAGAGCTCAAGTAAGATCATAGCCTTCTTACAAATTCAGTACAAGGTGGTTATTTAACATACCCAAGGATATTCATCTCAAAATTGTTAAAACTGCTCTCCACTGATGCCCAAATCATGCCTGTTAAGCATTAATTTAGATCAGCTCATATATTTGGCATTCCAGTCTACAAGACCAGGATCCTTAACTCTAAACAACATGTCTGAATCTCAGTGTTAACCAGCGTATTTTTTCTCAATGGATTGATGGAGAAGAAAATAGAGTAAGTTTTACCTATTGTTGCATACAGGAAGACGTTCATCACTGTGTGGTATCCTCAGATAAAACTGTACTGTTTCTTTCTTTTTTCTTTTTTTGAAAGGTTATGGATTTACAAAACAATTATGCAAAATTATAGGATCCCCGTATACCACAACACCACCAACAGCTTGCATTGGTGTGGAACATTTGTTATAATTTATGAAAGCACATTTTTATAATTGTACTATTAATTAAAGTCTATGGTTTAACTTAAAGTTCATTGTTTTTGTAGTGCTGGTGCATAGAATTTTTTTTAATTTTAATTTTTATTCTTGTATGTGTTTCTTGATTTTTGTCATGGTATATATTTTATGATATAGTTTTGAATTAAATTGGTTTGATAGTTTAATTTCAGGAAATGAGAACATTTAATTTTTCTTAGTAATAACCCTTCTCCTACCCTCTTTTCCCACCCCTGTTAAATCCACAAATGCTTTTTGTGTCTCTTAATGGGGAGAAATACAGCAATAGAAAATCAAAGGGCAGAATATCTAAAGCTAGACTAAACTTCCTTTTCTTTTATGAAAATCAATGGAATTGGACTTAGCTATCAAGACTTATTCCTATTATATGAGAAACATGAGTTTCTGGATATAAGATTCCCATAATTTAGAGATGTCAAAAACTTTAATCCTCCCTATTTAACCACAATTTATTTTTATTTATGAGTTATTAAGTGAATACACAGGAGAGAACATTAATTTGTTAAAATACTTATAGATGCTATTTTTAAAGAATTTATTCTGATTGATATTGTTATGTTTTCACAGGTAGAATTTCATAATTTCCTGTATTTCACTAAAATGTAATGAAGGCAATTTTTTCTTTCAATATTAACTATACATTTTGTTCAAGTGAGGAAGATAATACATTAGGACTACGTTACAGTTTACACAAAATTAAGAAAAAGAAATGATGTGACATATCAGCTTAAGAGGTTCAAGAGAAGTAAAATGTAATTGAAAAATACTAAATACTCTTTATATATGAAAAATAATGTATGTCAAAGATAAACTAGATATACTGTAAATGTGTCTCAAAACTGCCTGGAAACAAATAAGTCATTTTTTTGTTGTTAAATAACATCAAAATATATCTTCTTGGGTGCAAAATATTTCCTCCTAATAAAGTTCTCTCTTGTCTAGCAGTTAGTTGAGTGAAGAGTTTCAAAAGTAAAGAATGTTATGTATTAATTGCATTCAAAATGTCATAATTTTCTCTAAATATGAGCAAAATCTTGTTCAAAATGTTAAATGTAAAAAATGACATGTTTAGTGATTTCTGGTGCCTCACGAATATCCATAGTTCAGTCATCAGATTTCCAAAGGCAGTAGAAACATTAATTGATTCCCATGCTCCCTCATGGGCATGGCTTTCAGCATTAACAGCTAAGGAAAAATTCTAAGTTGGATTTATGCCTAATAGGGAAAAAAAAAAACATATGAAACTATTTCTTCCTGCTGTCATTTTTGCTCTGAATTCTGCTATTTTAGTTCATGCACTGAGGTACTAAATTTCTTATAGAGATCAACACCATTTTCTTTACCTCAACTGTATTTTTCCCACACTGAGATATAATAGTTAATTTTGCACAATATATATTTTCTGCATCAAGATATGGAAATATTATTTTGCACTTTGTTCTTCATTAAACTGTATAGACTAATATAGTTCTGTACCAGAGAGTAGTGTTTTGAGTTGCATGAGTGTTTTGAGGAAATCTGCTATTCCTTATTAAAAAAAGTATTTCTTTCAAAGTGGCACATTCAGTATTATGATTTTAATTTAGAAAAATTAGAAGGTGTAGTCCCCATTGTTTGATATAATTTATTCAAGAGGTAAAGATAAACTAAGAAAACCCACAAGGGTATTTAATTCTGCTGTATTTTAATAATTTTGAAAAAAATCTTTGAAACTAATGTAAGAGAGTTTTAATTTACCTGTGAATTTAATTATACTCAACTCATCAAATACAGATGTTGGTGAATATTTGCCTTTTACTTTCTTCCCCTTACCATCCTAAACATGTGGAAACCTTTGAATGCACACTCTCAGATTTACATGGTTACAGTCTACATATGTGTAAGTAATATCTCCACATTAATTAAATTAATTCATATCCTTGACAGTTGGGTCTAACAAAACTGACACTAATAATAACTTACGATCATTTAAACCAATTGGTATCATTAACTTTTGATATAAAAATGATATATATTATCTTAGGGTTTCCAAAAGTTAAATTAAATTTTATATAATTTTTGTTTTATATCATGCACTTGATTCAGTTGATATATCTACACTTTAAGAATTGTAATTAAAAAATTATACAAAATGAAAATTATACTAAAGATTAATGTAGGAAGGGAAGAATAAGGCATTTAGGGAAATTCTGAAATAACAAAATATTTCAAGACAACATTTTTATATTAAGCTCATACTACTGTCACTCAATCACCTGTGCTAATATAAGAACTCTCTATTTAAAAATTATAATTTATAATTGCCTTTAATTACTAAATTAATAAACTATTATTTATTTTATACTTTTTATTTCCAAACAGCTAAAATAAAATTTTACACTCATTATTTTACTATCTTCATAATAATTCTTCAAGCTACAAATTATACATTCCTTTTTATATGAGCACTTAATTAATCTGTCCAAGATCAGAAAACTATATTATTGATTAGTCAGTATTATGAATTTAAAGTTTGTTATTTTCATTACACTTTGTTGTCTACAAACCACCTTTGAAATACATAGTTCTATTAGTTCTAATAAAAATCATATTATACATGAATTTTGAACTCCATGAAAACAAGGATAGTGTTTTATATTCACATTCCCCTTGATTTTTGAAAGGCAACATGGGAACAATAGAAAAGGTATTCATTTAAGAACCAATTGTCCTGGTTCAAATTCTAACGCCTCACTTACTAGTAGTTTAAATTTGAGTGATCACCTCAGTTTCTGCTGTTCTCTTCCTTACACATGCACAATTTTAGAATACTCATAGTCTTACTCCCTATTTCAAATTCTGGGTCACCTCAGAAACCAAGTGAGTAGTGCATCTAATCAATTAATCTGTATTATTTTACTGGCTTTCAACTCCAATGTGTTTGATCATCTGTGATAACTTCAAAAATGTATCCTTAGAAACAATAAATTCAGCTATATGGTCTTTCACATCCATTCAGCCATCTCTCATTTGGCCCACTGCATCAATTTTTAATTTCCTGGAGATGATTAGTCTTATTTCAGCTATCAGCTTTAATTCTCTATTAAATTATTTCCCAAAATAAATACAGCCAATCCCTTTCTTGCAACTATCTTGCACAGCCACTCTTTTTTCCACCATGCTGGCAACCTTCCAGATATGAATCAATGCAACTACCCACTTTTCTCTTGTCTACATATAAGCAGCAAAGAATTATTAGAGAAAAATATCTCAGCCACAATGACTGATTCCATTATAAATTCACACTATCCAGCATCAATATAAGTCTACAACTAACCAGAAAACCTTTTACTGCTCTGTTCAATTATCTATTTCACACTCCACACAGATAATTGGAAATCTCCTTTTACTGTAACCTTTTACTCTATATTTCCCTTTCAGCAGCCAATTACCCATTCTATGTCAGAATAAAAAGAGAAGCCATATAAAGGTAAAGCAAACACACATATTCATAAAATTAACTGCCAATCAACCTACCTACCAGGTTACCTGTCCATATATTTATATCCTTTATATTTGTATACCCCATTTTTAAATATGACTTCACACTGCTTTAGCTTTCCTAAAACTTTCTAATCACTAACAAGCAACGTAAGCACGTAGTTAATGCACTGGTGAGGAGGAGACTTAAAAATACCCCTTGATATCCTGTACCATGTTTGTACTTTAAACTTTTTTTTTATATTCCCTCTTTCAACATTCAATTCCTGGAAAACACTTCATCTAAGCTCACTTAAGAGCTTTTGCAAAGATAGTCTTTAACCTGGAAAATACAGTTCTTCACAAACACACCCCTTTCATCTGTGTTACTCGTAAGAATATGCTTTAATCTCTCAGTGTGGCTCAGTTGTTCCTGCTTTAAACCCTCACAAAGTGCTCTACTTTCTAAGCCTGTATATGAATCACTCAAAATCATTGTATGCCTGGTCATTCATCTGCCTCCCACACCAGATTTTAAGCTATGTGAAGGCTGGTCATTCATTCACTCATCTATTCTTACACACAACAGGTAATTTACAGGGTTCCAAGGTGAGCCATTTGTATTTTAGACAGAGTAGTGGGGAACAAATCATACTCAGTGCCTGACCATAACTTAACTAAGTGAGACATTGTCTTAGTTTTGCTAAGCAGTAAAGACAAACACCATGCAGTGGGGTGACAACAACAGGAATGTATTGGCTCATGGTTTTGGAGGCTAGAAGTCTTAACTTCCTCCCATGGTTGGTGACATTCTGGCTGACCAGAAATCTTTGGGTTCCTTGGTTTTCCTTTACATGAAGATGTCCTTTCGTTTTTCTTTCATGTTCAAACTGATCTCCTGTTTTTTTTATTTTTATTTTTTTAAAGAAGTTATGGTTTTACAGAAAAATCATGCATAAAATACAGTATTCCCATACACCACCCTACTACCAACACCTCACATTGGTGTGGAATGTTTGTTACAATTGATGATAGCACATTTTTAAGATTAGAGTATTAATTATAGCCCATGGTTTAACTTAGGGTTCATTTTTTCTGTAGTATAAGTCCATGGTTTTAAACCACTTTTATTCTGTTATCATTTATATAATATATTATTTCCCCTTTTAATCACATTCAGATATCCATATTAGTATAGCTAATTATGTACACAATGTTGTGCTACTATCACCACTATCTATTACCAACACATTTCAATCATTCTAAATAGGAACGGTGTACATTTTAAGCCTTAATGTCTAATTTTTTTATCCCCACCCCATCCTCTGGTAAATTATATTCTAGATTCTGACTCTATGTGTCTGATTATTCTAATTGTGCCAAATTAGTGAGATCATACAATATTTGTCACTTTGTGTTTGATTTACCTCAGCATGGTATCTTCAAGGTACAGCCATGCCATCACATGTATCTGAACTTTAGTCCTCTTTATGACTGAATAATATTCCATTGTTTCAGCACCAGTTTCTCTCCTGGGCTGCTTGCTCTGGGAGGCCAGAAAGCCACATCCCTGGCTTCCAGCCTCTCTAAAGTGGTGCTGGGAGGTGGGGAGGATGAGGATGGGCTAAACTGAGGGCAAAGGAGGCAGCTGCTGGAACAAGATAATAGTGGATGAGGGGAGAAGGGCAGAGGAAGCAGGGAGGCAGCCTTGCAGCAGAGTGACAAGAGATGGACTGTGAGGCAGGAGAGAAAAAGAAGGGAGCTTGTTTTTCACTTAAGGTGAAGAAAGAATCACTTTACAGGCAACACTCATTTTACTAAATCCTTTCAAAACAAAACAAAACTCCATTGTATGTATATACCACATTTTATTTATCCATTCATCTCTTGATGGATACTGGGATACTTCTTTCTTTTGGGAATTGTGAATAATGATACTAATTGAACATTGGTGTGCAAATGACTGTTCAAATCCCTGCTTTCAATTCTTTGGGGTGTATACTCAATAGTGGGATTGCCATGTAATAAGGTAGTTATATACTTAGCTTTCTGAGAAACTGCCAAACTGTAGTCTACAGTGGCTGCACAATTTTACATTACCAATAGCAATGACATTTCTCTGCATCCTCTCCAACACTGGTTGTTTTCCATTTTTTAAATAGCAGCTGTTCCAGTGTGTGTGAAATGATATCTCATTGTGGTTTTTTGATTTGGATTTCCCTGATGGTTAATGATGATCAGCACCTTCTCATGAGCTTTCTGGCCATGCATGTATCTTCTTAGGAGAAATTTCTGTTCAAATCTTTTGCCCATTTTTATATTGAATTGTTTTACTTTTTGTTGTTAAGTTGAAGTATTTCTTTACCCATTTTTCATTTGTTGTTTTTGCTTTGGGTATAACATCCGAAAAACCATTGTTTAACACATGGTCCTGAAGATGTTTCTCTATGTTTTCTTCTAAGGATTTATAGAAAAAGAAACAATAAAGAAAAAAACACATAGCTAAAATTAAAAATGAAAAGGAGTAGTTACTACTAACACTGCTGACATATAAAAAACTATAAGAGGAACTATGAACAACTGTACACAAATAAATTAGATTAACTAGAAGAAATAGATAAATTCTTAGAAACATATATTACTTACATTGACTAAAGAAGAAATAGATCTCAATAATAATTATTATTACTGAAAATTATTATTAAAAAGACTGAATCAGTAATCAAAAACCTTCTGGCAAAGAAAAATTCAGGACTAGATTGCATCACGAGGGAATTCTACCAATTGACAATTCCTCTCTGCAGAAGTTTGATATGGTTATGAATTACAAAAATAGATATTGCATTGTGCTGGTAATCTGATCTGCACCTGGGCGTGAATGAGTTATGATTAGGAAACTAAGGGGTGGGAACTCACAGATAAAAGGCATGGCAAAGAACAGAGTTGAATTTTTTGATGTTGAAGTTTAATGCTGAAGCCTTAAACTGGAGCCCCAAGAAGTAAGCTCACAGAGGAAAGAGCAGCCAGACACAGAAATAAAGGAACCTTGAACCCAGAAAAAAGCAAGCCCCAGGAATGTAGGAAACCAGGAAACATGAACCCTCGTAGATGCCGGCAGCCATCTTGCTCCAAATAAACTCTGGTGAGGGAAGTAACTTATGTTTTACGGCCTGGTATCTGTAAGCTCTTACCCCAAATAGATACCATTTATAAAATTCAACCAATTTCTGGTATTTTGCATCAGTACCCCTTTGGCTGACTAATACAGAATTTGGTACCAAGAGTGGGGTAGTACTTTTGCAATTACCGAAGTGCTGGAACAGTTTTGTCAACGGGTAAGTGGTAATTTTTGGAGGAATTGTGAGATGCTTGGAAGAAAAGACCTACAGTGCTTTGAAGAGATATTTATAGCAACATAGATGCTAGAGACTTTTTATGATGCTTTAGAAGTAAATGATGAAACTATTATTGGAAACTGGAGGAAAGGTGATCAATGTTTTAAAGTTGCAGAGAACTTAGCAAGATTAATTTCTTGTGTTTTGTGGAAGGCAGAAATTGAAAATGTCAAGCCTGGGCATTTAGCTGAAGAAATTTCCAAAGTAAATCTGGAGAATGCAGCTTGGCTTCTGCTTGCAGCTTATAGCAAAATGCTAGATGAGAGAGATATGCTGAGGATGGAACTGTCAGGCACAAAGAAAACAGAAACTGATTCTGAAAATTTGAAGCTTCTGTAAATCAAGCTCCCAGAAGAATGTTCCCCATTGGAGGACTTAACTAAATTTGGAACTTGTAAATAAGGACTGAGGATTCAGTTATCTAGGAAAGACTTGTGGAAAGTATTACTGTTGGAGGCTTGGACCCCTGCTTCCTGCATACTAAACCACCAAGTTTTTTGAGAGAGCTATATGAACAAAACCACGTCCAGCCTGGAATAAAAAGGACATGGAAAGGACAGATTGAAGGAGAAACAGCTTTAAAAGGAAAACCATGGAAACTGAGATCTGGAATTAGAACATTACCTTGGGCCAAGAAAAGAACCCTAACCATGTGTACAGAGAAGATCAGTTTGCCCCAGCAGTTGAAGAGGGTGGATGTTCCTACCTGATGTTCTCAAAGAGTTTTGCTGCCCCAGGTTACAAAGAGGATGGAGCACATTCTCCAAGGACTAGGGTGGTTAAGGTCAGCACCACAAAGTTCTGAGAGGGGTTGACCTGTCCCCCAGAGGTTAGGGAAGGCCAGGTGATCAACTCATTGCTCTGAGAGGGTTGAGCCTGTATGCCAAAAGTTAGGGGGGATGTTGTCTTCACATCATTCTAGTAGGGGGATTAAGACTCTAATTAAAAGATTGGGTGAGGTATGGCAATCACCCCAACACTATTAGAAAGAGTGGTCTGAAGCTTTTCTGATACCCAGATGCTTAATGAGGGTGGAACCAAGAAAATGGCCATTGGGCAAGACTGTGAAAAGGATGGGTCCCCATATGGCCTCAAGGAGAAGCCATCATCTTAAGTATAACTCTCAGACTAAAATCGAATGGAGGATGCCCTGCAGGTTTACTGAAATGTAGAGGACCCATGACTCATGTTTCCCTCTCAATTTCTCCTTATTGTAATTACAGTGTTTATCCTCTGTCTGTCCATTCGTGTACTGGAAACAGAAAAATTGTTTTGTAAGTTTCAGAGGTCTGTAGCAGACAGGACTTTGCCCCAAGACAAACTGTATTTCTTTAAATTGATTCTGATATGATTTAGTACTTACATTGATACTGATTTAAGTTTTTTAAAAATATTATGTCTTTTTGGAATTCAGAGGATGGAGTGTAGCAGTTTGATATGGCTATGAATTCCAAAAACAGATAATGGATTATGCTTGGTTCAATATCAACTTAACTTCAATAACATGCACATATACTTTTCCTATACACATCTCTCTCTCTTGTCCTTTTTTGTACTTGTTACTACTTATAACCTTATGCATTGTATGACCAAAAATAGAGACTTATCGTTACTTTTTATGCATTTGCATTTTAGCACCTGTAGAAGTGAGAAGAGCAGCTTTATAACAAACAATGCAGTACAATAATACAGGCATTTATAATTACACAAAGTTTACTTTTATCACTGATGTATTTCTTTATGCCAATTTGACCCGCTGCCCAGTGTGCTTTCTTTTCAGTATGAAGAACTCCCTTAATATATTTTTTTTTTACTGAAGGTATAGTGGTGATAAATTTCTCTCAGTTTTTGTTAATCTGAAAATGTCTTTATTTTCTCCCTCATTTTTGAAGGAAAATCATCAGATATAAAATTATTAACTGGAAGTTGTTTTCCTTCGGCTCTTTAAAATTTCAACCCACTGCCTTCTTGATTCCATGGTTTCTGATGAGAAATTAGCACTTAGTCTAGTTGGGAGTGCCTTGTATATAATACATTGCTTTTCTCTTTCAGCTTTCAGAACTTTCTCCTTGTCCTTTGCATTCAGTAGTGTTGCCAATATATGACGACGCATATTTTTCTTGATATATTTATTCTGTTTGGTATTCTCTGGACTTCTTGAATTTGCCTAGTCCTGTCATTTGCTAAGTTTGGGAAGTCCTCTGTCATTATTTCTTTTACTATTTCTTCTATCTCTTTCCTCTTTCTCCTTTTCTCCTTCTGGACTCCCAAATGCAAATATGGGTGTGCTTGATTGTGTCCCAAAGGTGTCATAGGCTATTTTAATTTTAATTTTTTTAAATTTTTTTCTTTCTTTTCCTCAGCCTGACTCATTTTCAGTGCCTTGTATTCACTGATTCTTTCCTCTGCCAGCTTCACTCTGCTCCTGAAATCCTATGGGGATTTTTCATTACAGTTAGTTTGGTCTTTACCTCCACTAGTTCTGTTTGGTTCTTTTTTAAAATTGCTATATCTTTAATAAGACTTTCATATTGCATATTCATTTTTTTCATGATTTCTCTTAGCTCTTTATCTTTATTTTCATTCATTTCCTTGAGCATTTTTTTTAAAGATTTATTTATTTATTTTTCTCCCCTTCCCCACCCCCACCCCAGTTGTCTGTTCTCTGTCTATTCGCTGCGTCTTCTTTGTCCGCTTCTGTTGTTGTCAGTGGCATGGGAATCTTTGTTTCTTTTTGTTGCGTCATCTTGTTGTGTCAGTTCTCCGTGTATGCGGCACCATTCCTGGGCAGGCTACACTTGCTTTCGCGCTGGGCAGCTCTCCTTATGGGGTGCACTCCTTGCATGTGTGGCTCCCCTATGCGGGCACACCCCTGCGTGGCACCGCACTCCTTGCGCACATCAGCACTGCGCATGGGCCAGCTCCACACGGGTCAAGGAGTCCTGGGGTTTAAACCCCAGACCTCCCATGTGGTAGATGGACGCCCTAACCACGGGCCAAGTCTGCCGCCTCTTTGAGCATTTTTAAGATCATTTTTATAAAGCTTTGTTTGATTATGTCCACCTTCTCATCTCCTTTATAAGTGTTTTCTGATTTTTTCCCTCTACCTGTGGATGGGCCACCATTTACTATTTCTTTTTTTCTCATGCACCTCTTTTTGAAACACTGTATACTGCCATATTTTTAAATGTTAACGTAGATTATTTCCTGAGATGTCTGTTTATTGGTTTTGTAACCAGCTTGTGATAAAGCATAGAATTTTCTTGAACTTCAGTTCTTATACAGTGAAAGTCTTCCCAAGGTGAATGCAGTGTGCTGGGTTTTCCCTGTCTCTTTGCACCTCTATCTTATCTTGGGATTTTATTTGTTAGTTGTTTTGGAGTTCCCCTCTTTACAGGAGTTTGTTTGTCCTCTCTGTTTCCCAGGAGACAGACTTCCTTTTCCCTCATGTTTGAAGCCAGCAGGCCATTGTCCCAGACTGTCCACATCTATAGATTTTTTTTACAATCTTTTTGTCATCTCAATATGTTTTTTCCTAGTAGGCAAATTCTGTGGAGGACACAATTGAAAGGACTTTCCTAAGTCAGTCTTTCCTAGACAAAACAAGGCTAAGGATCCATAAGGGGGTGCAGAAGAGCTCAAAAGTGCCCTGGGGATCAGGGCACAGGGGGGAAAGGAGAGAAAGGGGATCAGGAAGACTCCAAGAGGTTCTCTGACAGCACCCCAAAGCTGAGCTTTCCTGGCCTGCCCAGTAAATCCAGCCCTTCACCTGTCTCCCACAGCCCTGAGGAAGCACGGTGTCTAAGTCTCCTCTGCCACCATACTACAGGGGTAGATTGAAACAATGGTTTCTTCCATCCTTGTCTGGGAAAGCTAGAAACAATGACTGGGATTCAGTGATCCAAATTCTCTAATCAAAAGCCATGGCCAGTGATCAACTGTGCCCCACCTATTCTTGGGGAAGAGGATTTATTTTAGCCCTTTTCTGTCACCAGCAGCTAGGCAGGAACTGAACTCTATTATAAAAACACAAATCATTATTTATAGGTGGAGATTGTATGCTTATAAAACAGTGTTCTATGTTATAGCACATTATTAGAGCAAATTTCCCAAGGGATCTTCACAATTCAGAAAGTGTGTCAGTAAAAATATCTGAATGCAGTTTTTACAATTATTACACTATGAATCTCTGTATTTTGTCTAGTATATTTCTATCATACTTTATTCAAGAAGGTGTTTCCTGTTTTGCCAGAGTAGAGGCTAGACTCCAAATCTGAGAACAAAGATAGTTCATGTTGCATATTCCAAAATTAAGGAACAACAGGTGACTGATGCCAGGATGTTCCCACAGGGATTATCAAATTGCACATAGAATAAATGAATAAAGAAAAAAACACTTTTGGCTGATAAAATAATATCAGCCTGAAGAAACTTATACTCACATTATTAGTAGTAGGTAAGCGAAAATCAGGAAACTTTGTGAGAGATGACTTCCAAGTTTCCATTTTGACAATTATCCTACACTCTGTAAGTAATTGGCAGAAGAAGGAGATTAAGCAAGCAAAATAAAATCAAATTTAAATCACCCAAAGGAAATTGAATACCTTTCCAATCAAACCTTTGCATAACTTCCTTCTCTCCAAATCTAGCACTAACATTTAGTACAGCATTCAAATCAGTTAAATACCCTGCTTCTTGGGAGATAATGTATAATGTTATTTTTTCACTGTTTCAACTGGCCCAAAGAATTCTATGTTAGGTCAATACTCATGCTTCTTTAATGCCGACATATATTCCAAAGACCTTCAATGAGCCTGGGGTCAGAATACAGTTAGTAAGCTTCTTGAACTTTTGGTACAATGTCTATATAACTAGTTTTACAGTTAGTTAACTCATTTAACTGAAACCTTCTGTTTTACTCAATATCTCCTGTCGTAGCCATATTTTTTCTCTTTCCTTTATGATAGAAATTAGTCCCCTTTTCTTTTTTTCCCCAAATGCATATACAATTATCTTTTTAGTACCAGACTAGATAGAACAGGTTTCTAACCAATCTGCTCCACATTAATCATGATTTCTGAATTACAGTGAACTATATTCTCTTTCATATCTTATCTTTTATCTTAAATGAATTTTAGGTGGATTGTCAAGAGTCTTAGATAAAATTGCCTCTAAAATTTAGCACCTTTCCAGATGTGTGTCAGAATATGTATTATCCATTGCTATTGTTGGTATTCTTTTGTTATTGCACATTATGATGGTATCAGAGATATAAGTATATATAAGGGAGTTTTCATGAAATGTTGACCATTTTCTTTATTATAAATGTGCTAAGTTAAGGCACAGAATTTAATTGAGTGTTTTGTTAAGGGAATATGTACTAGAAAGATTTATTGGAATAACATAAATAACAAAAACCTCAAAATGATAAAAGGTCTTAAGATGAATAGGATGAATATCTGAGAATTTCCCCCATTTCTGCACAAGACCTAACTATGGAAATGATCAATATGAAATTAATCCCCTCATTTGACATCAAGAACTAGAGCATAAAGCTCTTTGTTAGAATATCCTATCAGTCCTTGCAATCAGAATTTTAGATTATTCCAGGGATTTTTGTGAAGATCCAGATATGCCCTTTGATACTAATCTCAGAATAGGCACAGTGCAACATAACACAACACATAAACAAGAAAACAAGTAAACACTTGAAAATTTTATGCTGTGAATAAAGACAGCCATTTATGTTTGAATTATTGAAAGCTCATTTCTAAGATAGATATGATTTCTGTTCTTAAGAAATCACCTAATTCTATTATGAACTAACTGACTTTATGCTAACCTTAGGTCCAAAGTTTGTAAGAGGGAAGATATTTCTATTTTTATCCATGTACTCCAAAAATGTCCTCAGTTTTAAGAGGCAATATTTAAATGTACTAGACTTCATCTGCTTAGAAAGCCTTAAAACTGTAAACTTCCATTTGAAGGTTAAAACATGCTATTTTTTCAGATAAAAGGCAGCATTAAAACGTTTATGTGCTCTTTTAATATCAAAGATTTCTATTTTCATATTTAACATTGCAGAAAATTTTATTGATTCCTTCATTTATTTGGATAACAGAGGCTGTGTAACAACTACATAGAAAAATATAAGTTTTCACAAGCAGAGAACGTATGAGATTTCTCAGGTTTACATTGTTAAAGTTTAATTAAAAATCAGCATTTTTTAAAGAAGGATTCAGATTTTGACTAAGGTTATTTTTAAGCAAGAAATATATATATAGTAGAAGATAAGAAATTGAAAAGAAATAAGTTGAAATTGCAAAGCTGAGATATAAGCTACAGATTGGAAGGAAATTCAAATGCATATTGTGTTTTTTTCGGGAGGGCTAAAATTCAACTTTATACCATCTTGCACAACAAAAACCACACTTACATACACAATGGAAAAGTACAGAGATACTACAAGGATACAACTATTCCTAAACAATGCGCTGTTTGATAAAACTAACAATATATTTGACAATAATCTCACAAAAAATTCATGGTTACTTTCGTTGCTAAAAGCACGGCACCAAATGACCTTCAAAAAAAAAAAAAAACAAAAAAGCATGCCTTGCAGGCAAGGAAAGTACATGTATAAAGGTTAGTTGTACATTTCAATCGGCCTGCATATGAACATCTCAGCTGATCTGACCGACCAGTAGCATATTAAGAATATCTGGATATGGGGATAATTGCATGCCAATCACTCCTTCCTGGATAGTGTTTTTAAAAATGTATTTTATTTATTTGTTTGTTTATTATTTACCACTGAACTTTCAGCAACCCTCAGACTTTTTTATTTTGAATTTTGTTCTAAATAATTGTATCCCACTGTTTGGTATATAACCTCCAATACAGAAAAAAATGATGTGTGTCCTGAGTTCAAAATAAGTGTTTGATTAATAAGTAGTTACTTTAAAAAATGATGTGCAGGTAGCTTAGGGGCCATGTACATGTATAATGTGTTATAATCTGAAGACTGTTACATGTCCTTGAATGTATTATAGACCCTAAGTCAGTGAGGATAAGATTGATATTCTGTGAAAGTTGAGTTATTTCATAGATGCATGTGTCCGTAAGGGAGTTAATCCTTCCTGTGCTCGAAAGACCTTTCAGAATATTGCCTTTAATCTGCTTGAGCAAGTAAGCATTCAGCCACAATTTTTGACCCTATATTGCAGACTTGGTTATATCACATTTTTTAAAAAGTAGAAAAGACTGTTTAAGTTAATTTTATGTGCACATACTCCTCTTTCAAAATACTCTTTCATTAATATTCTGCAGACTGTCGAGCTTTAAACAATACCAATTCTATGTTCTGCAAGACAAAACATTTGTAAATTAACTTAATGAACTGAGATAATTAGTAATATGGGGAGGCTATTTTTAAACAGACAAATATGACTAAAACTCTCTTAAAATATTAATTTTATTTTTAAATTGACCCTTTTGTTAATACAGCATATAAATTGGTACATTGGTACAGCTATTTAAAAAGTTTGTGTATGTGTGTGTGTTTAGTTCTAGATTTACAGAAAAGTTACAAAGAGAGTTCAGAGAGATCCTATATGCCTCCCAACCGGTTTCCCTTGTTATTAACCTCTTAACTTTCATGGTGCATTTGTCACAATTAAGACTTGAGCACTGATATATTGCTTTAATGGAAATTTGGACTTTATTTGGGGTTCTTTCTTTTCCATGAATGCTCTTTTTCTGGGTCAGTATTCCATCCAGAATACCACCATATTACATTGTTTTATTATGCCTTCTTAGTTTTCTCTAGGCCATAACAGTTTCTAATGTATTTCTTGCTTTTTATGACCTTGATGGTTTTCAATAGTAATACAAACTGGGTTTGTTTCAATAACATTTCATTTAAGCCAATTCAGGAGAGTAAAGCCATGGCATTTGTGAGAGAAAATCATCTACAATTATGCTAAAAAATGTAAGTTTGTTGATGGTAATGTAGAATACATTCTTTCATTGCCACATAATACCCTTTTTTATTTGAGAAGTTGTGAGTTAACAGAACAATCATGCATATCATACAAGATTCCCATACATCAACCTATCTCCAACACCTTCCATTGTTGTTACACATTTGTTACAAGTGTTGAAAGGACATCACCAAAATATTAATGCTACCTATAGCTCATACCTTATAGTTGGTGCATTCTTCCCTCAAACCATCTTATCATGAACACCGCATATTAAGACTGTATATTTGTTATCGCTCATGAGGGAATGTTTTCTTTTCTATTTATTTATTTTTAGAAAAGTTGTGAGCTTACGAAACAATCATGCATAATGTGAAGAGTTCCCATACATCACCCATCCACCAACATCTTATATTTTTGTTGAACATTTTTTACAGATTGTGAAAGAACACTCTCAGACATACCACTAATTATGGCCCATTGCATACACGTGGTATGTTTTTCCACATACCCCCTATTATTAATACTTTGTATTAGTACTATACATTTGTTATCAACCATGAGCAAACATTTTCATAGTTGTACTGTTAACCACAGTCCATCTTCCACCACTTGGTTCACTGTGTCATACAGTTCCATGTCTTGTGCCATTTATTCAAAGTGTATACTCAGTGGCTCTCACATTCTTCACAGAGTTGTGCAGTCATCACCCCAGGAAAACTTTGATTGTTGTCTTTAGTTCAAAAGAAAAAAATCCCACACCCTCCAATAACTGGCCCTTAGTATTGGTATAGTATTTCCTTTGACTTTGATGCAAGAATATTACAATATTGCTGTTAACTGTAGTCCATAAGATACATTAATTGTATTTTCACATGCATCATTATGTTCTTGCCAACTTGTAATAGTGATGTATATTTGTTCTGGTTCATAGAAGAATATTCTTGCATTTGTATTATTTTCTACACTTTTCATCCACCTCTGAGTTCACTATGTTATTCACCCACTAGATTATTCTCTTATTTTCTTTCAATCGACATTTATATCCCTAGACTACCACTTTCAACCACAATCCCATTTATAAACCAGACATGTTAGTTATGCTCACTGTAGTATATTACCATCAACTCTATCTACTTCCACACATTTACAGTCAAACTAATAGAAAATTCTACATGCATTAAGCATCAGCACACATTCTCAGCTCTCTTCCTATCTCCTAGTAACCTAAAAGTTTTAACTCCATGTGTCTATTCTTCATATTTAGTTCATATTATTGGGACGATATAATAATTGTCTTTTTTGTCTGGCTTATTTCACTTAGCATAATGTCCTCAAGTTTCATCCATGTCATCATCCATGTCCCAATTTCATTTCTTCTTATAGCAGCATACTATTCTATCATAGCACATTTTGTTTATCCATGTATTGGTTGATGGACACTTGGTTATTTCTATCTTTTGGCAATTGTAAATAATGCTGCTATGAACATTGGTGTGCAAATGTCCATTTGCGTTGGTGTTTTCAGTTCTTCTGGGTATATTCCCAGTAGTGCATTTCATAAGTCATATGGCAGTTCTATATTTAGCTCCCTGTGAATCTACCAAACTATTTTCCACTGAGCCTGCACCATTCTGCATTCCCACCAATAGTATAGGATTGGTGTTATTTCTTCAAATCCTCTCCAGTACCTGTTATTTTATGTTTTTTTTTAATAATTGTCATTTTATGAGTTGTGAAATGATATCTTATTGTCATTTTGATTTGTATTTCCCTAATAACTAGTTATATTGAACATTTTTTCATGGACTTTTTGGACATTTGTATTTCCTCTTTGAAGAAATGTCTATGTAAGTTTTTTGTTTTACCTATTTTTAACTTGAAATGCTTGTTATTTTATTGTTGAATTGTATGATGTCTTTATATAGCATTTCAATCAAACCCTTATTGGATATGTGGTTTCCAAATATTTTCTCCCATTGAGTGGATTGCCTTTTCACCTTTTTGTAAAAGTACTTTGAAGCACAAAAGTATTTAATCTTGAAGAGGTCACATTTACCATTTTTTCTTTCATTTCTCATGCATTTGGTGCAAGATTTAAGAAGCTTTATATTCCTTGCTCTTATACTTAAGACTTTGATCCATTTTGAGTTTTTTTTAAATATAAGGTATGAGATTGTAGTCCTCTTTATTTCTTTTGAATATGGATATTCAGATCTCCCAGCACCATTTGTTGAATAGACTGCTCTGACTGAGCTGGGTGGGTTTGTTAGACTTGTCAAAAGTCACTTGGTCGTAAATGTGTAGTTCTACTTCTGAATTCTCAGTTCAGTCCCATTGGTCAATATAGCTATCTTTATGCCAATACCATACTGTTTTTGTGACTGTAGGTAAGCAATATGCTTTAAAGATCAGAAGTGAGAACCATCCCACATTCTTCCTGTTTAAGATATTTTTGGCTATTCAGGGCCCCTTACCATTCCAAATAAATTTGATAATGGCATTTCCATTTCTGTAAAAAGGGCTGTTGGAATTTTTATTGGGATTACATTGAATGTGTAAATCAATTAAGGTAGAATTGACATCATAAAGATATTTAGTCTTTTAATCCATAAACTCTGTTCAGGCACTCTTGGATTTGGTCTGTACCTTATCACTGGGTCCCCTCCTATTTTGATAATTTAAGCTGGGAAATCTTTAAGATTTATAATAAGTTGAAAGAAAAATCAAACAAGAGCCATGAAAAGAACTTCCAGCCATGACAGAGAAACTGACCATCAGAGTAAGATTTTCAGCATATTCAGATGTCTAGACATCAGCACAAAATACAAAACATATGAAGAAACAAGAAGATACCAACTTGCCAAAGAATCAAATAAAAAACCTGATGAGCCAAAGGATTTATGACAACTAATCAATGATATTTACACAAATCACCTAAATAGATTCAAATTTTGAAATAAAATATGGCTAAATTAAGAAGACACTGGAGAATTCCATCCATCAGACATGTGGGATCTAAGCATCTTTTCGATTTAGAGTAGAGTGGATATCACCATCCCAGGGTCCTCAGGATGAAGGAGTAAAATGTGAATTAGTGTGGACTTACTGGCATTCTACTGTAGAATTATTGTGACTCTAACACTGGAAGAATTTATATAATTTATGTGGAGGCAGTGACCATGGGAGTTGCTGAAGGCGGGGAGAGGGAAAAAGAGGTGTAATACTGGACATTTTCAAGACTTGGAATTGTCCTGAATAATATTACAGGAACACAGGCAAGACATTGTATATCCTGTCATAACTTACTGAGTGGAATGGGAGAGAGTACAAACTACAACATAAATATAATCCATGTTTGGTAGCAGTGGTCCAAAATGTACTCATCAAATGCAATGAATGCACCACACTAATGAAAGAAGTTGTCAACACAGGAGGAGTGAGGGGTGTGAGGAGTCAGGTATATGAGGCCCACTTATATTTTTTTGCTGAACATTTTCTGTATTTATGTGTCTTTAAAAAAGATAATAAATTTAAAAATTAAAAAAAAAAGAAGACCCTGAATAAGCATAAGGAACGATTTGAAACCCTGAAAAGATAAGTAGCAGAGCTTATGGGAATGTGTAAATGAAATGAAATTTCATTTAATGAAATGATATTAAAAATGCATTAGGCTATCTTCAAAAGTTGTAAAGTGATTACAATTGGCAAACAATTACAGCAATAAAATATTGTGCATACAAACTCTTTATTCATCACAGGGTAGGAAAAAACAGTTAAAACCATTGATAAGAGAAAATTTTCTTAGGCTACTCAATACTATGAAATGGGTTAGCTTAAAACAACGGGAATTTATTAGTTTACACTTCGATTCCATGACAATATCCAAATCAAGGCATCATCAAGTGTTGTTTTCTTGTCAAAGGTGATTCTTGGTTCCTCTGCCACATGACAAATAAATGGCAGCGTCTGTTGATTTCTCCCTTCTCTTACAGATTTTGTTGATTTCAGTTTCTTGCTTAAATAACTTTCTATCTCTTTGTAAACATCACATATATAAAAGACTAAAGTAAAAGGATTAAAATCCACCCTGGGCCACACGTGAACTGAAGTTAACACCATCAAAAGGTCCTTCTTTCAATAAGTTTACACAAATAGGAGTGGATAAGATTTAAGACCAGTTCCAAACCACCACAGAGTATAACTCTTCAACTTTCTCTACTTTTCATTTGGCAAGGACATTTAATACTTAAATAATTTCTTGTAACTTCCCAGTATGATTTACCATTTTCAAGGCAAAAAGAATTAAACATGAACTGTCATTAGCTTAGTGAAACCAAAAGATACAATTTTGGATGTGGCAGTTTAAACATTATTAATAAGCTATCTGTTTGGTCTATCAGGAGATTTGTTTTCTTGGCAAGTCTGTTATCTCAGTGATATTGTCTGATATTTGTTGAAAGATTGTATGAGTGTGAGGTGTCCTGGGGCCAGCCTGGGATGGTGATTATTTTACTTCACAGTTTTGTGGGTGGTTGTCATTTTATTTTAGAAGGAGTTTGTCATATCTGAAAAGATGTGTCAGCTTATTTGATAAATTTATTCATTTTTTGTGATCTCTAAATGCAAAGGGTATAATCTCAACACAGTGTGATTAGTGCTGAGAATAAAAAAGCCTTTAGAATCAGAAGGACTCATCTGGCCTTGAGATAAAAACAATCATGACACAATGTGTTTTAATGTTTTTCCCCCCATTATATGAGAAAAAAACATAATACCATCTTTTGTTATAAATATTAGGAGAAAATATAATTGATATGATATTAACATTTTATGCAAAAATTATTTCAGCCAATATAACCTGATATTATGTCAGAGAAGATAGTAAAACTCTTTTAAAAATCTCTACCAGCATTTATTTGAGAAATGAGCATTTCTGTATTTACAACATTTTAATTGCTCCACTTGCCAATTTAATTTTGTATTATATAATTTTGATGACTCCTTCAATACTAGCCTCCATTTCACCAAATAATGTGTTAAATTTTTAACACATGCTAAGTACGGTTGTAATTCTTAAGATATGTAAATAAACGATATATAAATATTTGACTTCAAAGATCTCACAGTCACTGGACTCATAAAATCCTGTCATTCAAATTCTGGTTCATATAAGCATGGCAGGCAACTCAGGAATTTGGCACCCTGTCAGAGAGCCTACTTTAAAATTTATGCTCCCCAGTACAATAGAGTTAGACTCATTTATAGGTCTCTACACATGACTCATTTGTCCCTTTTATTTGAATCTATAATTGGCACTATACTTGATAAATATATGTCCCAGAGACTTTAAAGTTTGGTCTGTCCATGTACCAGCTGAGCCCTTAGTTTCAGCAGAGTTGCACCACTTACTCTTCAGGTATTGGACTCACCCATGACAACTGACTAGGAGATGGTGATGGACAATGCCCAACCCAAGGAACAGAGAGTGTCTACAACTGCAAGCAAGATAGTTCCATCCAACTGCCCCAAGAGATTTAAGGTCTGTCTCAATTAGAAGCAAAGTGGGCATAACCATCCCAAAATCCTTAAGATTGGGGAACAAACAATAGCCTAAAGTAGACATTATTATTCTGTTATGGACTTATTATTATTCTAACAATGGAGGAACTTTTATCATTGTTATAAAGTCAGTGGCCACCAGAGGTTTTGAAGGATGGGAGAGGGAAGAACAGGTATAATTTGGGGACATTTTCAGGACATTGGAACTGTCCTGCATGAAATTGCAGTTAGAGATTCCGACCATTGTATATTTTGTCATAACCTACAAGTTGAATGGGACAGAGTGTAAATTACAATATAAACTGTAGTCCAAGGTTAATAGCAGTGCTTCATATGTGCTTATCAGTTGTAACAAATGTACCACATTAACGAAGAATGTCATTAATGTGGGAAAGTGTGGGAAGGGTAGGGAGTGGGACATACGGATATTCCTTATATGTTTAATGTAAAATTTAAATAATCTAAAGCTTTAAAAAAATTTTTAATTTTAAAAATTTTTTTAAATTTTAGTTCAGCAAAAAAAATGTATTAGGAACATATAATAAAAATTTGAATTGATTGAGGCCAGAATAAGTAAAATGAAGAACATCTGACCTTGAAAAACCCAGAGAATAGAATAAGAAAAGAATGACAAAAACTGGAACTGGGTCTCAGGGAATTGAATGATAATATGAACAACACTAACACAAAAGTGACAGCAAAAATATTTAAGGAAATAATGTCCAAAAACTTCCCAAACTTTATGATAGACATAAATATAAATATCCAAAAAGGACAATGCACACCAAAAAGATGAAATCTGTATAGACCTACTCAGAGACATATTCTGTTCAGAATGTCCAATGGCAGAGATAAAGAGAGGATTCTAAAAGTGGCAAGAGAAAAACAATGCATCACCTACAAGGGACGATCAAGAAGACTAAGTGCTGATCTCTCATCAGAAACCATGGAAGTGAAAAGGCAATGGTATGATATATTTAAGGTTCTGAAAGTGAAAAACTGCCAACCAAGGATTTTTTTTTTCTGGCTAAACTGTCCTTCACTGAGGGTGAGTTTCAAGTTTTCACAGACAAAGTAAAACTGAAGCATTTTGCTACCAAAAGATCAGATTTCAAAGTTATACTAAAGGAAAGGCTGAAGCCCAAAGGAAAAAAACAAGGATGAGAGTCTTGGAGAAGAATGTACAAATGAAGATTATTAGTAAGGGCAACAAAAAGGGTAAAAAGATAGACAATAGTAATATGACAACAGAAAGCTAAAGGATAAAATGAATGAAGACATTAATACTTTTGCAACAATATATTTGATTGTTAATGGATAGAACTCCCCCATCAAAAGCTATAGATAGAATAGATTAAAAAAAAAAATATGAACCATCTATATGCTATCTAGATGTGACTCCCGTTAAATGCAAGGGCACAATCAGAGTGAAAGAAAATGTTTGGAAAAAGATATTCTACACAAATTGTAAGCAAAAAACATATGAGATAGAGATATTAATTCCAGACTAAATAAAATTTAAATGCAAAACTATTATAAGAGATGAAGAAGGCCATTATATATTAATAAAAGTGTCAATTCTCTATGAAGAAATAAACATAATAAATATTTATTCACCTAACCCAAAATATATGAGACACTCACTGGTAAAACTTAGGGAGAAATAAACATTTCAATAGTTGTCTGAGACCTCAATACACCATTATTAACACCGGATAAATTTCTGGACAGTGGATAAATAAGGAAACAGAGACCTTGAATAATATGATACATGAACTATACCTAACAGACATCATAGAGCATTACACACCAAAACTGCTGGATATACTTTCTTCTCAAGTGCTCATGGATTCTTCAGGATAGATCCTATGTTGGGTTCCAAGACAGGTCACAATAAATTTAAAAATAGTGAAATTATGTAAAGCACGTTTTCTGATCATAATAGAATAGAGCTGGAAAACAATAATAAAAGGCAGGAAAAAGGAAACTTAACAAGTATATGGTGATTAAACAATCCACTATTAAATAATCAGCGGGTCAAAGAAGAAGTTGCTAGAGAAATCAGTAAATATCTCAAGTCAAGTAAAATCAAAACACAACATATTACATGAATGGGATACAGTGAAGGTAGTGTGAGAGGAAAATTCATAGCCCTCAATGTTTATATTAAAAAAAAAAAGCTAAAAATAAAGACCTGACTGCATACCTGGAGGAACTAGAAAAAGAACAGCAAAATATTCCCAAAGCAAGAACAAAGAAAGAAATAACAAATATAGAGCAGAAATAAATGAAATAGGAAACAAAAAAAAAAAAAGGAAAGAAGCAAACAGACCAAAAGTTGATTCTTTGTAAAGATCAACAAAATTGCAAACCCTTAGCTAGACTGACAAAAAACGAGAGAGAGAAAATGAAAATAAATTAAATCATAAATGAAAGGTCATTACCTTGACCCCACAGAAATAAATGACATTGTAAGAGGTTACTGTGAACAACTCTATACCAAAAAACTAAACCACTGAGATAAAATGGACAAATTCCTAGCAACACACGACATACACCAATCCTAAAAGAATTAGAAATCTTTAACAAACCAATAACACATAAAAACATTAAACAGTCATTAGAAACTTCCAAAAAATTTGAAACCCAGGACTGGGCACATTCACAGGTGAATTCTACCAGTTACTGAAAGGTTATCTAATACCAATATTGTTGAAGCTCTTCAAAACAAATTGAACAGGACAAATACTATGAAATTCCTTCTATGAAACCAACATCACCCACATACAAAAACCAGATAAAAATACTATGAAAAGAGAAATTATCGACCAATTTTTCTAATGAATATAGATGCAAAAATCCTCAACAAAATAATTGAAAACCAAATTCAAAGGCACATAAAATAATTATACACCACTTTCAACTGGGTTTTATCCCAAGTATGCAAGGGTATTTCAATACAAGAAAATCAATTAGCATAATTATCCACATTAATAAACTGAAGAAAAAATCACATGAGCCTCTCTATTGATGCAGAAAAGGCATTTGACATAATACAGCATCCTTTCTTGATTATAAAAAAACAAACACTCCAAAATATAGAAATAGAGGGAAGCTTTCTCATCATGGGAAGTGCTATATGAAAAACCTACAGCTAGGTCTGTACTTCACTGTTAATGACCGAAAGCTTTCCTAATGACATTGGGAACAAGACAACACTGCCCTCTGTCCCCACTGTTATTCGATATTGAGCCAGAAGTTCTAGCTAGGGCAAATAGGCAAGAAAAAGAAGTAAAATGCACCCATATAGGAAAGGAAAAAGTAAAATGTTTGCTATTCATTGATATTATCATCCTATACTTAGAAAATCCTGGGGGGAAAAAACCTCAAAAATGCCCCTAGTACTAATAGACAAGTTCAGCAAAGTAACAGGAGGGCAGATTAACATGCAAAAATCAGTACCATTTCTACACACTGCTAATGAACAATCTGAAAAGGAAGTCAGAAAAAAATTCAATTTACAGTAGTGACTTAACCAAGTACGTAAAGGATCAGTGTTCAGAAAACTACAATACATGGTTAAAAGAAACGAAAGTAGACCTAAATAAATGGAAGCACGTAACACCTTTTAAAGCAATCTATTAAGAGATCATGCATCCTAACATTGCCTTTCCTGATTGTGGTACAGAGAAAGTTTTCATAGGCATCATAACCAGTATGTGTAACCCAATAGCATACAATTTAGCTCTTCAAAAATTCTTCTCCAAGCCAAAGCTTATTTAAATTTAATAGTACTAAAAATCTTATGTGCGCTCCCTTGTTAATTTCTTCATAATGTGAACTGCAATGCAAAAATTGTATTTAAAGTGCATGATATTCTTGTAAAATTCTTATAAAAGAGATGACCTAATTTGCATTTAAGCAAATTAATGACAAATAATTTAGATGAAAGGTTGCCATAGTAAAAGTAATGACCTTAACCAAATAAGCTCGATAACATTCTAATTGTCAAATCTCCTAGTATACTTACTAATGGAATTTGATAAAGGAAATATGACGAAGAGTCATCTTTAAAATATTTTAATAAGATATACAGAATCCACCAAGTTTGTTCATTTTAAATATATGTATAGTTGGAAATTAGATATCGTGGTTGACAAAAGAATGGAGCAAGTCATGCACCCTCTTAACCAATGGGGTAAAACAGAGAGATACTTCATAACTAAAAAGGCTCCATAAAGAAACCCCATACTCTGATGAAAAAACACTTGACAGATAAGTACAAAACCCAAATGCTGAAGAAAAGGGGCATTTTATGTTGGGGGCGCGCCCACAGTTTTGCGGACCACCCCACACCAGTAGAAAAAATGGCGGGCGGCATGATTCAGCACTGTTTCCCCCTGCTTCCTGCCTTCTCCCCACCCTTTTTTCCCCTGGAACCCTTTCCAAGCCATATAAGATCTTGTTCCAGCCCTGACCAATCCCCTTGCAACACGAATGCTTAAGACGCTATATAAGCTTGCTCTGTACAAAAAGAATAAATGGAAGAAGACGACACACCATGGTGCGGCTCTGAGTGGTTCTTCCCCGCCATCTGCCCACTCCCTCTCTCTGGTACCCTGTTGTCCTCATGGTCTCCGTAAACCAGCTGGCGGGGCAGGAGAGCACAGGTGGTGCCCAGCATGGGGCCCGAGCACAAGGGGTTCAGTGAGGCAGCCCCCGAAAGCTGAGAGTTGCAGAGCAGCAGCAGAGGTAACGCCATCAGCGGTGCCGGGTAAGTAGAGTTGCGGAGCAGCGAGAGTACAGGCAGCAATATGGGGCAGGCACTAAGCAAGCACGACCTTTTTATCCAAGGGTTGAAAGATGGCTTGGTGGCAAGGGGGGTGAAAGTCAAAGATTGGGAGTTGCGATCGTTCTTCACGTTTCTGAAAGAGGTCTGTCCCTGGTTCCCTAATGAGGGTATCATAGATGACCGAGTGTGGCGTAGGGTCGGGGATGCCTGCCCTACAGGATTTTTACAAGACCCTTGGTCCTGGTTGAGTCCCGGTCAGCGCCTTTTTTCACTGGAATGCCATCCAAGACCTCCTGGCAGTCCATCACTGTAGCAAGGCCGCTGCCCGCGTTATTGCGCGGGGAGAAGAGGCCCTTCGGGCTGGCTCTCGCCCGCCCTCGGTGGCCTAGGCTCCTCCTGTGGAGGGCAAGCCCATGTCCCCCACCACGGACAGTGAACCTGAGACGGTGAAGACTAAAACAAAGAGGTTGGAGGCTTTTGACTGCTCCTCAGAGTGTAGCAAAAGAGGAGGGTCTACTTCGGAGTCTAACTCCGGGGAGTCTGATTCTGAGGGCATATCCGCCCCTCTGCCAACCAACCATTTGTTCCCCCCCCCCATGCCCCCTCTGCACCCCAGAGGATCCCAATTTGGACCTCAGGCTCCGGCTTGCCCACACGCGACCGTGTGGCTCTGCATTCTCAGTGCCGCCATCTTTCTTCCCGTCTCGTCTCCCCTCCCCCAACAGGGGCCAGTCGGAACCAGTCCCGGCTCCGCACCACTTTGACCAAGCGGCTCTCCTCTAAACCTGCCCCCGCTTCCGCCTTCCCGGTAATAGAGGTCACCTCTTTGGAGGACGAGGGCAGCCAAGCTTCAGAGGGCGGCGGCGCCTCCCGTAAACGGGGGCCATTTCATTCCCGCTGCCATCTTGCCTTTAAACTAAAAGATCTGAAGGAGCTGAAAACTGCAGCGAGCACCTATGGTCCCACTGCCCCCTATACTCTCTCGGTCTTAGATAGTCTCACCAACAATTGGCTTACTCCCAATGACTGCACTACGCTCACTCGTGTGGCCCTGTCGCCCGGTGACGCCCTCTTGTGGAGGGCGGAGTACGAGGTTTTTTGCAAAGACGCGGCCGCTCGTAACCGAGAAACAGACCAGAATGACACCCGTGATATGCTCTTGGGGACAGGCGACTATGAGTCTACGTTGAAACAGGCGGAGTATCCGGCCTCCCTATATGACCAAATCCGCATGGCCGCTCTTAAAGCCTGGCGCAGGTTGCCTACCAAAGGCCAGCCCCTCGCTTCCATCACTTCGGTGCACCAAAGCCCCGAGGAGCCCTTTTCAGACTATGTCGGTCACCTGAGAGTAGCGGCTGAGCGCCTGTTTGGCGAGGCCACAGATTCTGATTTTCTCAAGCAGCTGGCCTTTGAAAATGCTATCCCGGCCTGTCAAGACGCCTTGCGCCCACACAAAACTTCCGAGTCTCTCTCCGGATATATCTGGCTGTGCGCAGACGTCCCGCCCGCAAAGCAGCAGGCGCAGATTTTTGCCACTGCTCTACAAAACCAGGGGGCGGTGCTTGCGGCTGCTCTTCGCTCCGTCTTCGCCGCCAACTTGCCCGCTCAAAACCGCCCCCCGGGAGCTGTGTTGGTTGCGGAGCACCTGATCACTTGGTGCGTAGTTGCCCGCGTCGCCCCTCCACCCCCCCCATTGGTGCCCCTACCCCTGTGGCAAGAGGGTCCCTCCCTACTGGCCCGCCTAATAATTGCCCTAGATGCCGCAGGGGTAGGCACTGGGCCAACGAGTGCCGGTCAAAAACGGATGTTGACGGTCACCCACTCCCTCCCCTACAGGGAAACGGGAGGAGGGGCCAGCCCCAGGCCCCACAAACAACCGGGGCAATCCAGGCCTCAAACCTCCATCCTGCCTCCACCTCCAGCGGGCTACCCCTGGGAGCGCAGGATTGGACCTCTGTACCACTTCCCACACGGTACTAACGCCCCCTATGGGAGTTGGTAAATGGATGTAACCCACATCCAAGACTTCGGGAATCTTAAGTGCGTACATGTCACCGTTCATACGTTCAGTGGTTTCCTTTTCACGACTCTCCAGATGGGTGAGGCTGGTAAGCACGTAGTCGCGCATGTACTAGCTGCCATGTCCCTCCTGGGCTCCCCGCGCCAGGTTAAGACAGATAATGGCCCTGGTTACTCCGGTTGTGTCTTTACTACTTTCTGCCAATGTCTTAACATTACCCACATCACTGGCATCCTGTACAACCGCCAGGGCCAAGGCATTGTTGAAAGAGCACACTTATCTCTAAAGCACACTATTCATAAAGTAAAGAATGGGGAGTGGTACCCCGTCAGGGGATCCCCTCGGAACTTACTAAACCATGCTCTCTTTATTCTAAATTTTCTAACCTTAGACCAGAGTGGCCACTCAGCTGCTGACCGCTTCTGGCATTCTGGTACCATGACACAACATGCCACAGTCCGGTGGAGGGACCCTCTAGATAATTCCTGGCACGGTCCTGACCCTGTCCTTATCTGGGGCAGAGGATCAGTGTGTGTCTACTCCCAAGAACTAGAAGCCGCGCGGTGGCTACCCGAGAGACTGGTCAAACAAGTTAACCAACCCAGGGAACGGAGTCACCCGCCCTGAGGTCTCCCCTTCTGCTTTCTTGCAGGGAAAGGAAGATTATGTTTATGGTGGCCACCCACATCCTGGGGGTCCTGCTCGTGCAGGCCATCTCCTCCTTAGCAAAGCGACCAGTAACTCAAGATTTCTATACTGCCACCTTCACCGTTCATGCCTCTGCCACCAATCCTGCGGTGCATGATGGGAAGATTATTGCCACTCATCATTGCGGAAAGAATGCGGCAGATCTCCACTCAAGTCATGTTCCTCACCGCTGCCCGACAATATCAGCGCATTCCCGCCCCTGGGTCCGACTACCAAGACGTCGCCACCCCCATCACAGAATCGACTGTCTAGCGGACCACTCTCTCCCTTCCCTTTGCCCCTACTCCCCCAATCTTAATAAAAGCAGTGCCTACAGTGTAAGGAAAGCCGCCAGCCCGATGTCTCCTTAGCAATATGGCCCCCTCCCAGGCTCATGGACACCAGAATTGTCCTCGGGGTCACTGGGCAAAATGCGTCTCCAGCTGGCAGCCAGAGATGGGTAAGATCTCCTGGGAGACAACCTAAGACAGGTGCAGCTGTACAGCCTAGGTAAAGGTCAGCTAGCAGCCAAAAACAGGTGATAAGGCCCAGAAGGCTGCCAAAAAGGAGAGGTGTAATCCATACAGCTCTCAGGGTGCCGAGGGCAGCCTAGATCAGGTGCTACTGTAAGGCCACAGAGAATTCTGCATTTGTCCATGCACACCCCCCATGGTCATGGTCATTGAGGTGCTAGGCTGGCTAGCCAACGACGGGCAACTGGGCTGACCCATCAGTCAACCTAAGACAGGGACATGGCCTTTTGCTGCCATGGCTCCCCGATGACGGGTAAGACTGATTGCATACCAAGTAAGGCAAATCCCTTACCGGGTGCAGCCTCGACCTAAGACAGGCATAGTCTCCCTCCTTTCTGTTATCACAGGAGCCTGTTTCTAATAAAACTAAAAAGGGGGACCTGTTGGGGGCGTGCCCGCCATTTTGCGGACCGCCCCACACCAGTAGAAAAAATGGCGGGTGGCATGATTCAGCACTGTTTCCCCCTGCTTCCTGCCCTCTCTCCGCCCCTTTTTCCCCCGGAGCCCTTTCCAAGCCATTTAAGGTCTTGTTCCAGCCCTGACCAATCCCTTTGCAACACAAATGCTTAAGACGCTATATAAGCTTGCTCTGTACAAAAAGAATAAACGGAAGAAGATGACACACCATGGTGCGGCTCTGAGTGGTTCTTCCCCGCCATCTGCCCACTCCCTCTCTCCGGTACCCTGTTGTCCTCGTGGTCTCCGTACACCCACTGGTGGGGCAGGAGAGCACAATTTTAGGGAATAGTGTCTGACGGGCTTTGGCTCCTTTCACTGTTTCTTTTAATGCCATAAAACATTTATTCCACGTAGGTTTTAATATCTACTGTGAGGAAGAGAGATAAATTTGGGGATTGGTGAAAAAAGTGATCAGGGAAATACAAAAATCAAGGTAGTTGAACTCACCATGTGGCTTTTGGAAAGGTAAGTCTCCTAGTAATTAATTGAACCTCCACAATTTAATTCTCCAGGTTCAGTCACTAAGTAATTTTATTTCAGAATCATTCTTAATTGTCAAAATAAGCGTTCTAATCTCTGTACTTTATTGGAGCTATGATTTACAATGTGCTAAAATATGTTTACATTTCAGATTACACAAAGCTCTAAATCATTGCTTTAGATGTTTTACTAGTACATCAATTAACATAATCTTATTATTTTTTAAACTAACCAACAATTGATAAGCCAAGTATTTGACAAGTACGGCCTATTTTGTTTTAAATATTTTTTGTATGAGTTTTTTGGTTGTTGCTGTTGTCTGTAATTAACTGTTGACAGATACAATAACAACCTCAGCTAATGAAATTCACAATGGAAGGAGGGATTTTAAATAGTCCATAACTAGTATCAAATAACCCATAGATTTTCAAATCCCCCATACAGACATGACCATTTCAGTCATATGGGAAGACAGATTTTACCATAATAGTTAAAATAAGGAAAACAATGACACCATATTCTGAATTTGAAATATTCATTTTAAAGCCTCAAATTGTTATTGATAATATGGTGAGATTAGAAACTAGAGTAACATTATTTAATTTTATACATTATAAAATGTTTACATTAACACACATGACTAGATGTAATCAAGGAGAAACTTTATTTTTGTTTTCAAATTCTCTTGAAAGAAATTCAGGAGAGACTGATATTTCCCTGCCATCTAATAAAAAATTTAGACATTCCCGTGGATTTCTCAATACTCTCAGGTAATAATAATGTCTTATGGTCATATTAATGTATAAATCCATGCAACAATTTGATAATTGGTGGCACCTTATCCCATAAATAAGGAATTGATTTCCATTTAAAAAATGTCTCCAATATTTTCTCAGATATGATATGGCTCCAAGAGATTCACTACATTTAGGGGATAGATTATGATGGGTTTCTCTCTTGTTTTGCGAATTCTCTTCTTATTAGACATTTTTCACTAAAAACTGAAGCAAATGAGAAGGGAGATAATAGTTCAAGAGACACATTTTATCTATCATGGAAATACAGTTCAATTACTCCATACTATAGCCATAGGGTGATATTTGTTTGCTTTGTTTTGATTTTTACTGCATAACTTAGCTAACCTCAGACTAAGTTCATAAGACTTCCCCTTCCTTGCATAATCTGAGTTAAGGCTGAACACAAGACAATTTTTTTGTTGTTGTTAATTTGGATGGCAAAATTGAAATAGCCTTCCATCAAATTCAGTAAAGAGCAGGATGGTAATATAGAGAATTATACTGGATCCTGAAATAAATCCATACAAAAAGGAGAATATATAGATTTTTTCTTTCTTTTCTCCAGTTACTCAGGAACCAATATTGGAGTCACTGGGAGTATATGCTTTCTTCACTCTCTTCCGGGATATTAGTGTTTTGATGGACTGGCCTCTTTATGAGCAGAAGGGATCTCAGAATGATTCAATATGTTCTGTACAGAATACAAAAAAAGAATAAGAACACAGTATGCATTCCACCTCACACTGACTCTTTTTGACCATGGACTTGATGCCCAATCACTTTTCTCAAGGATGACATGAAAGAGCACAAGCTGCACTGATTATTTTCAAATTACTGATTCTCAAACAAGTGTGGCACACTTGTGCTAAATTCTCCCTGAAATGCCCATTTCCTTGACTTCAGAGATGGCATTTGTTCACCTATGGAAGGAAATTAAATAGCAATAGTTATTGAATTCTTTCTTAGAAATTGTCCCACACTACAATGATCCAAATGTTTTACCCTTGCCAGTTTCTCCAGACTTGCCCCTAATCTCTCCATCTCATTAGCATAAACACTCCTTTCTCTTGAAAGAAATGACATACTCATTTTTACTGTAAGGTATTTGCTTCAGCTATACCCTCTTCTGAGAATATTCTCCCCAAAGACATTTTCATAGATATCTAGTTCTACCATGTTGGTCTTTAATAATTATCACAGCTTAAAGGAAATCTTTCCTGACCCTTCAATTTTTTTATTCTTTGTTTCTGTTTTCAACATAATGCTTATAACTATGTGATAATCCTTCATTTTCTATGTGTTAATTATCTTTCCCCCAAGCCTGATGGTCATTTTCAGGAGAGGAAAAAAATGTATATATTGAACATTCTTTCTCTACATTTTGAATTATAAGTGGTGCAGGAACATTATCCAATAAAATTTTGGTGCAGTGAATGAATGACACTTTACCGTTGGAATTTTTTTCACTTTTAAAATAGATTATACATGTAAGTTTTTTGCACCAACTTAACAAAGGATTGCATAAGAAATTATAGCAAGTACTTTAATTTTATGTTTCATTTTCACAATATACTGGACCTTTGGAATTTAGCCACATTTGCTCAGCAGGGAAACTTTGAGCACATTTTACTGTATATGGCATGGTTAGGTCTGAGATATTACTGATTTACTAACACCAGGTGTTATGTCTTCTAAAAAATAAAAGAATAGTCATGATTTGCTTTAATTAAAGGACAGGACACAAACACTCCATGAGGCATTCCTGGAACCAGGAGTGCTTCAAAGATCAGTTCATCTCAGGAAAGGCATAACGGCATTTTTCCTCAAGCGCTCTTTCAGAAAGTGAGTTAATCCTTCTTTACACAAGGACAAGGTATGAGGTTTCAAATAATTATTTATGAATAATGAATTTCAAAATACTTTAATAGATACTAAGCACTAGAAATAACTTAGATGAACTAGCTCATCAGTTCACAGAAGGTTTCATTTCGGGAGCACAAAGAAACAAATAACTATTAAATACCTCCATGAAGATACCCAGTCATATTATTTGTTGATAATTAAGCTCATATCTAATAAAAATAATTTTTCAACATATAAATTTGGCAAGTATAATATTCCATTGTTTGTATATATTATATTTTATTTATCTGTTAATTGGTTGATGGACTCTTGGGTATTATTCAGCCATTAAAAGGAATGAAGGGAACAAACAGCAAGATGGTAATGGAGTAAAAGGCTCCTAGAATCAGCTCCTGCTGCAGGGCATTAAGTAAACAACCAGAGCTATCTGGAGCTAACTGAAGCACCTGTTTGGAGTCTCCAGAAGATCAGAAGAGCATCCTGCCCCATCCTTAAAGGAATGGAAGGGGACTGCCCATCAGCAGAGAAGATTCAGAAGTAGAGTACTTCATGCCACAGAGGCCAGTGCCCATCCTCCACTGGGGGCACAAGCTGCCACACGAGGTTTTCCCATGGCTGGAATTGAAAGCTCCAATTCCAAAAAACAGGGGAGAAAGAGATGATTGGGCACTAACTTCAGCTACTTATGAGTAAATTCAGTGGGCTAAAATATAATCCTGAGAACAGCTGAAGTTTGAGCCTGTCCAAGTCAGAAAGAGGCCAGTAGCCACCATCTTAACTCCATGCCAGGCATGAGGGGAAGTAGGGCAGACTGAAAATCACAATGTTGGTAGTGACCAGCTTCTTTCCATCCAGATAAGATTGCAGTTCTAGCCTAAGCCCCAGCCCCACTTCTGAGAGGGAGAAAGCTGGGGAGACCTGCTCTAGCCTCTCTTGGAAACTACCGGCCAAGCTGCGGAGGCTGATAATTGTCCTACTTTGACAGAGCAAGCTGCCACAGGTGGTATTCTGTGGCTGGAATTAGAAGTTCCATTTCCCCAAAACAGGGGAGGATGAGATGTATGGCAACTGATTTTGGCCACTGATTAGTAGAATCTGTTGGCTAAGGTATAACCCTAGGAACAGCTAGGGTGTGACTCTGTCCAAGTCAGAAAGATGCCAGTGACCACCATTTGGACATGGCACCCAGCATGAGGGGAAGCCAGGATAAATGAAAATCACAGTGATGGTAGGAACTGATTTCTTTCACCCAGACCAGACTGCAGCCCTAGGCTAGGCTTCAACTCCACCTCTGGCAGGGAGGAGGCTGGTGGACCCTGCACCAGCCTATCCAAGTAACTGTAGGTAACTTCAGCTGGCACAAAATGAATAATTGGAAGTCTATCGGGACAACTGCAGTCATCTTGAACCTGCACTGCATAGAGTGCTGCACTCACTTGTAGCTCCATCCCTGCCCCAGGCAGGGGAGAAGGAGATATGAAGCCTTATCATTCCCTCTGGGCAACACAGCCTATGCCTGCACAACTTGGATTATTCCACAAAGATGTGACTCTGTTCTCCCAGGAGAAAGTTGGGAGAAGCTTCATTGGTCCCTGGGATAATGAGAGCAGCTTGAACCTCCACAGCTTATAGCACCAACTACATCCTTGGCTCCTACTCCACAACCAGAAAGAGAGAAAGGGCAGGAAGCCCTAAACTAATGAGGAAAACTGCACCCAGAAAAAAAAAACAAAACTCTAGTAACCTAAATGTCAAGACACCAACAAAAAATTACAACCCACACCAAATAACAGGAAAATAAGGTCCAGGTAAAGGACAAAGATTAGCTTCCATATGACATAAAAGACTTGAGACAACTAATCACAGATGCTCAAACAAATATCCTTAATAAATTCAATGAGATGACTAAAGAGATTAAGGATATTAAGAAGACATTGGATGAGCACAAAGAAGAATTTGAAAGCACACATAGAAAAATAGCCAATCTTATGGTAATGAAAGGCACAATAAATGAAATTTAAAAACATAGGTATCATATAATAGCAGATTTGAGGAGGCAGAAGATAGATAGGTGAGCTTGAAGAAAAGGCCTCTGAAAGGGAACATACAAAAGAACAGATGAAGAAAAGACTGGGAAAAACTGAACAAGGTTTCAGGGAACTAAATGACAGCAAGAGGCATGCAAACATACATGTCATGGGTGTCCCAGAAGAAGAGAAGGGAAAAGGGACAGAAGGCATATCTGAAGAAACAATGGTAGAAAATTTCCCAGCCCTATAGAAGGACATAGATATCCATGTCCAAGAACCACAATGTACTCCCACCTGAAAAAATCCAAATAGATCAACTCCAAGACACATACACATCAGAAAGTCAAATGCCACAGACAAAGAGAGAATTCTGAGAACAGCAAGAGAAAAGCAGTGCATAACATATACCCAATAAAATAAAGTGCTGATTTCACACCAGAAACCATGGAGGCAAGAAGATAGTGGTATAATATATTTAAGATACTACAAGAGAAAACCTTCCAGCCAAGAATCTTATATCCAGCAAGACTGTCTTTCAAAAATGAGGGCTAGGTTAGAATATTCACAGATACACAGACACTGAGAGATTTTCTAACCAAGAGACCATAGTTTCAGGAAATGCTAAAGGGTGTGCTAGAGCCTGAAAAGAAAAGACAGGAGAGAAAAGCCTGGAAAACAGTCTAGAAATGAAGATTATATCAATAAAAGTAACCAAAACTGTCAAAAGAGTGGTAAAAATAAAACATGAAAGATAAAACTCAAAAAGGAATTAAGTTAACCAATGACATAAAGCACTTGTATTCAGAAAACGGCCACACAATATTAAAAGAAATCATAAAAGTCCTAAATAACTGGAAGAACATTCCATGCTCATGGACTGGAAGACTAAATATCATGAAAATATCAATTCTACTCAATTGATATACAGATTCAATGCAATCCTGATAAAAATTCCACCAGCATTTTAAAAATTGAAAACATGATTATCAAATTTATTTGAAAGGTTAAGGGGTCCTGAGTAGCCAGAAACATCTTAAATAGGAAAATCAAACTCTCCTCTCCAGACTCTAAATTATATTTCCTAGCTACAGGGGTAAAAACTGCATGGTACTGGCATAAAGACAGACACAGAGACTAATGGAACCAAATTTATGGTACATAAACAGACCCTCACATGTATGATTAAGTGATTTTTGACTAGCTGGTCAAACCCTTACAGTACAGGCAGAACAGTCCATTCAACAAATGGTGCTGAAAGGACTAGATATCCATAGCCAAAGGAAGGAAAGCAGACCCCTATCTCACACATTCAAAATTAACCTAAAATGGATCAAAAACCTAAAAATAAAAGCAAGAACCATACATCTCCTAGAAGAAATTGTAGGAAAATATCTCAAGCTCTGGTGGTAGGTGGTGGATTCTTAAAGGAAATGGACTACTATGTTTAATACATGTAGAAGTTTTAATTAGCTTTACTGTAAAAGTGTGGATATGTATAGAGTGGATGTTAACACATAGTGACTAACAGCTAGTTCATAAATGGGGATGTGACTGAAAATGGTAGTCTAGGTATGTAAATGCCAATTGACAGAATGCTAGAGAATAATCTAAGAACTAAATAGCACAGCAAACCAAGAGGTGGATGAGAATTGTAGCTGATGGCACAGATGCAAGAGGGTCCTCTGTGAGCTAGACAAATGTACATCACTACTGCAGGGTGGTGGGAATGTGGAGAAGCAAGGGAAAAATACAACTGGATCGACCTATGGACTGTGGTTAGCAGTAATAATGTAATATGCTTGCAACTATGCCAAAGATGTACCATGTTGATAATGGGGCAGAATGTGTGCCAAATTAAACTATGGATGTGGTAACAATCAGATGGTTGTATTTTATCTGTAACAAATATTCCACCACAGTATGGTGTGTTGATAGATGGATGTTGTTTGGGAATTCTGCACATTTGCATGATTGTTTTATAAGTTTACAATTCTGTCATAAAAAATATATATATTTAAAACATAATAATAGGGTGGGTTGGGGGGAAAATACACCAAATGTAAGATAAGGACTTTAACTAGTCGTAAGATTTTGATAATATTCTTGCATAATCTGTAACAAATGTCTCACGAAAATGCAAGTTGTTGGTGGAGGGTTGGTGTATGGGACCCCTGTATAAAGTTATGCATGTTTGCTTTGTGAGTCCACAACTTTTACTATACACTTATTGTTTATGTATGTTCACATATAATTGATATAAAGATAATAATAATAGGGTGGATTGGGGAAAATACTTTTGTCAATGCTCTTTAATCATTAGTTTAAAATGCTTAAAAACAATGTAAGGTATTAGTGGTAGGGTGAGTTATGAGAGTCCTGCATGGTGTTATGTATGTTTGTTTTGTAATTTCATAGCTATTACTATGCACTTATTATTTATGTATGTTTGTGTGTGATATATTTCAATACATTTTTTTTAAATAAAAAAAAGAAGTTCTGATATGGGACAATGTAGATGAACCCTGAAGACATCATGTTGAGTGAAATAAATGGGACAGAAAAAATAATTATTGCTTGAATTCACTGTTCTGAAATAATTAGAATAAACAAACTCATAGAGTCTGAATTAGAATATAGGTTATCAAAGGATGGAGTGGGCATAGGGAATGCAAAGTTAAAGCTTATAATTTACAGCATTCTTATGTGGAATGATGGAAAGATTATGGTAACTGATGGCGGTGATAGTAGCACAACGTTGTGAATGTAAATAACACTGAAATTTACCTCAATGTTTCTAAAAGGGGAAATGTTAGATTGTCTGTATGAAAACAGAATAAAATTTTTAAAAATAGTCCATGCAACTGTACTATACAGTGAACTCAATGTTAAACCATGGTCTATTATTATTCATACAATTGTTGAAACATATTATATTAATTGCAGTAAATGCTCCACACAAATGCAAGGGGTTAATAATAGGGTGATAAATGGGGATCCTGTATCTTATGCATGATTTTTCTCTAAACATACAACTTTTCTAATAATGAAAAAAATGGGGAAAATTTGGCAAGTAGATAATTAGAAGAATTTATTTGTCTTTAAGAAAGAATTCATTTTTTTTTTCTTTGCAATAGGGAAAATATTTGCTCTAAAGTGTTTTGGAGTAATATCACTCATTTCCATGTCTTTATTTTATTTCAGTACTCTTTATTGAGTTATAACTGTGAAAAGCAAATTATTTCATTCATCTAAAATAACTTTGCCAGTATGTCAGATATGAATACATGAGAGGTTTTTTTAAAAAGATTTATTTTATTTGTTTATTTCTCCCTGGCCCTCTCTTTGTTTGTTTGTTTGCTTGTTTTTTAGGAGGCACTGCAAACAAACCCAGGACCTCCCATCTGGTAGGCAGGTACCTAACAGCTTCAGCCACACTTGTTTCCTTTGACTTTTTCACCTATTTAGTTACTTGCCCTCCCTTTTGAAAGTATTAGTTGAGATTATTAAGAAACAAAGACAAAATTTCATTTTTTCCCATTGAAATATCCAGAGGTACAAAATATTGAATTAGCATTTTAAACAGTCATAATAGTATGCTTAATTCTTCTTCTTTTTGATGAGACAGAGAAAATCAGAGATATGGAAACTCTCCTTCAAAAAATTGAAATTTATCATGAAGGGAAAAATTCATGCTTAATGAACTATTAGAGGTATTTTAGAAAAAGATAACAGTATGTCATTTAATCAAATGTAGGAAGGAATTTAAAAAATTATTTATTAGTATATTATCTCATTACTTCCATAACATTATTTTAAAAAACTTTTTTATCATGTAACAATTCAAATACCATGGTATTTAGATCTTTAATATTAATCAAAATAAATACGTTTTCCTGTTTCCATTCCAAAATACCATGTAAAAAATCAGACTCTAATGACATTGAAGTATTTATTTCCTTAGAGACATTGGAAATGTGAAAATAAGGAAGTTCCATTATAATGAAATTCAAAGTATTTTAAACTGGTTTAGGGGAAAAACAATACTGTGATATAAATATAGAAATACATTTGACACACAAGTGAAATCGAATTTCACATTATTTTATTTTCAATAACAGCACTGCCACTCACGATTTTCAACACAGAGATATCCCCTGCCAAAACGTTTATTTGCCTTCTTTTTGTCACCTCACCCAAAAATCAACTTTTTCTACGAGAGACTTATGAAATTTTTCTGCTCAGCAATAGAGTCTTTAGACCAGTTATAATCAGAGATATCACAGAAAGAAACTTCTGAATTCAGGTTTTAAATACATAATTCATTATGTTAATAAACTTCTTTAACTGATGCTGTTTTTGTTAACAAATTTGCAGTTATCTCATTAAAACATAGAAAATATATTTGCATTAATTTACAAAGAGTAATTTTTCATTTGTAACTAGACTGTATATAATAAAAAATGTTAGAACACCTCTATATGATGTTTTACAAATTTTATCACTCACTGAAAGTAGCTGTTCCTTTGCTTTAGTTTTATGCACATATGTGAGAAATATGGATTATTTACAGTTATTTGATATAAGAATCTATTTTCAGTTGAACCTTATTGGATTGATTATATTATTATTCTTGTAGAAGAATCACATTGTTTCCCTGAATCACCTTACATGACATCATATGATCATTTAGGATACTCCATTTGATTTTCGGAGTAGGGGCAAAAAAAACACAGGACAAAATTTAATGCGAATATTCCAATATGAAAGTAGAAATCTGATAATTTGTGCAGAGGTCATATGGGTTAACAAACAATTTGCCCACTTTTCTATGCTATATCCAATTTGCAATTGGTGTAACACAAGATAAAATGGTTTCATTGACTTGAATCTTCTTGATGGTTTTGCATGTCAGTAGAGTAAGCTGCTATGCTTGTGTGATGTGAGGAGTTTTACTGTTATTACAATGAGAACACAATTGTGACTATGGTTCATTGTCATGACAACATATGCTTTCTATTTGATAGCCAATACCAATTCCTTGCACTTTTTTCTCTGCTATTGAAATCTTAAAAACCATATAGTGAAAACATGTAGCTCTAAGTGTAATTTAATATGACGCTAATTTCAATGCAACTATTGAAAATTCTTCTCAGATATTCCAAGCTTTTTTTTTCACAACTAATGTTTGATTGACAAATATGATTCAAAACAATAGTTGAGGAAATGCAATGAATTCTGAACTTTTTCAACATGAATCTACTGATGCCCTGAGAATAATCAGGTAACTGACTACAGAATTGTACTCACTTTAGGATGCTTGCTTTCATAATAATTCCAAGACTCATTTTCTCTGTAACTTGTTAGAAATAAGTTTGTCTTCTTTTATGTGTCTTTGAAGAAGGTAGTTGGTTAATAAATATCAGCTATACATTACAACAAGTTTAAGAGATACTTGTATTTCATGAAAATTTTTCCAAAATTGTGAAATTATTGTGAGTTGCTTATTTTATCTCTATTTAGTTATCCATTTCATTTTAAATAATATGAAATGATCTAGTCTCACTTGGTTACATATCTTCTGTCCTCAACACTTTGTCTGTCTAGAATAGAAGGATTTTGCAATTTTTTTTTCAGTATACCATTTTACATATACTATAGTTGTAAAATATCAGGTCATATATGATGTTACAAACAAATAATATGAAAAAATAAATTCTTAATACTACAAATGATAACTTAGACAAGATTCATCAGGCATTACAAATTTTAGTGTTTTTTTCATCTGTTTAATGAAATTTATCTGGACATAACTGCAATGCATATTTTAAAAAAATTTTCCAACCTCATGTATTTATGTCAGAATATCACAAGAAGGGAATTTAATCCTTTTTAACTCTGAAATGAAGTGGTGAAATAAATAAATAATACTGTTATGGTATTTTATTTCCTCCTAAGTCAAAAGACATTTGTTTGTTGTCTGTGGCAACTTGTTTTTTCTGGAAAGTAGATGCTGAGACAGGCATACAAAAATGTGTATTGGCGAGTAACACCTATGAATTAGATAGGAATATGTTCAGGGAGAACCATCAGAATAAAATGCCAACTTGACAAAGCCTTTGCTAACCTAAGGAAGAGTTCTAGAGCAAAGTCCTGCCATTCTTGGAAATGGCTAGGTTTTTGATCCAATGACTTTTTCAGATATTGTCTGAGTACCCCATAACACAGTCTTGCTGGTCATTGGCTTAGGTCTGTCCTAAGAAGAACTATTATCTAACCAATCTCCTTACAGCTGTACAGCAAGCGCATCCTTAGATGTAATTCTGCCTAAATATGGCATTTAATTCTCTCTTTTATTCATATCTAATTCCATCTAAGTCCTAATTACTTTTTTCTGTTTTTTTTTTTTTTGTATATAACTTTTACTTGAATTCATTTGAAGGAAAAACAGTCTTGCTCTTAACATAATTTTGTTTATCTTTTCAAGCTTTAAGCATAATTTGGTCAATCATCCAATGAGACATTCTTTCATGACAAAGAGAACCAAAAAAAACAAACAAACAAACAAATTACACAAATATTGCACATTGAATATTGAACAATGTATCATTAAAGTTATAATTCTCCTGTTCTCTTTCCAACATACATTTTTAATAATCTATAAATAATTTGTAAGACCTCATGACACTAGAAGCTCAATAACTTGTGAAATTAGCCTTAACAAGTAGTATGCTAAAAGAAAACCTACTAGTTTTCAGAGGTAGAATTTAAGCTTTACATTTGCAAATAATTATTTTTTTATCTCATTGCTTTTATTAAAATCTGTGTCCCAACTTTTTCCAATTCAACTGAGACCATTCTTAGGAAACAAATCAAAGAAAAAGCTACTTTTGCTAAAACACCTAAGTGTGATAATCTCAAAAATGAGTTAAATCACCACAGTATCTTTAATTTCATCTGACATGGCAAGTAACCAAAAATAAGTTATGCATTGACTACAATCCAATGAAGCTAAAAATCAATAACAGGGAGAAATAGAAAATTACAAATATGTGGAAATTGAGCAATACACATTAAACAACCAGTGGCCAATGAAAAAAAATTTTTTTAATAAAAATAAAAAGGAAAATTAAGAAATAGCTTGTTTTTGAATGAAAATGAATAACATAAAAAAATCCTAAAAAATCTACAAGAGAGCTACTAGAGCCAATAAGCATATTCAGCAAATTTGTGGGATACAAGATCAACATGCAGAAATCAGTATTGTGTCTATCTAAACACTAGTAATGAGCAATGTGAGGAGGAAATTAAGAAAAAATATTCCAGCCAAAATAGCAACTAAAAGAATCAGATAGCTAGAAATAAATTTAACCTAAGATGTAAAGGACTTATACAAAGAAAACCACAAAACATTGCTAAAAAGAAATCAAAAGACCTAATAAATGAAAGGGCATTCCATGCTTATGGATTGGATGATTAAATATTATGATGTTATCTCCATCCAAAGCAATTTATATATTCAATGAAATTCTACTAAAAATTCTAATAGCCCTTCTTTGCAGAAAATGGAAATCAAAGCATCAGATTTATATGGGAGAGTAGTGAACCCCAAAGAGTCAAAACCAACTGCAAAAATTGAACAAAAGTGGAGGACTCACACTTCATTATTTTAAAACTTACTATGAATTTACAGTGTTCAAAGAAGCATTGTACTGGCACAAAGACATACCAAACCAGTGGAATGAATTGACAGTTGAGAAATAGACCCAAACATCTATGGACAATTGATTTTTGACAAGGGTACCAAGCCCATTCAATTGGGAAAGAATAGTCTTCACAACAAATGGTGCTGGAACAACTGGCTATCCATTCACAAAAGTATGAAGGTTGACCTGTCTCACACCATATATAAACATTATGTCAAAATGTACCAAATCTAAATATAAGAATGAGGTGTATAAAACTCCTACAAGAAAAGGTAGGGAAGCATCTTGTGTTAGGTATTGGTTTTGTTAGACTTTACACCAAAAGCACAAGCAACAAAAAGAAAAATAAAAAAGTGGAACTTTATCAAAATGTAAAACTTTGTGCATCAAAGGATTGCATCATGAAAGTAAAGAGACAAACAAGAGAATGGCAGAATGTATTTGGAACCTACATATCTGATGATTTAATATGTAGATCAATAAAGAAATCCAGTAATTCAACAACGAAAACATAAATAACCCAATTTCAAAAGCGGGCAAAAGTCTTGAACAGATATTTCTTGAAAGTTGACATACAAATGCTCAAAAGCAGTTGAAGAGATAGCTCATCATCAATAGTCATCAGGGAAATGCAAACCAAGACCACAGATGGACACCATTTCACACCAGAGATATTATATTTAGCTACTATTTTTTTTTTTAAAGCACATAAAGAAAAACACATTTTAGAAAGGATACAGAGAAATAAGAATACTTGTTCATTGTTTGGGGAAAGTAAAATGTTGCACCCACTTTGAAAACAGTTGAATAGTTTATTTGAAAGTTAAATTTAAAACTACCATATGACCTGGAAAACCAACTTCTAAGTATATACTCCAAAGGATTGAAAGCAGGGACGTGAACAGATATTTTCACCCAGGGATCACAGTGATATCATTCATATCTGCCAAAAGATGTACACAACCCAAGTGTACATCAAAGGGGTAAACAAAATGTGGTATATGCATATATACAATGGAATATTTTTTTCAACCATGAAAAGGAACAAAGTTTTGATGTTTGTGACAACATGATTGAATCTTGAAGACGTTGTGTTGAATGAAATAAACCATGCAGAAAAGGTCAAATGTTGTATAATCTCACTGATATGAAATAGTTTAAGCAATCAGATTCATAGAATCAAAAGCTAGAACACAGGCTACTAGGAGCTACAGTAGGGGGTGCTGAATAGGGATTTAATAGTTAACTGGTACAGAATTTCTGTTTGTGGTGATGGACAAGTTTTGGTGATGGTAATGGTAATGAATGGTGGTGATGATAGCTCAACAATGTGAATGTAATAGAAAGCACTTAATTATATATTTGTATGTATTTAAAAGGGGGGGGTATCTTTAGGCTATATATATTAGTAGAATAAAAATTTAAAAGAAAATATCCATAGACTCTATAATACAAATAGTGAACCCTATTATAAATTAGACTATCGTTAATCATAAATTACAATCATATTCTCTCATCGACTGTAACAAACTTACCACACTGATGCTAAAAGTTATTAATTGGGGCAGGTACCTGTGAACTCTATTTTCTGAATGATTTTTCTATAAATCTACAACTTCTCTAATCAGTAAAGGAAACAGTACTTCCATTACTGTCTGTTGTGAATTACTTTATACCAGACCAACTTTCTCAATAAGGACAAGTATAAAAGCTGGATAAAGTTAAAAACTTGGAAAAATAATGAAGTCAATTCAAAGTATTAGAAAGCAACCAAGACAGCTAATAATTGAGAAAAGAAGACCCCAGAGTTAAGTGAAAATGCATTAGGCCATGAGGGATGAGATGATTAGACGTCAAATTGAAATCAGAGCTAAGATACTGAAAAAACTCAGCAGCCATATTGGTAGCCTCAGTGTGCTTGTAACACAAAACTTGGAATTCAGAAGGCAAGGAGAAGAGACTCTGTTAACCACCCCATAGACTTCTGAATTGCTATAACCTCAGAGGGAAGTTAATCAGGGAAAAGAGTAGCCCTCACAAAGCTGAAACCCAGAGTTAAATTTCTTTCTCCAAATCAAAGCAGAGAAAGGAGAGGGATAAAATGATATTGGAATGGTGTGAAGATTGCTACAAAACACAGGATAAACACAATGCCACACCTAGTACACTACTAACAAGCAAATCTGGATTTTCAAATCATACACACAAGACTTAGTTGTCTTAGATATGAAGACCTATTCCTCAGATCTTTCTTGCCACCTTGGGTACATATTTCCTACCTATGATAATACTGACCATCTCTAGTGAAGTTCATGGGGTCACTTTGCCCAAAGGAGAAAGTATTTAAGTTAGGAGATATTTGCATTTTCAACTACAGAATTTTTTTAAAAGGTATTTTTTATTTTAATTTTTCAGATTACATAAATGCTACTTCAAAAATATAGGGTATTCCCATATACTCCATGCCCCCACACACTTTCCCACATTAACATTTTTCATTAGTGTGGTACATTTGTTAAAATTTATGAACACATTGAAACATTGCTACAAACCATGGTCTACAGTTTGCATTTATAGTTTACTATAATAGTTTACTGCACTTCACAATTTTATAGGTTTTGAAAAAGTGTTTAATGGACTGAATTCGTCTTTGAAATGTCATGCAGGACAATTCCAATGTTCCAAAAATACCTCCATTTAAACTACAGAATTTTTAATAGCTATATAACATTAGTCAGGAAACCATGCCTTATAGTTTCTAGATTCATATAAAGTAATTCCTTAGCCTTAATATTCTCCTAAGGACATTTAGTAGATAAACTTCCCTCCAGTTAGGAAGTACTATTAAAATCTTTTTCTAGAGGTTCAGGTGTTATTTTTGAGATTATGTTTATGTGTATGTGTGTGTTTTGGTTGTTATTATATTTTTGTTTTCTATTTCTCTTACTATATTTTTTAAGACAAATTATTTTATTTTATTTTCTTTGATGAATTCTAAAATTATGTGCAAGCTTTGTTTTAAAAATACATGTCTTGATCATGTTGAAAGTATAATGGTATTTCAGAAAGAATATATATTTTCATATGTTCTTACATGAAAACAATATATATTAGATAGTAAATCAATTGATAAGAGAATAGGCAAACAAATTTTTACTCAATATTGAAAAGTTACTTTTCACAGTTTTACAGTTACAAAACTTATTTTAAAATAATAATAAATGTATCCTTCCATCAATATGCATTAGTCATTTATGGTTTAGCTCATTACATGATGTTTTATTATTTTATTCCTGGAATAAACTCTAGTTGATAAAGCAACATAATTTACCGAGCATATTACTGGAATGTTTTGCTGGTAATTCCAAAAATTTTGCATGGAAGATTAAGCTGTAGTTTCCTTTTGTGTGTAGTAACTTAAGGGTTTATTGACATTACTCTCTTAAAAATAAACTGATCTCTGATGTCAATTTTTTGGAAGTTTGAAATAACAGTTCTAAAACTTTAGTTTTAGAAGTTTAAAAAATTTGAGCAGGATCATGCTATATTTTCAGCTTACTCTATTACTTTTTTTTAGCACTTAACTTTGACAATTTTCAGTCCAGTAAAATAAAGAGATTTTATTAGCATTAAACATTATATAATAGTTTCTTATAATGCTTCAGTTTTTAAAAGCTTTTTTGAATTATTGGCTTTTTAAAATGCAAATATCACCAATAATTGTTGCTTATATAATTTTTCATTAAGGGCAACTCTAAGATTTCCTTTGGGCCTAGAATATTAATTATGCACCAAAAAGAACATATGCTTTTTAAATTTTTAAATAAACTAATTTAAAAATTATAAAATTATTAAAAGTATGAAAGTAATGAGCATATATATTAAATCCCTAGCTAAGTAATATGTTACCTAAGGAAAAAATATTTAATTTCTTCAATGGAAGATAAAATTATCATTACTGGTGAATGAATGATACAATTTCTTTCTAAACACCCCAACAAGAAAAACACATTAACGTTTGTAACAAAATTCTGCAATGTTACTGGATCAAACAAAGTGTGCAAAAACCAGTAGGTTTTCTATTTACCATTAGCAACAATTATAAAATATAATCTTAATTAAACTTTTCAAAAGGATGTAGCAACAAAAAAATTAGAAAACATAGAAATTTTCTAACAAACATTATGAAAAAACATTTAGAAAGAATATTGTAAAATATTTAGATGTTAAAATACCATAACGATTTCAGTATACTCAAATAAATCTATAAATTCAATAAAATTGCAAATGAATATCTTTAAGGATTTTGCCTTGAAATTTACAAGGTGACTGCAATGTTTATGTTGAATATATAGAAGTCATTATTAGCAAGACAATATTAAAGAAGAATAAGTGGACCTTGGTCAACTGATTTTAAGCCTTGCAATCAAGCTAGAGTAATCAAGATAGTGGGGTATTGGCATAGAAATAGACATGCCAATTCATCAGATCTGAAAACTATGAATTCACACATTTAGGAAGATTGAAATGCAACTGAAAAGCAGAGCAGATCCATATGAAAAGGAAGGGTTATTCTATTCATGTTGGTAGCTTTTTCTTTATGTATAGGAACATAAAATATGTTTTGATTCCATTATTACTCACAAACAGAATCCTAAATAAATTTCTCCATAATCATGATGATAATGATGATTAAAAAAAAAACATAGTAAAAATAGCACTAGCAATCCTAAAATGTGCCTGCCCTGTATCAGGCATGGACTGAGTACCAAGAAACACAATGCCATTCAATTGTCATAAATGTCTTTGATAAATGAGATATAGTCCCTATCAAAATCGTGTATTTGAAAATCAATGATCTTAAATATTGTACAATAATGACAAAATGAAAGAACATAAGACCCGGAATAAATATTTCTGTGCACTTTTGTTCCATTATGCTACTACCTACATACTGTAAATATTAAAAAAACAAAGTCAATTAACTTTGGAAGAAATATCAATGCATGACTTTTTAAAATTCTAAGTGTTCTCAACTAATGTTTTTTTCTTTTTATTTAGAACAATGTCAAACTAATTATTTTGGCTATGATGGACATTCAATTGTACAGCAGTCACAATAAGAGAGGAAAAAACTTGATCATAGGTGTACTGAATCACAGGAATTTTGGAATATCAGTAACAAGTAAAGATAAAGTTGCAAAATCCCCAACCCATCTAAACCATATTTGGGACTTTGTAAAAGCAAGTTCTGTCATGTCTATCTGCATAGTTCAAATCCACAACACTACTCAGAACAGAATGCTTTGACTGAGAACATTTTTCATAGCACAAAATTTGGCATGTCCATATTTCACAAGGTTTATCAATATTTTATACATCTTTTTGTTCACCTGACTCTGGGTTACCAGTTTACCATCAGCAATTTTTATTGACATTATCAAAACAATGCTTGTGCCTGAGACATGTAATTTCTTTTGTAACATACTCTTAAGCTTTATATACAATGTTTCAACATTATTTGATAAATACTTACCTTCCATGAAGGAGATATCAGAAAGAATAGAAGCTTGGACTGTGATATTTGACTTTCCCTCATTCAACTTTATAAGTTTTTTTTTTTTCCTGTTACTTACTGTTACACTGTGTGAAATGTATTTCAAATCTTTTCAACAGATCAGCAAGTGCTTTCTTTCTGAGAACCAGCATGGAATAGAAGAAACAATTATTTTAAAAGTATACATATCTAGTTTCAGATTTTAGCTTTCCTTATTTTATGACTTCAACCTGCTACTCAGTGTTTCTAAAACTTGGTTTCTTCGTTAGCAAAATGGAAATATAATGCCTTGTCATAGGAGATTATTTTAAAGAAAGATGAATAAAATAAATGCAAAAGTAGATCCTCTAAGTAAATTTCCTTCATTAAATTCTTTATAATATGAACATGAAAATGACATTGTATTGTGAAAGAGTGAATTCTAATATCTCTGTTTACTTAGTCATTAATTCTATAACATTTCTTTCAATTTTTCAATTGATAGCTAATTAGAAACAAATATAGCCTATTAATGAGTTGGATTGTCTTTATGCAAATTACTATATTTTAAGTTAAAATTGTGGATTTCATTTTACTGGTCACAAAATAATTATTTCTACAGTTTTACCACTTTTAGTGGATTTAGAGTTTTGAATATTATATTTAAATGTAGGTTTTTAAATTTATGACAAATTACTTTAATAATATACAAAAAGTACCCAACTTCATGTATGCTTTGCCAGGGCATTGAGCATACTGTACACATTAAACTTTTGGGCAGATAGTCAGAGATTTAAGGATCCTCCACACTCCAGGAAAAAAAAAAAAAAAAACCTGACATCATAGGACAAGAAGACTTTACAAAATACCATGTATTTAAAGACATAATTGTTAGAATCTAAAAATATTCTGTCAGTTAATCATGGTTTTTAACTTGTTACAGGATAATTGTTTCAGGGGGAAATTATTCATGTTTTTATCTTCATTGTCTCATTTTGTATTATAAAGCCACTTATATACTTCAATGTGATTTGAAATATACTGACAAAGTTTTGCTCCTTCCCAGAGAAGATGTATATTCTTTCTTTTTATGTATAACATTAATGTTAAGCTTAAAGAAATTTTCTCTAAAACATTATATGTTGAAATTTAGATACAAAATAAATTAATTAAACCTCTTAAAATTTCTTACCATTTATTAATCTACTGTGCTGCCATATCTGAAGAGTTCATCAAGGTTTGAAGGTAAACTAAAAAAATTATAATGTGATATTATAAATATTCTTAAGCATTCAGAGTGAGAGTAATGGCAAATGTTACTCCTTTTTGATATCTCGATTTTAAATAAAACTTTATTGAAGTATATCATTCATAACATGAACATACATAAACAATAAATGTATAATAATAAAAGTTGTGAACTTACAAGACTAACATGATATCATCAGACAGGGCTACCGTACATCACCACAGCACCAACACCTTTTATTGTTGTGAAACATTTGTTGCAAACTATGAAAGAGCATCATCAAAATATGACTACTAACTATTGCCCATATCTTACATTTGGTGTATTTTTTCCCAAACAACCCAATTATTAACTCCCTGTATTAGTATTATAAATTTGTTATGGTGCATGAGAGGACATTCTCAATATTTGTTCTGTTGTCCAGAGTCCAACTTCCACCACTGGATGCTGTGTTATACAGCCCCATGCTTGGCACAATCCATCCAAAGTATACACTCACTGATCCTCATTTTCATCACCAAGTTGTGCTGTCATCACCTCAGTCAATTTTAGAATGTTTTCATTACTCCAAAAGGAAATATCCCATACGCCCTTATACCCACCTATTTTGTCCCTTAGAATTGATATTTCTTCTTTGCCATTCCTGCAAAAATATTACAAATAATATTGTTAGCTATTTTCCATAAGGTACATCAGTTAGAGTTTCCCATGTATCACTGTATCCTTATCATTTTGTAGAGCATTCTTATACTTACAGTATTAATCACAATCTTCATCCACCACTGAAATCAGTATGTTATACATACTCTAGATTATTATCTAGCTTCCTTTCAATTAATATTTACCTCCACAGACTAACCCCTTTCAGCCACAACTACATTTATAAATCTGTAGTGTTAGTATACTCAGTATACTATGATCAGTTCTGTTCATTTCCACACTTTTACAATAAACCTTACTAGCAATTTTCCATAAATTAAGCATCAGCTTAATTCTCAATCAACATTCTATCTCCTAGTAACCTATACTCTAGCACTTACCTCTGTGAGTTTACTCATTGTATTTAGTTCATTTTAGTGAGACCATACAATATTTGTCTTTTTGTGACTGGCTTATTTCACTCAACATACTATCCTCAAGTTTCTTACATATTGTAATATGCATCCCAGTTTCATTTTGTTCTTACAGCTGAATAGTATTCCATTTTATGTATATACACATTTTGTTAATCCGATTATTGATTAATGAACTCTTGGCTGGTTCCATATTTTAGCAATTATGCAGAATGACAGTATGAACATTGGTGTGCAAATGTCAGTTCATGTTCTTGCTTTCAGTTCTGAATAATTTCCTAGCAATGGAATTGCTGGGTCATACAACAGTTCTATATTCATATTTTTGAGGTGCTGTCAAAATGTCTTTCAGAGAGGCTGCACCATTCTACATTACAATCAAGAGTGAAGGAGTGTTTCTGTTTCTCCATATCCTTTCCAGAACTTTTGACTTGCTATTTTTTTAATAATAGCCATTCCATGAGATGTGAAATGGTAAATCAGTGTAATATTGGTCTGCATTTTTCTAAATTTTTCATGTGTTTATTTGCCCTTTGTATTTCCTCATGAGAGAAATGTCTATTCAAGTCATTTGCCCATTTTTTAAATTGGGTTGCTTTTCTTTTTATAGTTGAGTTGTATGGTCTCTTTATACAACATGGATATCAAACCATTATCAGATATGTGGTTTCCAAATATTTTTCCCATTGAGTAGGCTGCCTTTTTACTTTCTTGACATATTTTGAAGAACAAAAGTGTTTAATTTTGAAGAGATCTCATTTATCTATTTTTTCTTTCAATGCTCATTCTTTGGGTGTAAGTTTTAAGAAACTACCGTATACCACAAAATCTTGAAGATATTTCCCTACATTTTCTTCTAGGAGATTTATGGTAGTAGCTTTAACATATAGGCTTCAATGCATCGAAAGTAAATTTTGTATGAGATGTGAGATAGGAATATGAATATCTAATTCACCCAGCACCATTTGTTGAACAGACTATTTGGCCCAGCTATGTGGTCTTGACAGCCTTGTTAAAAATCATTTGACTGTGGATGTGATTATCTACTTCTGAGTTCTCAGTTTGGTTCCATTAGTTAATATGTCTATTCTTATGCCAGTACTATGCTGTTTGTACCACTGCAGCTAAGATATAAGGTTGAACTCAGGAAATGAGAGTCCTCTAACTTTATTCTTTTTCTTAAAGAGATTTTTGGCTATTCAAGGTCCTTACCCTTCTAAATACATTTGCTAATTAGCTTTTCCATTTCTGGAAAAAAAAAGGCTGTTGGGATTTTTGGGGGATTGCATTGAATCTGTAAAGCAGTTTAGGTAGAACTGACATCTTAAGATTTAGTGCAACTTATGAACAGAGAATGTCTTTCCATTTATTTAGGTCTTCTTTGTTTTCTTTTAGCAATGCTTTGTAATTCTCTTAATACAGGTCTTTTATGATTTTTGTTAAGTTTATTCCTAAATATTTTTTAATGATTTATTTTATTTACTTTATTTATCCACCTTTCCCCCAGATAGTTTGCTCATCTGTCTGCTCATTGCTTTGCTTATCTGTCTGCTCATTGTTTTGGTTGCCTTCTCCAGGAGGCACCAGGAACCCAAACCCAGCACCTCACACATGAGAGACAAGTGCCCACCAAACTGAGGCACATCTGTCTCTCACAGGCTGCTATGCCTGCTGGTTTGTGGCCCTGCTTGTTGTGGTGGTGGCAACCTGTAGCTCATTGGGGCAGGGGTGGTGTCTAGTTTATTGCAGTGGGAGGAAACATCTGCTTGTCTTCTTTTAGGAAGCACCAAGACCCAAAACTGGAACCTCCCATGTGGTAGACATGCACCCAAGTGATTGAGGCACAATCACTTCCCTTATCCTAAATATTTCATTATTTTAGTTGTTGTTTTAGTTTGCCAGAATGACTGACAATGCAAGGTACCAGAAATTGGTTGGCTTTTATAAAGGGGATTTATTTGGGGTAAAAGCTTACAATTCCAAGGTGACTTTGAAAAGTCAAAACTGAGTCATCGTCAGAGATTCCTTTTCATCAAAATTAGTGCCATTTGGCTATAGAGGATGGCCAATGATTTCTATTGAAGTCTCTCCTTTCTGCAGCTGTAGGCAAACCTGGCATAGGACTTGTCTCTTACTCTGCCTTTTCTCTCTTTCTCTGGGTTTCAGCTATTTGATTGTCTTGAGGGCATCTCTCTTTGCAGTTCAGCTGTAGGCAAAACCTCTCTTATTTTGTATGAACAAATATGGTGACTTAACTTTCCTGTGTCTGTCTATCTGTGTATCCATTTTTATTAGATCCAAGAGAATGGAGACTCAACATGAATCAAGTCCCACTGACATTGTCAAATCAAAAGCCCAAAAGTGATCTTGACAAGGAATCTAATCAAAGGAACCTCAACAAAATTTAATTTAATTAAAGGGTATCATAATAATCACTGGAATAAACTAGTTAAAAACATAAACTTTCTCTTTTTGGAATTCAGGAAATAATCTCATGCTACCATAGTTACTATTAAAAAAATGGAATATTTTTTTCTGACTTCCTGCTAAGATGGTACAGGATCTTATCAACAATGAATAGCAAATGTTTTATTTCCTCCTTTCCTTTATGGGTGGTCTTATTTCTTTTTCTTGCCTAATTGTTCTAGTTAGATATTCTAACTAGAATAACAGTGGTGACAGTGGGCAGCCTTGTCTTGTTGACCTCAGCAAGAAAGTTTTCATTCATTTACTGCTGAGAACGATGAGAGCTATGTTTTTCATAATCCACTTTACCATGTTAAGAAAGCTTCCTTCTATTCCCCTCTTTAGGAATATTTTTATCAAGAAAGGATGCTGCATTATGTCAAATTCCTCTTCTGCATCAATCAAGAGGATCATGTTATTTTTCTTCTTCAATTTATTAATATGGATTATTACACTAATTGATTTTCTTGTGTTGAACCATCCTTGAATACCTGGGATAAAACCCACTTGATCATGGTGTATAATTCCTTTAATTGGCTTTTGAATTTGGTTTGCAAGTATTTTGTTGAGGATTTTGTATCTGTATTCATTGGAGAAGTTGGTCTGTAATTGTCTTTTTACATGGTATCTTTCTGTTTTTGTTTGTTTGTTTGTTTTGTTTTTTTAATTAGGATGATGTTGGCTTCTTGACTATTTCTAAGGAGCTTAGTAGTGTTCCTTCCTGTTTAAATTTTGTTTTTGGGAAGAGCTTCAGCAAGATTTGTATTAGATCATCTTTCAGTGATTGGTAGAACACAAATATGAAGCTATACATTCCTGGGCATTTCATTTTTGTTAGCTGTTTTATGACTGTTTCAATCTCTTTATACATTATTGATTTGTTGAGTTCTATTTCTACTAGGGTTGGTGTAGGTCACTTGTTTCTATGTTTCTAGGAATTTTTCATTTCATTTACATTATCTAGGTTTTGGTGTACAGTTTTCATAATATCTGCAGATCTCTGGTATTTCTGCAGGTCCCCTGTAATTTCTGGTTTTATTATTTGCATCTTCTCTATTTTCTCTTTGTTAACTTTGCTAAGGTTTTGGTTTTTTTTTAATTTTGTTGATCTTCTCGAAGAACCTCCTTTTGGTTTTATTGATTATATTGTTTCTTTTGTTCTCAGTTTCATTTATGTCTGCTCTAATCTTATTTCTTTCCTTCAGCTTGGCATGGAATTGTTTGGCTGTTCTTTTCCAAGTTCCTCCAAGTGTGAAGTTAGATCTTCATTTTAGCTCTTTTTCTTCTTTTCTAATATAAGCATTGAAAGCTATAAATTTCCCTTTCTGCACTGCTCTTTCTGTGTCCCATAGGTTTGATATATTGTGTTCTCATTTTAAATTGTCTCAAGATATTTACTGATTTATCTTACAATTTCTTCTTTGATGCACTGATAATTTGAGTGTGTTGTTGAATCACCATAAAATATGATAATTTTACATTTTTCCATCCATTACTGATTTCCAGCTTCATTCCAATATGATGAGAAAGTCCTTCTATAATTTCAATCTTTTAAAATTTATTGAGGTCTGTCTTATGACCCAACATATGGTTGATCTTGGAGAATGATTCATGAGCACTTGAGAAGAATGTTTATCCTGCTGTTTTGGTGTGTAATGTGCTATAAACATCTTTTAGGTGTAGTTGTTTATAATTTATCATATCATTCAAGTGCTCTATTTACTTATTTATCCTCTGTCCAGTTGTTCTGTCCAATACTGAGAGTGATGTATTTAAATCTCCAGCTATTATTGTATAGACATTTATTTCTCCCTTCATTTTTTCCTTTGCGTGCCTTATGTATCTTGGGACACACTTCTCCATGTTTCTCATCCTTGTTCTTTCCTTTCAGGCTGTATCACTCCCTTTAGTATCTCCTGTAAATCTGGTCTTGCGGTATCATATGCTCTCAGTTTTTGTTATGAAGACTTTATATTCAGTTTTGAAGGACAGTTTTACCAGGTAAAGGATTCTTGCCTGGCAGTTTTTCTCTTTCAGTACCTTAAATACATCATCCCACTGCAATCTTACCTCCATGGATTTTGATGAGAGATTGGTAACTAGCCTTATTGAGGATCCCTTGTATGTGATACATTGATTTTCTCTTGCTGCTTTCAGAATCTTCTCTTTATCTATATTTGTCATTCTGTATAGTAAATGTCTCAGAATAGATCTATCCAGATGTATTGTGTTTGAGGTATGTTGTTCTTCTTGGATATTAATATTTATTTCTTTCATATGTTTTGGGATGGTATCAGTCATTATTTCCTCAAATATTTTTTCTGCTCCTTTTCTGTTCTCTTCTCCTGATGGACCACCAATATCACATATATTTGTGCATTTCACATTGACATTCAATTTCTGAGTCCTTGTTCTATTTTTCCCATTCTTTTTCCTTTCTGTTCTCTTGTCTTTTCAAGTTCAGATGCTTAGTCTTGCAAGACACTAATTTTGTATTCTGTAAATTCACATCTCCTATTATATGCCTCTAATGTATTTTTAATCTTATCTATTTTGTCTTTTATTCCCATAAACTCTGTTGCTTTTCTTTGTAGGTTTTCAAATTGTTCTCCCTGTTCATCCAGTGTCTTTTTTATTATCCTTTATCTGTTTAGTCACATTTCCCTTCAACTCCTTGAATTGGTTTAGGAGATTTGCATGATTGTCATTCATTAATTGTCTTAAATCTTGTGTCTCATCAGGATTTTTTGTTTGTTCCTTTGGCTGAGCCATTTCCTCTTGTCCCTTAGTATGGCTTTTAACTTTTTGCTGATATCTTGACATCTGAATATGTCAGACCATATTGCCTAGTGGTTTGTTTCATGAATCTTCTTTGCTTTTGGTTTCAACTTATTTCAAGGCTTTAAAATTGCTTAAATTATCTAATCAAGACCAGGGATTCACAAATGAAGCACAGATATACTTCAAGGAGTTTGTGACAGGAGACTCCTAAATACCTTTTTTCTCCTTGCAGTTTTCTGACCATCCTGCAAATGGAGTCCATGTATGAATCTTACCTCGGAGGTATCATTTTCAACCTCCACTTGACTTTCATTCTGGTCTGGCTGGAGAGGAGAGTCAAGGCAGCTTTAACTGCACAGAAATTACTCTCCACACTCTGCTACACCTGCCCTCTCCCCAAAGAGGAAGCCATCTGTTTTTCTCTCTCAGTCAGCTGCAGTGAGCCACAGCTGTTTAATTTGAGGTTGGGTGATGAGTGGCCTTCCCAGCCACATAGGTTAGTAACTCACAATCTTTGTTTTTGCTTCTGTTTCACTCTCCCTTGGCTACTAGAGGATGCCCAAAACAATCTGCTGGTCTGTAGATCTCAAATCTGCTCCCTCTGACAGCTTTTTGCCCTCCCCCCATTGTGTTTTTTGTTTGTTTTTATAGGTTATGCAGGGAGTAAAGAGTTTATGAAGAAACAAGAAAAGTATACGTAGTCCTAGACATGGACTGCAAGCATGCTATAGGATGAGTCACACAAGTGGAGGCCCTAGGATACATCTTTTTAAAACCTTTACTCCTCCACCTTCATAATTTTGGGTAGCGGCCCTAGCTGTTTGCTGTTCTAATTGCTTGCCTTACAGTCCTCACCTGTTGGCTCTCAGGGGCCTAAGGAGAAGTTTGTTTGGTGTTTTTCATGGCTTCTCCTTGACCCCAGAAAGAATTCCAAATGGGATCTCACAGCCAGGGTCTCATGTAATCTTTCCACCATCCTTTCCAGCAGAAGGTTTCTGGGTGGGGTCTCGCTGCCATGTGGGCTGCTGGCTACGTTTTCTGCTGGGTTTGAATCACCATTCCTCTTTCTCTATACTAATCCACCTCAACTCCCTCCTCAGAGAGTTTATACTCCTATCCTCCATCATTTTTGTGAAAGAGTTGATCCCTGTCTACCTATTCCTAGAAAGAGACCTAACTAGTTTTAATCAATAATATATATAGTGAAGGAACATGGCCATTCATGAAAAATGAAAATAGTAAAGATCATTTTGTTTTAATATACATTAGAAAAGTAAGAAAAATATAGATATTTTAATACTTTTGATTAAAATATATTTATTTAACAAACAACACATAGCAATACTTTAACTCTGTAGCATTGCAAGGTGTCACTTTGAGTTGGGAATAGGAATACTCTTATAGTTTGATATTTAAAAATTAACATAAAAAGATTTTTTTTCATTAATCCATGAAATTTTATTTGCTAACTCTGACACTTTGAAGCCATTATATTTGTTATCTTCATTTTGAAATTGTTGCCTTCCCCAACACAGAATGAGATTAATCTACGTAAGCAGTAGAGTAACAATCAAATTCATGTCAGACATAGCCACAGTTGGCAAGTGAGGGAACATGAATTCTTAGAAATAGATTGTCTATAAATATGAATGATTCTCAAAGTAGGTTCCCATTGACCATCAAACTAAATCTATTCATTAATGTTTAAAAAAGATGTTTCTTTCTCCAAGGAAAATATTTCATAATTTACCTTTTTTCTTTTAATATTTCTTGTTCAATCTTGGCAACTATTTCTCTAAATAAAATCAAATACCTTTTTTTTTTTGTTTCTTTTATCACAATTTTATTACATATACTAGGATTTATAATGTTTGGTATATGAAATATTTTGGAAGCATAATTATGATTCTCCTAATACTGCTGTCAATTTGGGTACCATATTCAGAAAGTGATGAGACCATTTACCAGAAATTACAATCCAGATCAATTCTGTTATCTCTAGACATCCTAACAGGCACATGCATCTTCTAAGCTTAATCAAAGCACTCAGCCTGTGGTTACTCACTTTTTTTTTTTTAAATAAACCCTTGGAAGTTATTGTAATAGATCAAATGGTTCGCCTTTTCACTTATGATGTATTTGAATTTGAGTCTCATGTTACTTCTGTTGCAAGGACATCGCAGTGAATGCCTTGAATGCATAAGCAATTTTACACGAAGTTCTTAAGGTGAACAGGGAGCCCTGAATGGACAATTCTCAATGTCATTTCAGAGTCACTGGCAATGAAAGGGGATATATTTAAGGATTTCCCTAGCCTTTCATCAGTGAAGAAAGCTTTAGTTTGGTTTACACTGTGACTGCTTCATTTACAATTCAATTAGGATGAATGTCACTGGAGGCAAATACTGCGAACAGCATTTCTAGGTTCATTTATAAAGACGCCTGCCAGATAATGCAGGTTCAGTTTTAAGAGTTGGGTTCCTATAGAACTTGAGGTAGTCTAGGGAGAATTATAGTCCTTTCTAATCATTAAAATGCATGCAAGAAGTACTTCAAGCCAGCTTATTCATCACTCCCGAAATGCTGACAAAATGCTTAAGGGCCTACTTCTTCACTAAGGTGAAACAAGAAAACTCCCTATTGTTTAAGGCTCAGGAAGATAGTGCACAGGTAGATCCATTTTTTATTGACCCTTCTTTTGATCTGTAGACAAAGCCATGGGATAGTTACTGCTGTAACTGAGCATGCTGCTTTGTAAATAAACATAAAGGTATATCAGGTAGAGAAAACATATTTCATGAGCTAGGAAACCTTTAAGCTCCACTTTTCAAACATCATTGTCCTGAATATTATGTAGTTCCCTGAAATTTCTATTTGTATTTGAGGCTACCAATATTTAATCTAAGAGACAAATATGCTTATCTCCTGGATATGTTTACTTTTATATCCAACTTCTTATTTCGTGAAATAATAGATGTACATTGTGTCAATGTGTTATTTGCCTAATACTGTACATTCTTATAGTAGCACTTGAACAAGAAATAGTGATATAATTTTGTGGCACAATTTTAATAAAATCAGAATTCATCTGAACTTCATTTACCCTTTAAATATGAGCTTTACAAATTATAATTAGTGGAACTTCACTGACTTTCCTGAAATGAATTGGAAAAAATCTAGAAAATAATATTTTTATACAAATATATCAAAATATGTTAATATTATATTATGAATATTCAAAGTGTTAAAGGATAACATATTAGTGTATTTGTCAGATAACTTTAGCTCCAAATTAGAAGTGAAGCTGGAGTGATTCCAGTAGTTTCAAATGTTTTTATATCATTCCATGTCAAAGCTAGGAACACCTTTAAATGAAATGCTTACAAAAAACAGTTAAGTGCACTTAGTAATTTTCAAAAAGTATGTACATTGACCAGAAAGTGAACTCTTCCAAATTTCATTTCCAATAAATTTTTTGTATACTGATGAGTAATTTAAAATTATTGAAGTGCTCTAAATCCCACAATGGAACACCCATAAAATGCAAAGCTTTTCAATGATTTTAAATCACTGTGCACATTTTTGAGTAATTTAAGCACAAAAAACGCTTTATTTTTAGTTTTCATTGCCTTAATTTCAAATAATGAAAGATGCCAACTCAAAAATTGCATTTATAATCTTATGAAAGTTGTAATTAACCTGAATTTCAAATTGATTCAGAGAATTAACTTTGTGAAATACAGCTGAGTTATAGGTTGGGAAAAATTGTAACCAGCATTATAACAATTATCTATAATACTAATTTAAATATCCTTGTCATATCAGATTGAATTTATGCTTCTAGTGTGTTTTCACAAAGGGCCAATAGTATATATTTCTATTTTACAGATTTAATGAAAATGTAGATAGTTGATTGCTGCTATTTGCAGATTTTCAGAGGTGTTTATATTATAATTTGGAAAAATCTAAATTGACTAAAGAATGATTAGAAATTATAAAACATAACTAAATGTTAAAATGTTCAAGTAATAAACAATAAAGCCAATAAAATCTTGCAAAATTCAAGATAGAAAACATCTATTTGATTCTATATAACCCCATTATAAAATGTGTTGATAACTAAAAAATATAGAATGTCTCATGTATGATTAAAGCATAATTGATAGGATTGGTGGTATAAGCAATTAAGTTAAGAATTATAAATGACAGAGTTAAAAGTAGGGCAAAAAATAAAATCCCTTTCTTGTGTCCAAGTTCTGAACCAAACTAAAAACTAGTCAGGTAGAACAGAAAGGAAACCAGATGTCCACTTTATTACTTAATGGACTTTAGGCAAGGAGATTTTATAATACTAGATCACAGAATTGAGAAGACGTGTAAAGGTATTCAAAGGGGTACTGTAAAAACTGATTCTTTCTTAGAAACAGGTCTTTTTACAACCGGCCAGAGGGAAAAGCAGAGCATATGACTTTAAAGGCCTCCTAACTCCAATAATAGGAAGGATAATTCTGGGCTCTAGATGAATTCTTCTTACCCAGCTAATAAATCAATGAGCTTATTCACATTTTCTGGAAAGAATGAAGCTAGGAATGAATAGATGATAGTGTTACAATAAAGAAGCATCAGTAATGGAGGTACATCTTTTTCCCCTAGCATGCTTCAATGTGGAGTAATTTATTAATATGAATAAAATGACAAGACAATGGAAATTATTATTTTAACAGATACCAAAACTCCAACATGTATTTAAAGGTAAAATAAAATTACATGAAAACCTCTAGTATTATTAACATAATCATGGAAAAAAGTAAATAATAGGAAATCAAATAAAAGCAAATAAAATATTAAAGCATGAAAGCTTAATAAAATATTTAAAATGACATAATTTTATGAGAAGGAAAAGAAAATAAATCAGAAATTATCAATTATAATTATTAGGAATTTTATAACTTTAGTAAACGCCCCAAATTATAATTATATATATGAAGTCACTATCCTTTTCTTGAAGTAGAGAGTAATGGTAAATAATGGTCTCTGTTACATTTCAGCAAAACATTTTTAAAAAGAAGAAATATGAGTTCTAAGAGAGATACATGTACCCAAATTGAATGGAATTAAAGAAATTTATTTTTGTTTATGTGTTCATTTAAATACATAATGGAAAACAAGACTTAATAAAACCTATATTATTGGATGGATGAAATTCTGATTGTTATTAGGTGCAGTATCAGGGAAGGGATTTAAGCTTAATCTCAAAACAAAACACAATGATTCTAAAACAATGTCAGTTGAAGCATTTATCATGCTGATTGCAGTTATAAATTCTGAACAATAGTTTTAAATTATAAAATGAAATAAAAAACTGATAGGGTACCCTGAAAACTAAACACATTAACATAATTGGGAAAGTTGTCAAAATTTAGAGAAGCAACTGTTATAGGGATGATATTCCCTATTATTATTATTTTTCTTATACTGTGTTGCCCCTTTCACAGAATGGTGAAGCACAGGCTGCTAAAACTCTTAATAGAAACTCTACTATCTCTCTGGTAAGAAAAACAAGTGAGAGTACACTGTTCTGGGCCAGAAAGGAGAGAAAACTGGAGGAGAGTATCATCCAAGTCTGAAGACTAACTTGTCAAAATCTAAATCTATCTATGAAAGATGAATGTCTCTGGTAGATATAAACTAATATAGATGACTTAGAGAAGGTTAACTGAAATTTGTAACACTATCCAAAAAAGACAAATCAGAACTTATCATTGACTGAACCAAATTGAATTGATTGCTAAAATAAAAATATTAACCTTCTCCAAATGATTATAAAAGAATCCAGAGTCTGTACAAGATAGCATATAAAATATCCAGTGTATATCCACAAAATTATTAGAGTCAGGAAAATTTCTCAAAAGAAAATATAATCAATAGATGTCAATTCTGGGAAAGGCCAGAGAATGGAATGATCAGATTTTAAGGTAGCTGTTTTAACTATGTTCTGTGAGGTAAAAGAAATACACCTGACATAAATGAGAATATAATACACATTGATGAACAAAAAGAAATTTTAGAATTAAAAAAACCAGTATCACATACATTCACTAGGTAAGTGTCAATAACAGAATGGAAATTACAATGAAAAAAATTATTAAACACAAAAAGAAATCAATAAAGTAAATAGAGACATAAAGTAAATAGAGAAAAATCAAGAATAAATATAAAATTTTTGAAAAAGAATATCAAAAGATCTTGGGACCTGTAAAAAAATATACAAAGATCTAACATATGTGTATGTGAGTACTAGAAGAGAAGATTTGAGCAAACTTCACAAAATAATGTTGAAAACTTCTAAGCATGGTAAATGGCAAAACTTTACAAAGACAAAAAAACTCAACTAATCCCAATAAGTTCCAAGAAAACCACACCTAGATCCATCGACTCAAGCTGATTTTTTTTGTTTTTGTTTTTTAATATTATTACTAGAATAATGAAAATGTTTTAAAAATGATTGCGATGATGAATGCACAAACTGTGTGCAAATACTAAATACCATTGATTGTACACTTAAAAAAGAAGCTAAGTATGGAAATACTATATGACCCAGCAATTCCACTACTTGGTATATAATCCAAATAATGAAAATCAAGGATTCAAATAGATATTTACACTCCAATGTTCATAATTGCTTTATTTAGAATGCCAGAAGATGGAAGCAGCAAAAGTGTCTATCAATTGATGAATGGATAAATAAAATGTGAAATATACACATAATGGAATATTGTTCAGCATTAGAAACAAAGTCCTGATACATGTGACAACATGGATGAACCTTGATAGCATGTTGAATGAAATAAGCTCAACACAAAAGCATAAATATTGTATGATATCCCTGGTTTGAAACAATTAGAATAAACAAACTTATAGAATAAGAATCTATAGCATAAATTGCCAGAGCACAGTTTGAGGATAGGGAATGGGAAATGAAGCTTTAAAATGTACAGGTTTCCTATTTGGAATGAGAGAAATGTTATGGCAATTAATGCTTGTGATTGCAGCACAACATTGTGAACACAAGTAACAGTACTGAAATATATATCTGAATGTGATTAAAAGTCAAAATGTTATTTTATATATATAGTAACAAAATACATTTTTTAAAGATCCAGGGAATAATACTACACAAACAGTGAGCTTGGTTAAAGCATGGAATTTAATTAATAGTACAATTATAAAAATGCATCATAACCATTTTTAATAAATGTCCCACCAAAATGCAAGGTGATAGTGTTTGGGTATGTATGGGAAGCCCCTGGTTTATGCATGATTGTTCTGAAAGTGTGCAACTTCTCTAATAACAATATTGTGTAAAAAAATAGAAATGATATCCTACAAAAATAATTTGAGAAAAGCAAATATGAAGGAGGTGACAAAATCAACACAGTACCATAAGACATACCCTGGAAAAAGCTTTCAGCAGAACCAACTAATAAAAAACAAATACCATTTCCTTAAATTTTGGAAGATGATGGAGACCAGATAATGTTTCCACAAATGCTGAATCAAAGAAAAAGAAAAATAATCTACAAGATGAACTAGGAGATTTCCATCCCAGATTCACCAGTGTGGACCACTACACCTCACTCTGTCTCTGTGTAGCTTGGGAGTTACGCAGAGGAAGCATGGCCTAGCTGCCTCCTGCCATAAATTCAGACCATAGGGCCACTCACACAGCAAATTAGAACCCCGTGTACATCCAGTAGAGCAACCAAAGTCCACAGAGAACCAGGATCCAACAAGGTAGCCTAGAATCCAAATACAAAAAAAAGCCCCCAGGGGAAAAAAAGGAGAGGGGTGATAGAGAGAGAGAGACAAAGGCAGAACTGTTGGCAAGGGCTGTGCACTCCAAATCAAATATCTTTGCTGGAGAAGCTAAACACAAAATGGAGAGTTCTAGATTGACTACATCTGGGTTCCAGGGTTGGGATGCCATAACAGGGAAGAAACCAGAAAAACCTCCCAAGGAAAAAAAAAATGGGAGGAGAACTAAATTGCTGTAAGATAGAATAGAACCCAGAACTGAAAATTGTTATGGAAAAGGGGGCCTGAGTGATGGAGAGAATGCTAATAAATCAAAAGAGCTGGGAAGAAAATTCTCACAAAAACAAAGAGAGCAGATTAAGATTCTTGGAAAAAGAACAAAGGAAAGGAAGGTTTCTCCTGTAGATGAAACAATTGCACAAAAATTCCAGCCTTTAAAATTGTACCACATATACAGAACAAGAATCAGATGAAGAACTGAAAAAACTGAACAGTTAAACACAGGCTATTCCACAAGTCCAGAATATCTTGGATCAAGTGTCAGAAGAGACCCTAAACACAAATCCAACCAACAATAAAAACCTACACAAAAACCTCATGAAAATAATCAAATGTCAAGAAATAACAAAAAATTGCAAGCCATACCAAGAAACACGAATCTATGGCTCAGTCAAGGAAATAGAATAAAATTTCAGAGGAGACACAGAATTTGGAATAACTAATCAAAGAATTTCAAAAAATTCTCCTAGATCAGTTCAAAGAGATGAAGTAAAATATGGATGCAGAGCTAAAGAAGACAATGTGTAAGTAAGTATAAAGAAGAATTTGAAAGTTTCAAAAGAACCATAACAAATTATGGGGATGAAATATTCAATAATGGAGATTAAAAATGCATTAGAGGGAAGAGGCTGAGGCTCAATCAGATTAGCTACTGGCCCAGTTCATGTCCTGAGGCCTCCTTGTGAAGGCAGGCTAGCTCACATGCCACCGAGTGCCGCTCGGCCCGTAGGCACCACAGGGCACTAACTTAGCAAAGTGATGCAACAAAAGAAGGGAGACAAGCGACAACACAGAATAGCCCACAGCGAATGGACACAGAGAGCAGATAGCAACCAAGCCACAAGGCGAGAGGGGAAATTAAATAAATAAATACAGACACAGAAGAACGTACAGCAAATGGACACAGAGAGCAGACAGTACACACAAAAAAATAAAATAAAAGAAAGCCACAAGGGGGGGATTAAAAAAAATGCATTAGACCCTTCGTTTATTCTTCTTTTTTAATTTATTTTTTATAGAAAATTTATATAATGGAAATGTTACATAAAGCATTCCATATGCCCCACTCACTCTCCCTCCTATACTTTCTCACATTAACACTCTGTCCTTAATTGAGAAGGGGCTTAGATCCCATAGTTCATATGGATGGAACTATCTTGCTTGCAGTTGCAGGCTCTCTGTTCTTTGGGGTGGGCATTGTCCAGGATCATCACTTTGTTAATTGTCCTGGGTAAATACAATGAACTGGAGAGTAGGTGTCATAACTCTGCTGAGATTCAGGACCCATGGCACATGGATAGACCAAAGATCTAAGTCTCTATGACATACATCTATGAAACATAGTACTAACCATAGGTTCCAATAGAAGGGGCAGAAGAGTCATGTATAGGGAAACCACAAATGAGTCCAACTCTGAGACACTGGGGATCATAAATTCCAAGGTAGGCCTCCCAGCAAGGCACCAAACTCTTGAGCTGTCTGCCCTACCAATGGTGTCTAAATGTTTCTAGAGCCCTCAGTAGCCATACTATTTGAGACAATATTTACTGTGGCAGTCAATGAAATCCTGCTGAGACATGCATAATTATAATCTCTGGAATGACCTCCCAACTCACTTTGAAGTCTTTCAGCCATGTAAACTCATTTGTCTTTACCCTTTCCCTCTTTTGGTCAAGGTCATTTTCCAGATGCATTGCCAATTGGTGCTTGGTAGAAATCTCTTGGTGCCAAGAAGGCTTATCCCCAGGAGTCCTGTCCCATGCTGGGAGGAAGGTAATGCATTTATATGCTGAGTTTGGCTTAGAGAGAGGTCACATTTGAGCAACAAGAAGGCTCTAAGAGGTAACTCTTAGGCAGCATATAATACTAGGCCAAGTTTCAATTTCAAAAGAAAAAGTTTGTAAGTACAGTTATCAATATCAAGATCCTGGAGCAAAGGTCCATCCTCATCCACTAGGCACTGCCCCTGTACTCAGGAGATTCTTGCTGTCCCATTAGAGAATGTAGTAGAATTTCCCAGGATGAAAATTTGATATTCTTTCAGTTATTGTATGGAAATTCAACTTCAGTAAAAATGTTCTATGAATATTTTAACACATTCATATGCCTTAGAGAGATGCCTCAGATGAACTCTCCCATCCATCCCCATGTTATCAACACCCCACACCAATAATCCTCCACTGACACAGTTGTGACCCTTCTGTGATCCTAAACCTCTCCAAAGAGGAAGCCAAGAAAATAATCCAATAAAAATAACAAGAAAATGAAATAATGATAGCTTTTAAAATAATAAATAACTCCAAAATTTTTAAAAAGTAAATAATAAAGAATAATTTAGACATTATCTCATTCTTCACTCTAAGATCTGTTGTATTGTATTTACAATGATATTTTCTTCTGTATATTCCCCTAGAGTCTTTTTTTTTTTATTTTATCTTCAAAGAAGCTTTAGGTTAGAGAAAAGTCACATAGAGAATATAGGAGTTTTCCATATATCCAACACCCTCCCCCATTTCCCTTCTCCCCTATTAATAACTTTTTACACAAGGTTATTACATTTGTTATAATTGAAGTACAAATAATCAAGCATTGCTACTAACTATGGTCAATGTTTTACATTATGATTTAGATTTTTGACAGGACACTTTTATAAATTTTAATGAAATTTAAAATGGTCTGTATTGGTTATTGCAAGATCATGCAGAAACATTCTAATGGCTTAAAATTGCCTATGTTTCATTTATTCTGTTCTTCTCTCCTTCGACCCTAAGGACCTTTGGTAGTCACTGTTCCCAATTTTTAAAGAATAAGATTCATATTTACCTACAATAATATTGATGGCTTGATATATTTGTCTGTTTTCTTTTATTAGGTACTGCCTATGTTCTCGAGCAACTCTTATGCCTTTCTTTGAGAACATAGCACAAATCTCCAGGATGGGAGTTTTATATTTTCTTGTTTATTGTATGGGTCTCCACTCACTGCTTTAACACTATGACAAAATGAGCACTTATGTATTCCATAGAAGGCTGCCCTAGGTAGTTACACCCTGTTCTTTATGCCCCCCCCCCATACAATACCCTACAACAGTAATCCTTACCTATATATTTGCTAAAAGAACACTCCTAACTTTGTAGTTTTAACCACAAGCCTGCAAAGCCCCAGATTTTACCTGCTCCTTCCCATGACCCTCCCCCCAGTTCCAAGGGTAATACAACTCAACTTCACCACCCTAGTCTGCTCACAGACTTGCACATGACACTTAATAAAATCACTGCCCATTCACTACACGAATACACCCTTCCACCTTTTCACAGACTTTTCCCAAATGGGTATTGGATTAGACCCTTTGGATGGATTATAAGTTTTATTAATATGTATCAATACAATTTGTTTTTTAGAAATTCATTCAAGGCATACTAAAACAGATATGAACAAGCAGATGAATCAGTGAAATAGAAGATAGGACAATCAAAATCATACAGTTAGATGAACAGATTAAAGAATAGAAAAAAAATGAACAGCACCTCAGGGACTAACATGAAAACATGAAGTATACAAACATATGTTTCATGGGTATCCCAGAAAGAGAAGAGAAGGGAAAGGGTTAGAAAGAATATTTGAGGAAATAATGACAGAGACTTTCCCAACTCTTACAAAATGTATAAATATACATTTCCAAAAGCACAATGTACTCCAAACAGAATATATTCTAATAGACGGAATCTGAGACACATACTCATCATACCATCAAATGCCAAAGATAGAGAATTCTCAAAGCAGAAAGAGAAAGTGATGTGTCACATACAAGGGATCATCAAGAAGACTACTGTTGTTTTCTCATCAGAAATGATAGTGCTAAAAAGACAATGCTATCATATATTTAAGGCAATGAAAGAGAAAGCCTGCCAGTCAAGAATTCTTTAACCAGCAAAACTGTCTTTCAAAAATGAGGGGGAGTTTAAAATATTCACAGATAAACATAAACTGAGAAAGTTTGTCAGTGAAAGACCTGCCCTACAAAAATTACCAAAGGCACTTCTGCAGGTTGAAAGGAAAAGACAGGAGATAGTAATTTGGAGAAATGCGAAGAAATGTAGGTCTTGAGTAAAGGTAAATAACAGAATAAATTCAAAACCTATTGCTATGGTATTCTTAATACACAACTCTATTCTTTAATTCCTATATGAGTCAGAATACAATTGGACAAGAAAAATTCATGTTTTATGATAATGAGCACACCAAATATAAAGTGGTAATGTAGGGAAAACAATGTAAAGATGGGATAATAGAGTAGAGAATGTGTATGCTATTAAGTCTAAGTTAATGTATTTTCAATTTAGTAGGTTATAGATATAGGTTGTGTACTACAAAACTCAAGGTCAGCAACAAATGTACCACATTAATGAAAGATATTGTTAATGGGGAAATTGCAGGAGGGGGAGAGGATGGGTATTTGGGAATCCCCTATAGTATTGATTTAACTTTTATGTAATCTAAATTTCCTTAAAAATAAAGAAAAAAATGTAAAAAACTTAAAAAATAAACCAAGGTGACCACAAAGAAACTATTTGAAAAATATACAAAGAAACAGAAATTAGAAAGGAAACAACCAGAAATATCACAAAATATGAACTATACAAGAAAGGAAGTTATAATATAATGAAGGAAAAGAGACAAAAAGAATAGAAGATATGACATATAAACCAAAGGACAAAATGCCTGAAGTAATTATGGCATTTTCAGTAAAAAGACTGAATGTTAATGGATTAAACTCCTTGAATCAAAAAGCACACATTGGCTGAATGGATAAAATCATGGTCCATCTATTGTTCTTTATAAGAAACTGACCTTAGACCCCAAAACCCAAATATGTTGAAAGAGAAAGGATGGTAAAAGACATTTCAGACAATGAGTAACCCCAAAAAAGATCTGGGATAGTAAGACTATATTGGGCAATAAATTTTATGTCAAAAATTGCAACAAGAAGCAATGAAAAACTCTATATAATAATAAAAGCATCAATCCAACAAGAAGATATAAAAATTATAAATATAAATGCACCTAACTATGGTGCCCAAAAATACATGAGGAAAAAACTGGCAAAACTGAAGGGAAAAATAAACACCTCTACAATAACAGTTTGAAACTTCAATGCACAATGCTCATCAATAGGCAGAGCATCAAGACAGAAAATCAATAAGGAAACAGACAAGTTGAATAATGTGATAAATCAACTACATCTAACATACACGTACGTATGATTGATGTGCCAAAATAGCAGGATTGATGTGCCAAAACAGCAGGACATATACTCTTCTCAAGAGCACATGGATAATTCTTCAGGATAAACCACTTGTTGGGTCACAAAACAAGTCTCAATAATGTTAAAACAATTGAAATTATATAAAACATCTTCTTTAAACATAATGGGATGAAGCTCGAAATAAAAAATGGGTTGAGAACTGGAAAATACACAGATACATAGAAGTTAAAGAACACTCTTAAAGAACTAATGGGTCAAAGAGGAAATTACAAGGGAAAAAAGTAAATACCTTGAGACAAATTAAAATGAGAACATAACATATCAAAACTTAGCCGATGGAGCAATGGCAGTACTCTAAGAGAGATTTCTAGTCCTAAATGCTTACATTAAAAAGGAAGAAAAAATCAAAGTCAAAGAGTTAAATACACGCCTGCAGGAACTAGAAAAAGAACAGAAAATTAAATCCAAAGCAAGCAGAAGAAACAAATAAAAAAGATTATAGTAGAAGTGTATTAAATAGACAATTAAAAACAGCATTAAGAAAAAAAGTTATTTTGATGATTAGATCTCTAAAATTAGCAAGCCCTTATCTATATGGACAAAGAAAATAAAAGAAAAGCAAAGATACAAATAAATAAAATACAAAATGAGAGGGGAACTTTACTACTAACCCCACACAATTAAAATAAATGATCATACAATGATACTATGAATATTGCAGGCGAACAAATCAGGGAAACTTGATGAAACTGACAAATTCCTAAAAACACATGAACAACCTACACCAACTCAAAAAGAAATTGAAAATCTCAACACACAAGATAAATTAAAGGAATTATATCACTCATCAAAAACCTTCCCACAAATAAAAGCTCAGGTTCAGGTGTCTTCACAGGTGAATTCTACTGTTCCAAGAATTGATACCAGTCATGCACAAACTCTTCCAAAAAACTGAAGAGGTGGGAACACCACCTAACTCATTCTCTGAAGCCAAAATCACCCAAATACTTAAGCCCCATCAAGGAACCACAAGAAAAAAAATGCAGGCTAATTTCTCTTATGAATATAGATGCTGAAATTCTCAAGAAATTACTAGCAAATCAAATCCAACAGTATATTGATAGAATTATACACCATGGTCAAGTGGGTTTTATCCTAGGTATGCTGACGTGGTTCAATATCAATTAATGTAATACATCACATTGACAAAACAAAGGGGAAAAAAAAACCCACACATGATCATTTCAATCATTGCAGAAAAGATGTTTCACAAAATACAACACACTTTTCTTATAAAAACACTTAGAACACTAGGAAGAGAAGGAACATTTTTAAAGGGATATATGAAAACCCCACAGCTACCATCATACTTAATAGTCAAAGACTGAATATTTTCCAAGATCAGGAACAAGACAACGATGCCAGTGTCACCACTGTTATTCAACATTGTACTGGAAGTTCTAGCCAGAGCATTTAGGTAAGAAAAAGAAAAAAAAAAGACATCCAAATTCGAAAAGAAGAATTAGAAATATCACTATTTGCAGATGACATGATCCTAAATATAGGAAGTCCTGAAAAATATACAATAAATCTACTAGAGCGAATAAATGAACTCAACAAAGTGGCAGGGCACAAGATCAATATGCCAAAATCAGTAGTGTTTCTACGTATTAGTAAAGAGCAATATGAGGAAGAAATAAAAAAAGTTCATTTACAATAACAAGTAAAAGAACGAAATATCTAGGAATAAAGTTAACCAATGATGTAACTTATACATGGAAAACATTGTTAAAAGAAATCAGGGGAGACTTGAATAGATGAAGAGACATGCCATGCTCATGGATTGGAAGACTAGATATCATTCCAATGTTAATTCTAGTCACATTGATTTACAGATTCAAATCCAAATCCAACAACCTCTTTACAGATATGGAAAAGCCAACAATCAAATAGAACGTAAGGGTAAAGAGCCCAAAATAGCCAAAAACATCTTGAGAAAGAAGAATGAAGTTGAAGGACTCACACTTGCTGACTTTAAAGCATGATAGAAGCTACAGTGGCCAAAATAGCATAAGGATAGATGTAATGACAAATGGAGTCTAATTGAGAGTCAGAAATAAACTCTTGCATCTATGGTCAATTTATCTTTGAGAAGACTGACAAGTCCACCCAATTGGAAAAGAATAGTCTTTTCAACAAATGGTACTGGGAGAACAAGCTATCCATATGCAAAAGAATGAAGGAGAACCCCTGTCTCAAATCATATGTAAAAATTAACTCAATATTGATCAAAGACCTAAATATATGAACCAGAACTAGGAAAGCCCTAGAAGATGATATAGGGAATCATCTTAGGATCTTGTGCTAAACAATGGCTTCTTAGATAGTACTGCTAAAGCACAAGGCAACAGAAGAAAAATAGTTAAACAGGACCTCATCAAAATTGAAAACTTGTGCATCAAAGGATTTTAACATGGAAGTAACAAACAACTTACACAATGCACAAATATTTGGAAACTATGTATCTTATAATATTTAAATAAATCCTTCACTGCAACAACAAAAAGAAAAACAACCCAATTTTTAAAAGGCAAAAAGACTTGAATATATTTTTTATAGAAAAGATATGCATATGTCCTAAAAGCACATGAACAGATGTTTAACATAATTAACTATTATGGGAAATACAAATGACAACCACACTGAGATACCATTTCACACTCACTAGATGGGTTACTATTAAAAAAGCAGAAAATTACAAGTTTTGGAAAGTATGTGGAGAAATAGGAAAACTCATTCATTGCTGTAATGTAGTATAAAATGATGCATCCACTGTGGAAGACAGTTTGGCAGTTCCTCAGAAATACAAATATAGAATTACAATATGACCCAGCAATCTCTCTACTAGACATATACCCAAAAGAATTGAAAGCAGGGATTCAAATAAATATTTGCACACTGATGTTCATAGCAACATTATTCACATTTGCCAAAAGATGGAGGCAATCCAACTGTACACCAACTAATGAATGGATAATAAAATGTGATATATACATACAAAGAAATATTATTCAGTATTAAAAATAATGAAATTCTGATTCATGTGATTACATGGATGACCCTTAAATATATTATGTTAAGTGAAATAAGCCAGACACAAAAGGACAAAGATTGTGTGATCTCAATGGTATGAAATAATTAGAAAAGGCAAACTCATATAATTAGAATCTAGAATATAGGTTTCCACAGGGTGGGTTAGGTGTAGGGAATGGGAAATCAATTCTAAACTTATACAAAATTTCTATTTGAGTTTGTACAATTTTGGAAATGGATGGTGGTTATGGTAGCACAACATTATGAGTGTAATTAAGAGCACAGAATTATATATGTAAATGTGGTTAAAAGGAAATTTTAGGCCATGTATAATTTATTAAACTAAAAATTAAAAAATAAAGCATAGGACTGTACAACTCAGTGAATCCAATTTTAAATGACTGCCTCTAGTTAATAGTACAGTTATAAAAATGTTTTTTATGTGTTAAAACAAATATACTCTATTAATGCATGGTGTTAATAATAGGGTGGTATATGGAAACAAAACACACCCTAATGTTAACAATGGACTATAGTGTATAGTACAATTAACATATCCTTTCATTGATTGTAACAAAGGTACCACACTAATGCAAAGTGATAATAATTGTGGGGTGCAGTATTTTATTTTCTACATGTTTTTTCAGTAACACCATAAATTCCGTAATTTAAAAAAATGGTAAAAAATAAATATGAAGAGAAATCTTGGAACAATCAGAAAAAATACATTTAGAGAAACAACATTTTGAATTATTTCTCAGAAATCATGAGGGCAGGTGACTACAAAAAACAATCTTAAAACTTCTGAAAACAGAACGAAAGAGAGGGGAACAAAAAGAAGGAAAAGGTCAAGGGGCAAAAAACAGTCAACCAGAACTGTATATCCAAGAAAAATATCTTTTGGGAATGAATGTTAAGAAAAGACATTTTCAGTTGAATAATTATCAAGAAAATCATTAGAGCTGCTCTACAAGAAATGATAAAGGAAGCTTTTCTGGCTGGGTGGAAATGATACTAGAGGGAAACTTGAATTCTCAGGAGTAAAGGAAGAGGTTGTTAGAGATTGAAAGAGTAGCTGTAAAAAGTAAGATCCAACTTTATGCTTCCTACAAGATCTCACTTTAAAAATAAGGAGAAAGATAAAAGTTATATTCATGGAAAATACATATCAAGCAAAATATAAGCAAATGCAGTCTGGAATTACTAAATTAAAATAACAAAAATAAACTTAAATCAAATAAGTATTACAGAAGTTAATAGGGGTATTTACTATTAATGAAAAGGAAAATTCATCAGTAAAAATAACAATTATCAATATTTCCATACAAAAGAAGAGGCAAAATTAAAATGAAGCAAAAACTGACATAATTAAGAAGATGAGTGGCTATTTCCATATTCACAGTAATATGTTATAACTCCAACTTCACAGGATTGATATAGACACTAAGTAATAATAAATAAAAAATAAAGACTTAAAAAGATCTGAACATCCTTTGATCCAATTGGTATTAGAAAACATTACACTCCCCAAATGACAGAATAGAACTATTTTCAAAGGCATATATGTACTAACCAAAGTAGATAATTTTCTGTACCTTAAAACCAGTGACAATAAATTTAAGTTATACAGTGTATTCTCTAGTTTCAGTTCTCTATTGGATCATAACAATAATGAAAGAAAAAAACAAGTATATTTGAAAATTAAGCTTTGCACTTCCAAATAGGTCATCAGCCAAAGAGGAAATCATTTATATGTAAGTTCCATAAGATTAGGACTTGGTTTTGCAAATTGTTTTATCCCTGGCAATTAGAATAGTGTCCGGCACATAGTAAATGTTCAATAACTACTTGTAGAAGAAACTTCCCAGGGGGAGAGATTGGAAAGGGGATGAAGGGAGGAAAAGTGAGAGAGAGGGAGAAAGAAACATGACTAAGGAATATACCGTTATTTTTTTGAGAAATAAATGATCAGATTGTTTTACATAATGGATGCAACAAAGCTGACATGCAGCAGAATCTCAGTAAACATTGTAATGTTTACTGAGAAAAGAGACTAGCAGAAGGGTTAAGAATGTGCCTTGTGGAAAATAACACTTTGAATCTCAGGTTCAGACTGTCACTGACACTATAAACCTAAAGCAAAGCAATTTTCTAAATGTAATAATTCCTTTCTTTGTTTTACTCATATAACAAATTTAAATAATCATAAAGCATAGAATTAATACCAGGCTTTTTTAAAGTGGTACATGTTAAAGTTCTCAGTCCAGTGACTGGTTCAAGCAAACAAATCAATAAATAACCATTATTATTGAAAAGTGTATTGCTTTTTATGTGAAAGATTAGGTTTCTAATATGTAATATGAAAATTTGTAAGATTATATAAAATTCATAACCTTTTAGAGATTCAGTTGCCTTACATGAAAAAAGAGAAGGAGGAGAAAAAACATTTTCTGGCTATTGAACAATTTAGAAATGTTTTCTAGGAAAAGAAGGTTGAAATGTGATTGATATTAAGATGATTAAATGGACTAGAAAGAAATTCTAGAAAGAAAAGTGAGGTAATTTAGAAAATAAGTGTAACCTAGGAATAGAATAAATCACTTTATAGAAGAATATTTTTATTATTTATAGCTTTTATGCAGTGAACAAAACACTTTATTTTCTTTAGGAAACACTATTACTTAAAAAATAAGCAATTTTAGAGACCTGGACTCTATTTTTTAGTGATTCCATAAAATTTTATGAGTTAAGAACAAAAATTTTTTTTAAAATCTTGGAAGGGTCCAATATTATCTACATGAATTAATAAAACAAAATATGATAGAAATTTCTAAATATTGAACATATGAGTTTAGAACATTTTTATTTCTTGTCATTTTTGTTTTCATTTGTCTTTTCATCCTTAAATTAAAATATATGCTTGGGTTTGCACAGTAAATATGAACTACTTTCCCACCACGTATAAATACCTGTGAAAGTTGCCACAAGATTTGTTGAAATAAAACTGTTCCTTATATATTTAAACAATTTACAATAAGGACAAATAGATACAGATAATTGAACAGCAAGGGATATACCTAAACCATGTAGAGAATCATAATTTCTAAATCTTCCTTAAACACTTTACATTCCAGATAGGTTTAAGTATTTATTTAAATTATTTGGCCTGTATTTTTACACTGAGAATGATAATTAATAGCCTGAAAAGTTAATGTGAGAACTTTTTAGAAGTTTTTAAGTTATATGTATATATATAACTCAACTTCCAGGGTAAATAGTAAGTCAATTAATCATAGTTTCATTATGTTTGTGGAAAATAGTGAAGATTTTTAAATATATATTTTTAATTTTTTAAAAGATACATAGATTGCATAAATTTTGCATAAATATAGAGAGGATTCCCATATGCTCCCCTCCCTACCCCTCCAACATTTTCCCACTTTAACAATACCCTTTGCTAGTATGAAGATGGTTACATTCGAGCCTGTGCCAATTGCCAGAAGGGGGCCTTTAAGGGTTTTATGTTCATGTGACATAGACCACTTTGGTATGCTTATAATGTTTATAGACCACCTGCCAAATAATGTTTTAAATTGCATAAATATGAGTGCATAGTAATACAAAGGAAAGCAAACATATGGAAATGGTTCATTCAACATTTTTAAAAATTGTGACACAGCTATATATATGCTTCTCAATTTACACATTAAATAAGAAAATACGTTTACATATAGACAAGTTATATTTTATGTTTTAAGACAGATCAATAAAAAGACTTTAATTACTTACATTAAACTAGGTTAGTCTTTGATCAAGTTTCTTCTAAATACTGATTAACCAACAATTGGCCATAGACAGTGGTCCAAAGGAACGTCATTGTCTGGGTCAGCAATGTAGAACTTGGGATAGAAGTATTTTGTTGCTAAACAACTGATAGGTCCAAAGTAGCTTAATAGATGGCCAATTTTATTGCAGATATCTGGAAACAGGAAAAGACAATCACTGGTGGTGTCCTCATCAAAATAATGACTCCAATTTTGCAGTATATGTAGTGATGACTATGTTGTTCTGATATATCTACAAAAAGAATAATGTCAAGCCAAAATATTTGTGATGTCAGAGATGCATTTTTTTACCAGCCCAAATTTCCAGACCCTCTAAATACCACTCACAGACTCCATAGACTCCAAGGTAAGAATCCAAAATCTAGATGTTTGACAGCAGGCTAAATTGCTTTCAGCAGGAATAATGAAAGTACTAACATTTCTGTGTGCATACTGAGCTTTGCAAATTATTCACAAAATTTAAAAGCAGTAAATCATTTAAGCATCGTTAAAAAACTATGATGTAAATGTCAATTTGAAAGAAAGCTACAGTATAATCTAGGGACTGAATAACGCAGTGAACTCAGAGATGGGTGAGAAATGTGGTACAAATGTAAGAATGTCCTATGAACTAGAATGGATTATGAAACTATTGCAAAGTGGTGGGAATGTGAAGAAGCATGGGAAAAATACAATTAATATGACCTACTGGATTACAGTTAACAGCAATACTGTAATACGCTTGCATCAATGCCAAAGATACACTGTGTTAATAACAAGGGGGTATGGAAAAAGTATGCCAACTGTACACTATGGACCATAATTAATGGGAAAAGTCTAATAATATTATCTCATAATCTGTAACAAATGTTCTACAACAGTTGTTGTATGGGAAGAAGGGTTGTTATACGGGAATTCTACACATTTGCATGATTATTTTGTGCATTCACAACTTCTGCACTAAAAATATATTTTTAAAAAACTATGTTACTTACTATTATTTTCTTATATTACATGTGAGGAAACTGAGGCATGAGATGTTTAGGACATGTATCACAAGAAGGGAAACTGGAAATTGAATCCCAGCTGTGCTTTCTTATGTCAAAGCTGTAATGACAAGGCTAAATGCTTATTTGAAAGACCTTTTCACAGATGCATTTACCCTCTTCTACGTAATTAGTAAGAAATTGTAGTAATGAAATCAGTCTAAAAGAACCAAGTTTAGGTTCATATACAAAACGGCAGAGACACAGAAGGTTGGTTATGCCACTGAAAGAAAAAACGAGTGTGGAGGTTTTCCTAAAGGTAAAACTTCATGCACAAATCTATCAAATCTTGTTGCTCCTATATCATTCTTTAATGTTTCATTTAGCATGTTTCATATTCTAACTTATATATGTCTTTCTAATTTTTCTTCTTTGCAGAGTATTTTATTAAAAACAATAACACAAAATTATTGACCACTTCCTCTATATTGGGGGATTATATATTTTAGACTCATATTAGATTTATAATTTTATAAATGTAATAATTTTTACCCTGTTTGGACTAGAGAGTTATCAGTTTTTATGTGATTAAATTAGGGTGTATATTCTAATTGAGATTTTCTTTTTTTATCATAATGTACAGTGGAAAATGCATGCTTCCAATGTTTCAAAGGGTAAACAATTATTTATTAATGTTTTTAAATAATATATAGACATTTCATATGTTTAATGTATTTTTTCTTCAATTATCCATTATGGCATTATGAATGCTCAATTCCATTTTCTGAACCATGCCTTTTTACCTTTCTCTCTTTTTAAGGACACTTAAACAAATCTAAAATTAATAGCCAAAGTTATCTGAACCTTTAAGTCTTCAGATGTTAATCTTCATTTATTTTATTAATTTCTAGAAGCATTTAAAGTGAGCAATAAACTCTATGTGAACTCACATGTAACAAGGAAAAATGGCATAAATCATTGTGCTTCATTAAGTTACTGCCAAAAAAAGTGACTTAGGGGTAAAAAAAACCCTGCCTCATAATATCATGTTCTAACCTATTTTAACACTCAGATCTTCTAAAGTAATCAGATTCACTCAGGTCATGTATATCTACCATATCTTAGGTCTCTTAAATTATAGCTGAGATTAGATAATTCCGATTTTAAAAAGGATATTTTATGTAGCCTGATTGCAACTTAGAAATGTGGATTTTGCCAAACATGGTGTGTATCAGATAAGAAGACACTGTCCAGTGTGATGGACCCTTCAGGATTCTGTTAGAGCAATATGCTAGATCATTGGCAGACCAGAGCTATACAGTAATAAATTCCATACTTGTTCTTATAGGTTCAGTGTGATTCAGTATAAGATATTCACGTACCATTGTTAAGCCTCTGATGATTAAAATGCTAGTCTCTGTGAGCAGCAGGTTATTGAAGAGATATTAGACTACTAGAAGTCCAGTTCAATTATGTAACAAGTAACTAAAATTAACTTAAAGCCACAAATGAGATGATCTCAACAAGCTCCTCGTCATCCATCTTGCCTGCAAGAAGAACATATATCTTAATTTTGCCTTTCAAAGAATTCACTGGTAATTGTCTAAGATTTGGTGAGCCATGATTCCAGGCTTGTAAATTTTTTAAGGTAAATTATGCTAAAACAAGACATGATATCCAAAAGAGAAAAGACATTTTTCATGCTTTATTTTATGGTGTTGTTTGCCATTTAGTGTTTAAATTTTAAGGGTGTAAGTGTCTTAAGGTCATGCAGACGTAAAACTTTTCTAGGGTTTTTCACAGGTGCATTGAAGAATAGATAAGGATATTTTATGTATATTTAACTGTGAATTGTAGTATGAATCCTATAAAAAATACACTAATTCTATGAGAAAAGGATATACTTTAAAAAATACAATATAAATTAGAGATCTTGTGTGCCCAGTAGATTGCAAACAATAAAAAGGAATATTATCTAAATACAAGCAATTTCCACATTTTGGAATCTTGCATTTCTTCTTTTTCTTATTAAACATTGCTTTGGCTTTCTTTTTCAGGAAACATTTTTTGAAGATGTCAGGACACTTAAAAACAGGGAAGCAGACAGACATAAGGGCTACTTTATACTTGCCTTTATGAATTTAAAAATAGTTATTTTGAAGGTACTTTAAAGCATGGTATTTGTACCTTTCAAATTGATTCAGAGTAGACTTCCAAAGACATGAGTGATAGAAGTCTACAAAATATCAATAAATGATGAGAAAAAATGGCCTAATGGTGCTTAAAATTGCCTTGTGACTTATTTAATGAGATATTGAACGGCTCCACCTGAAGCTCTAAGGTTCCATCAAAACACTTAGAAAATATACTTAACCTAGAATTATTACCAAAGTCTTCTGGGAGGGGAATATATTTATAACTGTTTTAGAGCCGTTGACCAGGTGGACAATGAAGAAAGTGACAGATAATTTAGGCCAATGTAATGAAGCCCAAAAACATTTGCTGAATTTGGTCAAGTGCAATTAGCTCAACATTACAAAACACAGTATGGGAAGAGGAGGGAAAGTGAATGGAAACTAAAGCTTAATAGTTAAAGAGGGTGTATTAGTCATGGTTCTTTACATAAATAGAACTGACTTTATATATATATATATATATATATATATATATATATATATATAGACGCACACACACACAACATGTTGGTCCTATTTATATTTATGTATACTTATATGTATGTATGTATATAAATATTATGAGATTTATTATAAGAATTGGCTGGTACAACCACTGGGATTGTCAAATCCTAATTCCGTAGGACAGCCCACAAGCTAGGAATTCCAATGAAGGTTTTGATCAATTACCATGAAAACAAAAGAAGCCGGTTTTCCCAAGTAGAGATAGGAATTCTTTTTTTCTGACTGCTGAAATCATCCACTCTCACTTCAAAGCCTTCAATTGAATGGAAGAGATTTCGCTCATTGCTGAAAGCAATCTCTTTTGTTGATTGTAGATGGAATCCGCCATAGTTTCAATCAACTCACTAATGATTTAATTCACCAAATAGCCTCACAATAACAATTAGGACAGTGCTTGCTTGACCAAACTGAATGCTACAATCTAGCCACGTAGACAAATGAATTTAACCATCACTAACAGTGGAGACACAGTTAGGCTTTGGATGATATTGCAAGGTAACTTCTTTTTGAGGTCAATAGGGAAGAACTGAATGGTTGTAAGAAGAAAAAGGATATGATAATCTTTGTTTTGGATAAGGGATTGGCAGTGAAATGAAAGATATAATGAAAAAATAAGATGATTGAAAATTGGAAGACTAGCTAAATCTCAATGATATAGAAAATATGAGAAATAGTAGATAAAAGAATTTGTTCTAATTCACCAGAATAAATGAATAGAAGAAATGGGGGCAAAAAAACTATTAAGGACTTACAATCAATATGACTTCTTTATTGGAAATGTAAGTGGAAGGAAAAATGTGAGGATTGTAAGATGTTTTACTTCATAAACAATGAGAAATGCAAGGAATTATTGGAAAAAAGATAATTTTTGATATCATGAATGTGAAATCCATTTTGATAAAAATTTATTTGAACTGCTTTTGAGATATTTGAGTGGTAATGAACTTGGGAAACTGATAATATATTGCTTAATTTCTTAGAAGTTTACTTTGGGAACTGTACAGATATTATCTTAAGCAAAGATGATGGAAACAGATTCCTGTTTAATTTTAAAAATCAAATGTTGAAATAAATTACTTGCATGGTAAAGAATTTTATTCATATATAAGAAATTTTGTGATATATGTATATAAATGTGTATGCATATATAGTATTATTTTTTAATCATTTATTATATTCCTTATTAAATCATTATTGTTACCCAATATATACTTAGTCACAAAAAATATTCCATTTTTCACATTTACTTTACAATTCACTAAACAATTGAGCCAAAGCAGATTTTCTCAAAAATTTATGGTGATCATGCCATTTTCCTTGCTTACATTCTTTGTCTTTTCCACCTTATTTTCATATTAAAAGCAAAAGTCCTTCATCACCTTCCTATTTATCACTTCATAAATGAAATTAGGCTCCACTGGTGTTAACTGATTAAATTATTTTAGTTCCCTCACCCCTCCATTTTCTCACATACACTAATCTTCTGGTCATATTGTTAATGTCAACTTGACTTTCAGTGCTATTTAGGAAGTATGTAGATCTCAATATCTTCTCTTCATACGCTGTCCATTTTGCAAATCCTCATTGCTGCCAGAAAATTCTAAAAGAGATCTTCTCCCCCAAAACAAAACAAAGCAAAACAAAACAAAACAAAACAAAACAAAACAAAGAGGAGGACCAAGAAATGAAGGAAAGAAGAAAGAAAGATGACAGAAAATGAAGAGAGCTACGTAATGAATTAAAAATGTTAATGTCAACTTTTATTTCAGGCATTATTTGAAATGTAATATTTATAATTATTCATTAAGTTAATGAATTATTACAAAAACATGGTATGAATTGTGGAAATTGCACTTGAACCTGTAAGGAGTATTAAATTGAAGTATGCATGCAATTTCAAAAGAAAACTGGACAGCAAAAAAAAAAAAAAGACCTTAGTACATTCATACAAGCCAGATTATTTTTATATTTTCCTCAACTTTTAGGCATAAAAAAACAAACATTATCTTATTTTAGCCTAACAAATAGTTTTTTTCCCACAGAATTTAATACCAAAGTATTATTTTCCACCATCTCTCTCATAATTGGAATTCTGTGCTGTTGAAAGTTGCAAAATGGAAGCAATATATTTATGTTTTCTTATTTATTTTTATTTATTTATTTTTTATTTTTCCACTCTTTATTTTTTTAAAATGTTACATTCAAAAAATATGAGGTCCCCATAAATCTCCCTTGCCCCTCACCCTACTCGTCCCACATCAACAACCTCTTTCATCATCGTGGCACATTCATTGCATTTGGTGAATACATTTTGGAGCACTGCTGCACCACATGGATAGTGGTTTACATTGTAGTTTACACTCTCCTCCAGTCCATCCAGTGGGCCATGGCAGGATATACAATGTCCAGCATCTGTCCCAGCAGTACCACCCTAGGACAACTCAAAGTCCCGAAAATGTCCCCACATCATATCTCTTCTTCCCTCTCCCTACCCTCAGCAGCTACTGTGGCCACTTTCTCCACATCAATGCCACAATTTCTTCCATTACCAATCATAGTAATAACATAGCAGAATATCAATAAGTCCACTCTAATCCATACTCTATTCCTCTTCCTGTGGAACCTTCTATATCAAGAGGGGGCTTAGATTCCACATGGATGGTGGATGCAATTCTCCTGCTTGTAGTTGTAGGCACTCTTGGCTCCCTGGTGTGGTGATTGACCTTCTTCACCTCCCTGTTAGCTGGCCAAGTTAATTCCAATAAACCAGATGGTAGGAGCTGCAAGTCTGCTGAGGCTCAGGGCCTGACTGTCACATGGACAGTCCAGATATTCAGGTCTCCTGAGTGTACACCAACCCCAGTGCCAACAACAGGTCTGGTAAAAGTAACAGAAGAGGCATGTGTAGAAAGGTTATATCTGAGACCAAATCCATCACACTCAGGAACACAAACGCCAACATAGGGCCAAGTGACATGGCAATGAACTCCAGAGCCATCTGCCATGACCGTAGAACTTGTGGGTCTCTGTAGCTCTCAGGAGAACCAGTACCTAGGTTTCTATCTACTTTGGATATCGCTGGGACCGTGCTGATGTGTGCATAAGCATTACCCCTCTGATGACCTACTGACTCATTTTTGGAGATTCATAACCATATAAACTCATTTGTCCTTTCCATTTCCCCCTTTTTTTTTTTTTTAATTTTTATTTTTTAATTTATTTAATTCCCCTCCCCCGGTTGTCTGTTTTTTCTGTGTCTTTTTGCTGCGTCTTGTTTCTTTGTCCACTTCTGTTGTCGTCAGCGGCGGGAAGTGTGGGCGGCGCCATTCCTCGGCAGGCTGCTCCCTCCTTCGCGCTGGGCGTCTCTCCTTATGGGTGCACTCCTTGCGCGTGGGGCTCCCTTACGCGGGGGACACCCCTGTGTAGCACGGCACTCCTTGCGCGCATCAGCACTGTGCATGGCCAGCTCCACACGGGTCAAGGAGGCCCAGGGCTTGAACCGTGGACCTCCCATGTGGTAGACCACTGGGCCAAAGTCCGTTTCCCGCCATTTCCCCCTTTTATCCAAAGTCATAAAGCAGTTTTTTAACACCTGATATTACATGTAGGATGAGATATTCTGTTGGTCTGAGTTGACCCTTTTATTCAAGGTCTTTTTCTAGGTATATCATCAACTGGTACTTGGTAGTAATTCCTCGGCACCAGGGAGACTCTTACATGGGAGTCATGACCCATACTGGGTGGGCGGGGGGAGGTAATGCATTTACATGCTGAGTTTGGCTTAGACTGTAGCCACACTTGAGCAACATGGAGGCTCTAAAGAGGTAACAAAGTTTTATCAAATATCATTTCTTATTTTGTGTATTTGCATCTTCTCTCTTTTTTTCTTTGTTAATTTAGCTAAGGGTTTGTAAATTTTATTGATCTTCTCAAAGAACCAGCTCTGGTTTTGTTTATTTTTTTCAAGTGTTTTCTTGTTTTCTATTTCATTTAGTTCTGCTCTGAGCTTTGTTATTTCTTTCTTTCTTCTTCTTTTGGGTTTAGTGTGTTATTGTTTTTTACTAATTCCTCCAAGTGTGCAGTTAGGTCTTCAATTTTAGCTCTTTCTTCTTTTATGATTTATGAATTTATGGCTATAAATTTCCCTCTCATTACTGCTTTTGCTGCATCCCATGACTTTTGATATGTTGTGTTATCATTTTCATTAGCTTCAAGGTAGTTATTAATTTTTTTTGAGATTTCCTCTTTGGCCCACTATTCTGCTAAGAGTGTGTTGTTTAACTTCCATTTCTTGTTGCCAAATTCTGGTCTCTGGCCCTTGTAGATTTCGAGCTTCATTCCACTGTGGTGAGAGGAATTATTTTGTATGATTTCTATCTTTCTGAATTCATTTAGACTTTTCATGTGGTCTATCTTGGAGAATGATCCATCTGCACTTTAGCAGAATGTATATCCTGCTGTACTTGGTTGTAATATTCTGTATATGTCTATTAAGTCCAGCTCCTCTAATATATTGTTCAAAGTCTTTGTTTCTTTACTGATTCTCTTTTGAGATGTTCTGTCCAAATTGATAGTGTTATATTAAATTCCCCCACTGTAATTGTAGAGGCATCTACTCCTTTACTTAGTTTTTCCAGTGTTTGCCTCATGTATTTTTAGGAACCCTTGTTAGGAACATAAATGTTTATGATTGTTCTTTCTTCCTGAAAGATTATCCCATTCACTAATATGTAGCATCCATCTTTGTCTCTCACAATTGTTTTGCATTTAAAGTCTATTTTGTCTGATCTTAATATAGCTACTCCTCCCATTTTTGGTTATTGTTTGCTTGTAAGATTGTTTTCCAACCATTCGCTTTCAACCTCCTTAAATCCCTGGGTCTAAGATGTGTTTCTTGTAAACAGCATATAGATGGGTCATATTTCCTTATAAATCTTCCAGCCTCAGTCTCTTGAGAGGTGAGTTTAATCCATTGACATTCAGTGTTATTACTTTCAAGGAATTACGTACATTAGCCATATTTTCTTTGGATTTGTGTTTGTCATATTTTGTTTGATTTTTTTTTCTTTTTGTCTTTTTAGTTGTTCTTATGCTCTCCTCCAACTCTTTCTCTCCTGTTTTTTCTTTCATCCTGCAGAACTTCCTTTTGTATTTCTTGAAGGGCAGGATTCTTGTTGACATACTCTCTTAGTATCTGTTTATCTGTGAATATTTTGAACTCTCCAGCATTTTTGAATGCTAACTTTGTTGGATAGAGTATTCTTGGTTGGAATTTTTTTTTTCTTTTAGTACCTTGACTATGTCATACCACTGCCTTCTTACCTACATGGTTTCAGATGAGAAATCAGCACTTAATCTTATGGTGCCTCCTTTTTATGTGATGGTTCTCTTTTTTCTTGTTGCTGTTAGTATTTTCTCTTTGTCTTAAGCATTGTATAATTTGACAAGTATATGTCTTGGGGTAGGCTTGTTGGAATTTATGTTGTTTTGGTGCATTGTGCTTCCTGGCTATGCACATTCATCGCTTTCAATAGGTTTGGGAAATTTTCAACCATTACTTCCTCCAAAACCCCTTCTGTCTCCTTTCTCTTCTCTTCTCCTTCTGGGATGCCTATAATGCATATGTTTGTGCATTTTGCATTGTCATTCAGGCCCCTAAATCTCTCCTGGATTTTTCCTATATTGTTATTGATCAGTTCTACTATCTGTTTGATTTCAGATGTACTGTCCTCTACATCATTAATTCTTTCCTCTGCCTCTTTGAGTCTGCTGTTATTTGCCGAGAGTGTAATTTTGATTTCTTGGGTTTTGCTGTTCATCACCATCATATCTGTTATCTTTTTGAGTATGATTACAATTTCTTCTGTATTCTTCTAAGTGTTTTCTTCATATTCTTAATCTCTTCCTTCACTTCATCAAATTGGTCCCTAATATATATTTTGAGAGCTTTAATTAATTGTTCAATGTTCTGCTCCTCTTTCTGGTTTTTAATTTGTTCATTGGATTAGGGCAAGTTTTCCTAATTATTAGTTTTGATTGTAGTTTTTTGTTGCTGTCTTGTCATCATTTTATCTTGACAAGTTTAATCAGTTGCTTAGCTTCTTTGTCTAGTTTGGGTTTTAATTAGTTGTTGCATTTGCATGCATGCTAATTCTTCTCTTTGTCACTTTGTTCTTCTTATTCTATTTCCTTGTTGTTGGCTAAGTTCACTGAAGGAAAATATTAGGGCCAGAGAAAGCAAATGTAGTAAGAAAAGAAAATGTGTAATAGTAGTATTTATAGTAAATATTAACAGAGGAAACATGTGAGATCTAGGAGAATGGATATTAGACTCATGTATGCTCTGTAAAATTATAACAGTAAGAAAAGTGAGTACCTATAATGAAACAGTAAACTGAATATGGGGAGGAGTATAGTATGAATTAAAAGGCCAGTGTGTTCTGGAGAGACAGAAGGAAAAGAAAGGACAATAATATAAACAGTGAATGTAAGACAGACAACAGAACAAAGGTATCAGAAATAAAAAGTCAGAAAAATTGGGGGCCAAATAAAGAAAGGTGTAAAGGTGTAAATGATGGAGAATAGAAAGATGTAGAGGAAAGGGGATAGTGTTGGTGGCCAAAATTAATACACAAAGAAAAGAGGAAATGGAGGATGAGGAAGTATAGCAGATGTGAAGTGTTCCCTGCAGCACCTAATATATAAATAATAAAAATAAAAAGAGGAAAAAGAAAGGAAAAAAGGGACAAAGTTGGGGGGGGGGAGCAAAGCAAGAAAAAAAAATAGAGGGAAACAAGAAAAAAGGTCCTTGTGGGGATAAAGGGGAAGAAAAAACAAGAAGACAAGCCAACAAAATACCAGGCAAAGTTTCAAGCAAGGAATCCTCTTTGCAGTTAAATAAAATGCTTAGAAATCTCACATTCCCCCTTTCTTCCTTCCTCACTTCCCTCTCTCCCAGGGCAGCAGGAAAGCTTCCTGAGAGGTCTGGTAGGAGATTCAAGTGGGTCCTTGTTGAACTAGCTCAGCACAGAAAACAAAGACTCTTAATTTCCAGAGGGAGAGCACCCACTCCTCACAAGGAATCTCCAGTATGCTATTGGAAGCTTGGAAAGCACCTTCTACCATCCCTTTCCCTTAGGTGTGTTACAGGAGAGCTAGATGATTTTCTGACTCCACCTTCTCCCAGACCAATTTTCCTATCCCAGGGTGTTTAGGTAAATTGGGCTTTCTCAGCAGATTCACCTCTCCTTTCTTCCCAGCCTCTCCCCAAGCCAGCTTTTATGCTCCTCCAAGCACACACACAAAAAAGGGGGGACTAGAAAATTGAACCCACACTCATTTGGCCCCTCTGCACTTCCCACCGAATCCCTCCCACTCACAGAGTAAGTCCAAAACCGGAGAGCTAGGGTCATCCCAGACCTCTGGGAGCACTAGAGTTGGGAAAGGGAAGTCCAGGATTTTGCAGACTCAGGGTATATAGGTCTGTGGAATGTTGCTACAGGGGCTTAGGGGACATGGATCTGGGGACCATGCATCTGGGGATCACAGGGCTTGGGGATGTCACAGCACAACTGACAATTTTCAGGGAACACTACAAACACCAGTCCTAGGGGGAAGGGTCCCTCCTCCCCATACTTCTGACCCCTGTGCTAGTAACCCACAATTCTACCTTCAGCAAGCACTACTTCTGTCATAGTCTCTCCAAATCGATGTCCATACACCTCCTGCATTGCAAGTCCCCGAAACAGTCTGCTCTGGCAAGATTCCAACATTCTTTGCAGGAGGTGCACTCACTCAAATGCCATCTTATCCCACCTCCAATATATTTATTCTTGAAGTTATGTAACCTCATACTAAAATGGTCAATAAATTATTAAATGTAAATCAAAATCACCAAGCATAGCAGGTTAAGAAAATGTTTTTAGAAATGTATAAAATTTCAAGTACATTCTCAATATTATAATGGGGAAAGAAGAGATAACCCTATTATTATTTAATATGCCAGGAATATGAGGATATTAAATATTGCCTTTGCTCTCCTTTGCCAGGCTATCTGATGCATTCGGCCATGATGGCATTGCAGGAAACATCACCTTTAAATATTCCTATTACTTTTATTATGATGTTGTTGTTGTGCTGTGGCATAGCTTCTCAAAGTGATCAATAAACATATTTTATTCATCATGCAGAGATGACTGGCAGTCTGGTATTCCTAGTGTCTGAAATACATGCTCACAAACATAAATGACAATGTCAATTAGATGTGCAAATATGTAGTTGTTTCCCTTTCACATATTTACATCTATCAACAGTTGCTCCTAAAATTGGTTATAATGTGGTGTACTAATAGGCATTATTTTGGTACTCAGGAATGGATATGAATTCCCTGCTTGTCAAAATCTCAAAATCATTTCATTTTGTCAACCTTCAGATTTTCCTGTCTCATAGTAGTGATAAGAATATCACTAAAGTGGAGAAATATCGTACATTCATTGGTGTGCTTCCAAAGAGAAGGGGAGAGAAAAAGCAAATGAAAGGAGGGACATATTTGAAAGTTGAAAGTCAACATGTATATGAAATGTGAGCTAACTATACACAGTAGCAATGTATTTTGCATAAACACATTCCTATAATGTTCTAAAACTGAAAACAATTCAGTGATTCACAAAGTTTCATGTGAGACCAAAACTCAAATATTTGATGGGCATTTTTTGATATTGCTCCACTAAAATATCTCTATTAACCACAGAAGTGCATTGCAAATCTTTAAGAATAAAATAAATTAGTTTATCTTTGATTTTTGATGATGTCCACAATTTTTTGAAAGATGATATTTGGTAAAACTTTGTTACAAATGCTTGCTAATATCAAGGCAGCATTACAAACTCAAGCATCTTTAGAATTATAGATCACATTGAAAATATTAATATTTATACTGGATAATTATAAAATTTTAATGAAATCATATAGATTGCAGGTAAAGCTTTACTTAAACCACATGTATTTGTCATGTTTCCAAATCAATGTCTTCTGATTTACCATCTTTAACCACATTATTTTATATATATATATACTAAATTATAGTAAAAGTGTATTTAACTAATAGTACTTGAATAAACATGAAATGCAGAAAATTTAATAAAAATACATTATATGCAGTTTAACATCCTTGTTTCTATGAAAAACACTTATGAAGGAAAAATCATTATGCACTTTTGTTTGCAAAATTAATTTTTAAATCATTAATTCAGCAATGACGAGAAATGAGTGGAATGGTAAAAAGCAATTGTTACTGTACACATAGGTGAGTTGTATTATCTTTTGGAAAGCTTAAAATGTTTGAAATCTAGTGCAGTTACATTACTAGGAGTGCATGTAAAGAAATCCAGTCTTCATATAGAATAGCAAATATTGTAGACTAAATCCCTCAGATCATATTTTAGAGTGAGCCACTAGTAAAAATGTTGTCTATCCAATCTTCTTGAAAATTGAAAGACCACGACTCTGACAATCTAACTCCTTAGAAAACATTATTCTTTCACATCAATATGTGTTGCAAAGAATTGAATGGCAAGTGAAGGGTTTCCCGCAGGGAGAATCAGAAACTAGCACATGAATGTGAGGGCCTTGTTCATTACAAATCACTTGTATGGGGCAGTGTTTTATAGTGACTATATTATGTGTAGAAATTGAGTGGTACCAAAAAACGGATATGGCAAAAAGTATTAGAATAAATATTCAAGATCTGTGGAACACTTAGAAGCAATAAAATGCTACAGCAAATAGAGAGAGAAAAAATGGCAATAGGAAAAAGACCATATTTTTTTTAGAATAAATACTTTCTTTAAAAGTTATTTTTAGGAGGTACCAGAGATTGAACCCAGGACCTCATAACTGGAAAACAGGCACTCTACCACTGAGCCACACACAATCCCCAATGAGAGTTGGTTTTTCTGTTTGTTTGTTTTTGTTTTTAGGAGGTCCCAGGGATCAAATTCCAGATCTCATATATGGAAAGCAAGGGCTCAACCACTTGAGCTACATCGCTCCCAAAAAATGTAGTTTTATTGATATACCAAAGGTGAGCTGGTATATTGTGCAGGTGGATACTTTTGATGATTCAGTGGAAATACAAAAAAAAAAAAAAATCCATGAAACTTAAAGAAAACCAAGCATTCAAATAACCTCATTTTGGGTTTTAAAGACAGAGAATAATGAAGCTGAGCTTTATATGCATAATATCACAGTGAAATGATGCATATGGCTTATAGAAATGTACAACTAGAAGGACATATATTTACATGTTGATGAAGGATATAACCATGGATTTAATTGTGTCCCCCCCAGAAGTATGTTTAAATCCTAATCCCTGATCTTATGGTTATGATCTTATTTGGAAATAGGATCTTTAAAGATATTATTAATTAAGATGAGACCAAATTTGATTAGCTTGGGTTCTACTCCAGTATGATGGCTACCCTTTTTAAAAATTTATTTTTATTTTTAATTTTTTCAATCTTTTGATTGCTACCCTTTAACAGAGAGAAAATTTGGCCACAGAAAGTGCAAGAAGACAGCCATGTAATGTAGGAAGAGCTTTAGTTATGCCAGAAGACAAAGAACATCATGGATTGTAGGCCAGCTTCCACCAACTTTACAGATTTTAGGGGAAGCACGTCTGTGATGACAACTTTACTTGAACTCCTAGACTCCAGAATGGTGAGAAAATAAATTTGTGTTATTTTAAACTACCCAGTTTATGATGCTTTTTTCATGGCAGCCTAGGAAATTAATATACATGTGGTTCTTATAATTATTCTATCTCTGGTTTACTCACTATCATACTCTACTGAATTATTTCAAACATCCTATAAACCTTTCCTAGTAACTCCTATAGTTTGTAAGAAGCAAAATGCAAGGCTTTTCTCATCTTACATTTATATCATATACCATCTTAATAGCTCTCATCTCATTATCCTATACTTCTCAGTAGTAAAATGCCTCCAAAGAATAGACATTGTTATCTCCATCTCTGCTTCACTCAATTACTATTCTCTAAATAGCTCTGATTTGGCTTTCTTCCTCACTGTTCCACTCATCATGAAAATGACCTTCTAAAAATGTCAAATCTAATGATCAGGTTTATGTTCATATTTTATTCCATCTGTCAACTATATTGAATACAGTCGAATACTCCATTCTTCTTTAAGTATATATCTCTTGATTTTTATAACCCAGATTCTTCTTTTACTTAATGTTTGTTCCTTCATAGTATTCTTTCACTCATTCAATTCCTCCCAACTCTGAATAACTGAGGAGTCATTTTTGATCCTTCTTTTCTTTTCAAATTAATGTGAGCTAGTCCAGGATCTTGGATTTCAATACAAAATACATGCTTAGGATTCTAAACGTAGTGTATAAATACCCCATCCAGACTTATATATCCATTTTACATTGATTATTTCCACTTGGAAATCCCTTAAGCAAATTAAACTTAACATTTTCTAAACATTTATCCAAAAGTCTTATGCATTTCATAAGATGACACTTTAAGCCATAAAATTGTCTAATTTAAGAATTTACATATCATATTTTCTCTTATGTTTGACATCTAATTTAACAGTTAAGCATTTAAAATGTATCACACAGTTTTCTTTTTCTATTGCTTTTTTCATTTTTTATCTTTTTTTTTAAGTTACATAGATTACACAAAATGTTACATTGAAAAATATAAGAGGTCCCCCTATACTCCAATCCCCACACCCTCCATTCATCCCAATTGACAATTTTCATTAGTACGGTGCATTCACTGCATTTGATTAGTACATTTTGGAGCATTGCTACATAGCATGGATTATAGTTTTTGTTGTAGTTGACACTCTCTCCCAGTCCATTCAGTGGGTTATGGCAGGATATAATGCCCTGCATCTGTCCCTGCAATATCATTCAGGACAAATCCAAGTCTTGAAAACATCCAATATCACACCTCCTTTTCCCTCTCCCTGCCTTCAGCAACTCCCATGGCCACATATATTTTTATTTATTTTTAAAATATACGTAGATCACAAACTGTTAAAATAAAAATTATAGGAGGTTCCCATATACCCCACTCCCCACACCCCCAACTTTTCCCACATCAACAACTTCTTTTATTATTGTGGTACATTCATTGCATTTGATGAACACATTTTAGAGCACTGCTATATAGCATGGATTATAGTTTTGTTTATATTGTAGTTTACACTCTTTCCCAGTTAATTCAATGGATTATGGCAGGATATATAATATCCTGTGTCTCTCCCTGAAATACCATTCAGGACTACTCAAAATCCCAAAAACGCTCCCTTTTCATAATTTCTTTTCCCTCTGCCTGCCTTCAGCAACTCCTGCAGCCACCATCTCCACATAAATGACATAATTTCTTCCATCGCTAGAGTCACAATAATTCTATGGTAGAATACCAGTAAGTCCACTCTAATTCATATTTTACTCCTCCATCCTGAGGACCCTGGAGTGATGCCCACTCCATCTCTCAGTTGAGAGGGAGCTTTGATCCCATATGGCTGGTGGATGGGACTCTCGTGCCTGCAGCTGTAGACTCTCTCAGTTCTTTGGTGTGGTGGTTGTCCATCCTCAACTCCCTGTCCACTTGTCTGAGTAAGTCCAATGAACTGGAGAGTAAGTGGTGCTACACTGCTGAAGTTCAGAGCCCAGCTGGCACATGGACAGCCCAGAGATTCAAGTCTCTTGGGCATATACCAACCTCAGCACCAACCATAGTTTCAATAAAAGGGACTGAAGATGCATTTGTAGAGATGTCACATTTGAGTCCAACTCCATCACACTCAGGAGCACAAATTCCAAAGAAGGGCCCATGGCAAGGCACCGAACTCCGGAGCTGTCTGCCATCACTGTATCATCTGGGTGTCTCCCCAGCCCTCAGGAACACCACTGTAGGGAGCCTAGGCCGTGTTGTGGGCCTGGGTGCCATCACAATAATGAGAAGTGCTGAGTCATGATGAGTTAGGAGTGCTGAGTCATGATGAGTCAGGAATGCTGAGTCATGGGGCAAGGCCAAGGCGCATGCACCTTCCCTAAATTACCATATCCCTATATATTCCCCCTTCCCCTCCTCTTCCCCGAATCATCTGCAGATTGCGCATGAGGCCACATGTGCTGGCTCCCCCAATAAAGTCTCCTGTTTCTTCCAGCCGGTGTTCATGTGAATTCGTAGTGCGGTCCTCTTCGCCACAGCTGGTTTGTGGCCCCGGCGGCGGTTCCCAAGTGAGGCAGAGAAGTCGCCCCGACAACCCGTATCTCATGCCGGCAGTGTGAGGAAGGCCCTCTCCCCCGGCGGAACCGGTCCATGAGCTGCAGTGGACCGGCCGCCTTCACACCACTACCTGGGGTTGTATCTACTTTGTCTGTCTCTGGGATCCTGCTTGGATGTGCGTAAGCATAATCCCTCAGTTGACCTCCTGACTCATTTTACCATATGTTAGCCATATGAACTCATTTGTCTTTACCATGCCCCCCTTTTATTCAAGGTGTTTTTCTACTTGCATCACAAGTTGGTGCTTAGTAGTTATCCCTTGGTACCAGGGAGGTTCATCCCTAGGAGTCTTATCCTATGCTGGGGGGCAGGTAATGCATTTATATGCCGAGTTTGGCTTAGAGAATGGCTCTCAGGGAGTAATTCTTAGGCACCCTGCAACACTAGGCTAAGTTGGAATTTCAAGTGCATCAGGCTCATAAGCATAGTCATCAGTATCAAGGTCCCTTTGATGGACAATCTTTCTTCATTGGTCAATGCCCCTGCACTTAGAGATTTATTGCTCTTCCATTGGGGAATGTGACAGAGATCCCCAGGATGGGAACCCAGCATTCCCTGAGTTGTTGTGTGACTCTCTACCACTGTGTCAATACCCAATGAACATCTGAACAAATCTATATACACTATATGCATGCCCAGGCAAACTTCCTCTCATTCATGCCCCATCAATGATACCCTATAGCAATGCTCCTCCCCTGCCTAGTTGAACTCCTCTGTGATCCAAAACATCTTAAAAAATGAAGCTTAATACAGTGCCAAATTCAATTAATAGGGAAATGAAATAGTAATGGCAGGTTTAAACATTAGAAATAAAATACATAATAATTTAGAAAAACTAAAAGTTTAAAAATTGGGGTATTAAAAAATGAAAAATATTATAATTTTTTTGATTTTTTGCCTTCATCAGGTGTTTTCCTGTATGTCCAGTGGCAAGGCAATCTCTTCCATTTCTTCCTCAAAGTCTTAACTCTTTTTTTTTTCATTATGTCTTCAATGAAGTTTTAGGTCACAGTAAAGGCACATAGAGAATATAGGGGATTCCCATATACCCAACATTCTTCTCCTTTTCCCCTTTCCCCAAAAAAATGATCTTCTTACATGTGGATGTTACATTTTCTTCAACTGATGTACAAATTTTGAAACATAGCTACTAACCATGATAGTAGTTTGCATTATGGCTAACATTTTAGACTGTGCATTTTTATAAATTTTTGATGAAATTTAACAAGGCCTGTATTCATTATTGCATGATTCCATTGTCCCCCAATTCCCCCCTCTTCCATCTATTCTTTTTCTCTCTTCCCCTCCCCTTGGGGAGCACAGAAACAACCAAGCTTCACTTCTTGAAGGACAAGATTCATAGATATGTGCAACAATGCTGAGGGTTTGAAACACTATTATGTTCTCCCCTATTAGGAGCCACCCATGCTCTTGAAAGACACCATTCCCTCTGTTTGAGAACATTGGGCCTCCCCAGGATGGGAGTACAACAACTTCCCACTTATTATATGGGTCTCCGTCTACTAATAAAACACATTATGACAAGATGAGTACTCACACACTCCCTAGAAGCCTGCCTCAAGTGCATCCTGTGTGAAATGCCCACACATCCAATACCCTAAACCTGTAGCCCTTACTTATTATATTTCCAAAAGATTTTTCTCAACATTATACTTTCAACTATATACCCACTAATGCCGCATGTTTATCTGTTCCCCCAACCAACTGTTCCCCCAGTTTCTTCTGATACATTCCTCCCAACCCTAATCCCCATCAGATTTCCACCAGTCAAACCAGTAGTATTCCTGTTATATCCCTTCACTGCACAACTACTCACTTCCACTTTATCATTGATTTCACCCTTGTGAGCCATGGCTCACAGCCTTCCTCTCACTCCTATTTCCTCTAAGCCTATCTTCCAGACTCTAGCTCTTGAACTGGCTCAATTTGCTTAATTCATATCAGAGAGTTCATGTAGTATATGTGTCCTTCAATGCCTGGCTTGCTTCACTCAACATAAGGTCCTCAAGATTCATCCATGTTATCCCATGTGTTAGTAGTGCATTCCTTTTTACAGTTGAGTAGTATTCCATTGTATATATATTCCACATTTTGTTTATCTACTTCATATGTTGATGGGCTCTTCTGTTGATTCCAATTCTTGGCAATGGTAAATAATGCTGCTATGAACTTTTTGTGCATATACAGGTTCATGTCCTTGTTTTCAGTTCTTCTGGATATATACCCAGCAGTGAAATTGTTGGGTCATATGGCAAATCTATAGCTAGCATTTTGAGGAACCACCAAACTGTCGTCCACAATGGCTGGACCATATTACATTCTGACCAGCAGTGGATGATGCTTCCCATTCCTCCACATCCTCTCAAACATTTGTAGTCCTCTTTTTTTTTCTAATAGCCACCAGTCTAATGGGTGTAAGATGGCATCTTGTTGTAGTTTTGATTTGCATTTCCCTAGTAGCTAGTTATGTTGGGCATTTACTCATGTCCTTTATAACAATTTGTATTTCTACTTTGGAGAAGTGTCAGTTCAAATCTCTTGCCCATTTTTTAAATGGGTTGTTTGTCTTTTTATTTTAAAGATTTAGGATTTCTTTATATATGCTGGATATTAGACTCCTGTCAGATATATGGTTACCAAATATACTCTCCCATTGGGTAGGCTGTCTTTTCACTTTCTTGATAAACTCCTTTGAGGTGCAAAAGGCTTTAAATTTAAGGAGGTCTCATTTATCTATATTTTCTTTCATAGCTCATGCTTTTGGTGTGAAGTTCATGAAGCCATTTCCTATTGCAAGGTCCAGAAAAGGCTTCCCTACATTGTCTTCCAAGGTCTTTATGGTCTTGACTCTTATATTTAGATTTTTGAGTTGATTTTTGTATAAGGTGTGAAATGGTGTTCCTCTCTCATTCTTTTGCATATGGATATTCAATTCTCCAACCACCATTTGTTGAAGAAGCTCTTCTCTCCAAGTTGAGTGGGCTTGGTGGCATTGTCCAATATTAGATGACTGTATATGCAAGACTATGTCAGAACTCTCAATTCAGTTCCATTGCTCAGTATGTCTGTGTGCCAATACCATGCAGTTTTGACTACTGTAGTTTTACTGTATGTTTTAAAGTCAGGCAGTGTGATTCCTCCAACTTCATTTTTCTTTTTCAATGTGTCTTTGGTTATTCAGGTCCTCTTTTCCTTCCAAATAAATTTCAGTTACATTTCCCAATTCAGTAAAAATTGCTATGTTGATTTTTATTGGGATTGCATTAAATCTGTAGATTAATTTTGGTAGGATTGACATCTTAATGATATTCAGTCTTCCTACCCATGAACATGGAATATTATTCCACTTATTTAAGTCTTCTTTTATTTCCTTGAACACTGTTGTGAGGTTTTCTGTGTATAAGTCATTTACCTTTTTAGTCAAATTTATTCCTGGGTACTTAATTTTTTAATATACTATTATAAATGGTATTCTTTCTTGATTTCCTCCTCAGATTGCTCATTATTGATATATAGCAAAGTTACTGCTTTTTGTGCATTGGTCTTATAACCCACAACTTTTCTGAAATCATATATAAGTTCTAGAATCTTTGTTGTAGATTTCTCAGGGCTTTCTGTGTATAGAATCATGTCATCTGCAAATTGTGAAATTTTTGCTTCTTCCTTTCCAATTTGGATGCCTTTTATATCTTTTCCTTGCCTCAGTGCTTGCACAAATACTTCTAACACAATGTTAAACAGGAACCGTGATCGTGGGCATCCCTGTCTTGTTCCCAAACTTAGACGGAAAGATTTTGGGATTTCACCAATGTATATGATGTTAGCTGTGGTTTTTCATATATACCCATTATCATGTTGGGGATGTTTCCTTCTATTATCTTTTATAATGATTTTTATTTTAATAAAGAAATGGAGCTACATTTTGTCAAATGCTTTTTCTGGGTCTATAGTGATGATTAATGTGACTTTTTCCTTTCACCCTGTTTATATGGTGTATTACATTGATTTGTTTCTTTATTGATCCTTTGTAGAGATATTCTGTCTAATGGTGATAATGATGTATTAAAGTCCCCCACTCTAATTGTAGAGGCATCTATTTCTCTGCTTAGTTTTTCCACTGTTTGCCTCATGTATTTTGAGGCACCCTGATTAGGTGCATAAATGTTTGTGATTGTTCTTTCTTCTTCAAATGTTACCCACTTTGCCAATATATGGTGTTCATCTTTGTCTCTCACAACAGTTTTGCATTTAAAGTCTATTTTATCTGATATTAGTCTGGCTACTCCTTCCCTTTTTTGGTTATTGTTTGCTAGTGAGAATGTTTTCCAGCCATTCACTTTAAACTTCCTTGATCCCTGGGTCTAAGGTGGGTTTTTTGTAGACAGCATATAGATGGGTCATATTTCCTTATTCATTTTAACAATCTGTGCCTCTTGACCGGTGAGTTTAATCCATTAACATACAGTTTATTACTCTCAAGGAATTACTTATATCAGCCATATTTTCTTTGGGTTTATGTATGTCTTATGTTGTTTTTATTTCTCCTTTTTTCTTTTTAGTTGTTCTTACACTCTCCTTCGACTCTCTCTCCTGGTTTTCCTTTCACCTCACAGAATTTCCTTTAGTATTTCTTGAAGGTTTCTTATTAGCATGGTCTTTTAGTTTCTGTTTATATGTGAATATTTTGATCTTTCTATAATTTTTGAATTCTAGATTTGCTGGATATTGAATGCTTCACTGGAAATTTTTTCTTGTAGTACTTTGACAATGTCATACCACTGCCTTCTTGCTTCCATGGTTTCAGATGAGAAATCAACACTTAATCTTACTGAGCTTCCCTTGTATGTGATGGTTCTCTTTTCTCTTGCTGCCGTCAGTATTTTCTCTTTATCTTGACCAGTGGATAATTTGACAAATACAAGTTCTGGAGTAGGCCTGTTGGGATTTATACTGTTGGGGTGTGCTGAGCTTCCTGAACATGTACATCCATCTCCCTCAATAGAGTTGGGAAATTTTCAGCCATTGTTTCCTCCAACACCCCTTCTGTTCTCTTTCCCTTTTCTTCTCCTTCTGGGATGCCTATAATATGTATGTTTATGTGTTTTGTGTTGTCATTCAAATTCATAAGTCTGTGCTGGATTTTTTCTATCTTTTTATCTATCAGTTCCACTATCTGTTTGATTTCAGATATACTGTCTTCCACATGAATAATTCTTTCCTCTGCATGTTCAAATCTGCTGTTATTTACTCAGAGTGTATTTTTGTTTTCTTGGATTGTGCCTTTCATCATCATCATCATATCTGTTATGTTTTTATGTTTGTTTACAATTTCTTCAGTGTGTTTTCCCAGAGTTTTCTTAATATCCTTAATCTCTTCCTTCAGTTCATTAGGTTGGTCCATGATATTTGTTTTGACAGCTTTAATTAGTTGTTCGATGTTCTGCTTCTCTTCCTGGTTTTTATTTTGTTCATTGGACTGTGCCATGTCTTCCTGTTTTTTGGTATAGTTGGTAATTTTTTGTTGCTGTCTGATCATTTTTTTATCTTGATGGGTTTGTTCAATTGATTAGCTTCTCCCTCTAGTCTATGGTTTTATTTAATTACTGTCTTTGTGGGTTTGTGTTAAGTTTTCTCTTTGACACTTTATTCTTTTAATTCTATTTCCTTGTTGTTGTCTAAGTCCCCTTTGAAGGAAAATGATCATGGCCAGGGAATGCAAAAGGGGTAAGAAAATAAAAAGGGTAATAGAAATACTGATAGTAAAAGTTGGCAGAAGAAGTGTTTAAGACCTAGGAAAATGAATATTTAACTCATGTAAGCACTGTAGAGTTATAGGAATAAAAAAGTGGAGTACCCACTATGAAATGGGGAACTCAATATGGAGAAATATATAGTATGATTTTAAAAGTCAGAGTGATGAGGAGAGAGGGAAAGAGAAAAATAAGGACAAAAAGAGAAAAAGTTGATAAAAGATAGAAAATGGATTATAAGAGTTAGAAGTTAAAAAAAACAAACAAAAAATTGGGGCTGACCAAATCGAGGTGGACTGTAAGAGCAACAACAGATAGCAGAAAATAGAAAGATATAGGAAGGAAAAGAGATAGCATTGGTAGCCAAAATTGGTACACAAAGAAAAGAGGAAATTGGAAAAGAGGAAATGCAGCAAACAAGAAACGAGATGGCAGCACCTAATTTAAAAAAGGGAGGGGAGGTATAAAGAGGAAAGAAAGATAGGAAAACTAAAGAACAGACAAACCCACAGGCAAGGAGTCAACAGCCTTCCCTCCTAAGCCTCTGTGGAGCTTCTCAGGCTGCCAGTGTTTATCAATCAATTATCCCACAGCTTTCTTGCTACAGATTTTGAAGTGGGCTTTAGTGAGTAAACTAAGCTCAATTATAAAATAAAAGTAACTTTTTTTTTTATGAGAAATAAGAGACCCAAGGGAAGTTAATACAAAAATAATGTCTATGATTTCCCTATCCTAAAGTATCGGCTAGATGTTTAATAACCTGGTGGGTCACTACTCTAAAAGGAGCCAGAAATTGAATTAGAGAGATTGTATATTCAAGAGATAAACTCTTCCACTGAACTAAACTTTCTGGTTGGGTTGATTAGTTCTTCAGAAAGCTATTGAGTCCCTCCCTCAGTCAGAGTTGACTCTTTGCAATTGGATAGATTGCTGATTAGGAATCTGTCCCTCTCCCTTTTTATTCTAACTGCTTTCTCTCCCAGGGCAGCAGGATGCAATAGCATGTGTGAGAGTTCCTTTTTGAAATTCAGTTGGGACTCTGGGGACTTAACTCACAGCAGGAAAAAAAAAATGACTCTCAATTTCTTCAAGAGCAAACACTCATCACAGGGAGCCCTAAATATGTTCTTGGAAGCATATTAAGTACTTCCTACTGTCCCCTTTCCTTAGGGGAGTTGCACAGGACTAGTTAATTGCCTGAATTCACCTCCTCCCAGGCCAATTTTCCCTATCCCAGGGTGGTTAGGTAAATCAAGATGCCTCAGCAGATTTGCTTCTCCCTTCTTCCTGGTTTCTCCTTGCACCAGCTGGTATGCTTCTCAGAGCTGAAAAAAGGAGTTCCAGACAATCAAACCTGCACATAGGAGACCCCTCTCTACCCTTCACTAGAACCGTCCCACTCTCAGAGTATGCCTCTTCTGGCTCTTCTGCCAAGAGTCAGGGATCTCCACAGCTTCTTGCCTTGAGGGTGGGACTTAACTGTCCCACAACTCCAGCCTCAAGTGCCAGAAACTTATGGTTTTACCTTGACCAATCAATCTTTTTGTTTTGCTTTCTCCAGATCGAAGTCCTGAAGCTTCCTGTGTTGTGGGTTCCCAAAACAACTCACTCAAGCAGGATTTTGCTCCCACTCACCCATTTTTTTATACAAGACATGATGTGGGTACACTTAAACTGATGCCATCTTGTTCTTCTCCCTCATACATTTTTCAATCCTTTCCATTTCCATTGGTGCCATCCTAGAAAATTTCCCAATATTTCTAAAATGGAATTATGTAATAGTCTCTTAATGTCTGCTATTACCTGCAGCAATCTTTTCTCCTCAAATTACAAGAGTATTCACTCTGAAACTTTATTCATAAATAAAAGTAACATCTCCTCTTCAGTATTGTGCTTCCTTCTTTTGGTGGATGATATTAAGTACATTTATATGCCCTTTAATTTGGAATATATCCTTGGTTACTGAGACTCAAGATTTTATCTCCTTTCCCCTTAACCAACATGCTTGCTAATTTTTCTCATTTGATCTAATTAATGTGATATCATCAATAAACTGGACAAATATAATATTCTATGTCATGTCCAGTTAATTCAATTCCCTTCTGACTATATTATGATAGAAGGCATGTAAATTAACAAGCACTTGGGTAAGTCTATAGGTTTGAACTGTTACCTACTCCAAACAGATGTAACGCTTTTGTATTGAGGAAGGGGGAAAAGTTCTCTTCCCTGATCAATGGCCATGCACCATTTATCTGAGCAGGTGTTGATGTACCTTAGCAAATATCCTTAATCTGTAAAGCAGTTGAAATTGTGACTCTGACTTAGTTGAGTTTACATTCATCTATTTCCATCTACTATAATATTTTTTGTAAGATCCAGACTGGCAAATTTAAAAGGATATTTGATGGGAATATCACCTGCATCATTTATGTCTTTAAGAATAATCCCTATCTCTGACACTTTCCCCTACCCCACAAGACAATATTACTTTTTATACCATATCTTGGTTAGGAAACAGCACTTTCATTGACTCCTACTTACCCTTCATCACGACTACAGGTCTTACACCACTGACCACGAAACTATTGTGGCTTTCTTCCAGTTACCACCAATGTCTATTCCAATTACACATTTAAGGAAAAAGGAAAAGACAATGTGCCCTCAGAACTGATAGACTCACTGTGAGCTCAATGTGAGATAGAATAAAATTTATTGCTTTGACTCCCTCCCCATTAGCTGTATTCTAACAAAAAGGTATTTGGGTATCAACTTAACCTGGTTCCTGAATTAAATAAACCTCTAAAGGTTCAGGCATTCCCTTTCCCTCAGTGTATGGTTACCTGAATATTGAATAAATGACTGGAGATTCATTTCAGAAAGGGTCAGGATTACCATCATACACACTTGTTACAATGTTTCAGGATTGTTTCTCTGTGGGATCTCTGTGGGTTCTAAATCTGTATTCTGACCCACAAACTAGGTAAAGAATTATGAGTTTTAATAGGAAGGACTATTCTCAGCTTCCCAATCCTCTACTTTTCCTTTCAATTTTTATAGATTGGGCAATACCCTTTTTGGTTGCAATCATCTCTTCTGACCTTATGGACATGTCTTTCTGTTAACTATCTCCATAATCCTTCAAGAATGACTGCTTCCTTTCTACTGCCCCTTACTCATTAAAACTCCACCTACCATTTTCCTCGTGGTTAGATTCTGCCACCTGGTCTCAAATATGTTAAGACATTACCATATCCTTGGGAATGCAGTTGTTTACCAGTGTTTTCTATCACCATATCCAGTGTACAGAAGACAAATCTGAGTGTCTAAGTGATATGCTTGTCTCTCTCATCATCACATTTCTGATCAACTTTGTAAATGGAATATCCTTTTGGGGCTTTCCCATGAAACAGTCTTCTGATGGATATGTTGGCCTTATAGAGTATGCCACTTTAGCATCTGAGTCTTTTAAATTGCACATATACATTTTGCTATTACAGTTGTGGAATTTCTATTTGCTTTTTTCTCCAAGTTTCTAAAACTAATCTGAGCAATGTGTTAGCACTGTCTCCAAGATTACTTGCCAAAGTACTGACTACTCTATCCTGGGAGAAAGTTCTGAAAATAATAAATTTTCCTTGCCCTATTATATGGTTTGTATCTCCTTGATCCAGCACCTCAGATTCCAATAATAACCATATTCTCTGTCTCCTGGAGCTGGGACGACCCTGCACTTGCTTTGATTTAAGACAATGAGGCCAGACCCCTATAATCATTTATTGTCCACTCATTAGATTTATTCAGCCCACATGAAGAGGGGTTTCCTCTGTAGAGGCAGATCACTTAAGCTATGGTCAATGCCTGAAGGCAGACTCAGCCCTCCAGAGTCCCTAAAAGACCTAGTGGGTAGAGGAATGAAAACTTTAGAACTAAAAACAGAGAGGTGGGAATCTGAGCAGCATAATGTGTTCATTTCAAGGAGCAAATTGATCACCACTTTATAAAAAAAATTCCCACTATTTTTTTTAAGATTTATTTATTTCTCTCTTCCCCCCTCCCCCCCATTGTCTGTTCTGTGTCTATTTGCTGCATCTTTCTTCTTTGTCCGCTTCTGTTGTCAGCGGCACAGGAATCTGTGTCTCTTTTTGTTGTGTCATGTTGCTGTGTCAGCTCTCCGTGTGGGTGGCACTATTCCTGGGCAGGCTGCACTTTCTTTCTCTGGGCAGCTCTCCTTACGAGGTGCACTCTTTGCGTGTGGGGCTCCCCTACACGGGGGACACCCCTGCGTGGCAGGGCTCTCCTTGCGCGCATCAACACTGCGCATGGGCCAGCTCCACACGGGTCAAGGAGGCCCGGGATTTGAACCGCGGACCTCCCATGTGGTAGACGGATGCCCTAACCACTGGGCCAAGTCCGTTTCCCAAAATTCCCACTTTTTGCAATCACTTCCTTTAACATTGTCTACTTTTCCTTCATTTTCTCATTTCTTCCAAAAGTTATTGTTTTATTGATCTTACCTGTATGTTTTGTCATCCTCCACTAGAGCATAATCTCCATAAAAGCAAGGAACTTTTCTGTTTTGTTCTAAGCTGCATGCCCAACATTTAGAAAATATTTCTTATACAATCAATCACTATTTGAACTGGCTGCGAATAAGAGGAACATTTATACTAAAATTTATTGGGTTCTCTGATAATACCATAAGACAAACCAACAATAAAATCAGTTAAGAAGAGCATTATTCAGATTAAGTTATCATGAAAATCTTCCTTGTGCATGGGGCTCCCCTACACGGGGGACACCCCTGCGTGGCACGGCAGACCATATGTTTTTGTGAGTAAGAAGAGTGTCTGCTACAGTAAGAATCATTGGGAAATTTTTTATGGGCTTTGCATGTGGAATATTTAAACTATTTATTTGCTAAATAGCTATAGAAATAATTTAGTGACTTTAGCTATTCTATTGAATCCTGTGTTTTAAGTAGCCTCTTTAAAAGTGAAAGAAAGAACTATGACCTGGTCATTTTGGAATTAGGAATCTGCTGAAAGGATATAAGGGAACTTGAGGCTGTATATATACTGATTCAATTTCAGCCATGATATGGATCCTGATTTGCATAATCCTACAGAAAAGACCATTTGAAACAAAAAAAATTGAGAATTAATTTTATTCAGGATTAATTCAGCATTTTAGGAAACTGCCTACTTTCTGAGCTGTTTGTATTTTTATGAATCTATCGTGTTTGTTGAGCATCTTGCCAGTACAGCTTCACTTGCATCCTGCCATGTATATAAAGATATATAGATATGTCTCAAGGGTAACTTCCCTAGTCTAAATAAGATAGACTAGGATATATCTTCACTTGATGAATGTGATATAACTAAGAGCCATTTCATGCAAGAAAATCTGTTTCAGGAGCTTACTTTGAAGCTATAGGTGATGAAGATACATAGTCTCATTTACTTTATTTTGTATATTCCAGGCTACTTTGTATATAGCCTACATCATTAACCTCCATTACCTGTGGCTTATGGTTGGGTTTGGTCATTGAGAGGCAACAAGGAGAATTTGGAGTATAGGAATTAAGAGTGCATTTTTCTGAGCTCAACTCCCTGCCAGGTTTCCATGTGTTAGCTACCTTCTTCTACCAAAGAAGTCCCACAGCCCCTGCTTTTAGTAGATTCAGAGTATGCCCATATTTTCAATTTTAAATAGGTCTCAATGGCATCTTTATCCTGCCAGGACCCTGATGAGCATGTCATCTTAAGCATAAAACAGCAAATATGTCTCTGCCTAATATACTGTGGTGGATTGACTCATGCCACCCCACAAAGACAAGGTGACATCCTAACTCTGGTCTTGTGAGTGTGAACTCATTTGTAAATGGGATCGCTAAAGATCCTATGTGATTGAAGCCTAACTGAATGAGGATGGATCTTAATCCAATGTGAATGAAGTCTTTATCAGCAGAGGAAATTCAGGCTCAGTCAGTAGATGCCAGAGGGAGACAGGTGACAGACCACCATGTGACTGAAGCAGAGTTTTATTGCCAGCAAACCACCATAAGAATGACATAGATTGTGGAAAATGCCTTATAAATTGTGGAGAAAGCCTTATCCTACCAACAACTTTATTTGAACTTCTGGGCTCTGAAGTTTGAGACAATAAATCCCTGTTGTTTAAGCTAACTAGTTTGTCTTATTTTTGCTATATCAGCCCTGGTAAACTAAGGCACATATTAGCCAACTACACAGCCTGAAATGCATTCCTACACAATGGGGTAGCCTCTCAGTGAAAGCAAAGTAAGACTTTACTAGAATATGCACATCATAATATGTTTTCCTTATAGATGTGTTTTAATACCAAATGAGACAATGTTTATAAAAATGTTTTATACATTTTATAATGTGATCAGTATTATCTTGTGTAGATGATAAATGTAACTATGAAGTCTCTTGGTTACAGGATAAGCTCTGTTCCTGAATGACTCAAGTCATTAATTGCTGATGGTACTTAATTAAAATTGAGCAGACTTTTCTTCATAGGAGCTATCTTTCAAATGTTTGCCAACTAGCTTGTTTATCAAAACATTCCAGACCCTTTCAAATTCTCATTTATGTCTTGTTTATCAAAACATTCCAGACCCTTTCAAATTCTCATTTATGTTGTTTCATGTTCAACCCTCCCGTAAATTGTATCAACAGTATATTTAACTAGTTGGGTTACTTTGAAGATGGAAAAGAGGAGAGCTGATTCAACCTGTGCAAAATCTCATGCATCTGCTATTTCTAATCTACTGTCATTTTGTTAGTTCAACATTTTATTTCATCACATTTGGGTAATTGTAATAGATGCCACACTGTCCTTCTTGCTTCTGAGCATGGGTGCTCTGCTCCAATATACACACCCATATTTATCTGGAAAAATACTGCCTCAGTATTTTTTTCTACTACCTTCTAAATTATCTGTCCTTTACCTTCTCCTCTTCTTTTCTCTACTCTTCATTTTAACCTTCTAATTCTCCATGCACCTTACCAATTCTCTCAGGCTCTACAGCCTAGATCCATTTTATCAAATTGAAGTAAACCCTCACCTCATATAAAGCAAATAGAGTTGAGCTAATATAATACTTGTAGTTTGTAGTACTCATTAGGTACATCTTTTAGGCCCCAGCCATGTGGTTATCTTATAGTACATAAATGTTAATTTTCATAAACCCCTTGAGACCAGGTGTACATCTCAGATTTTTATTCATTTCAACAACAAAACAACTTTTTCACTCTTCTACTCAATATTTATTAATTAGCTACTCTTATCCAAGGCATTATTTTCTGCATATTTTAAGTTACCAGTAATAGTTTGTTAACTTGTTTACTGAGGGTCCCAATTAGTAAATTGGAACCAGAAAAATTTTCAGATGTGCATTCATTTTTTTTTTTTTTAACACATCATCAGTATATTTAACTAGCTGGGTTACTTTGTGCCTATTTCTGTCAAATGAACAGCTGGATATCATGAACTGAGTTGGTCAATTGAGTAAGCAAATGAATTAGTCATCATATAAAAGTAGCCTAAAAGAATGAGTCAGGATGAGAATCACTTCACTTTGAGGAAAGGAAAAAAGAAATAAAGCAACATTTTCTCAAGTTTTTGTTATTATTATCATTCAGCCACAAAGCACAATCTCCATTGATGGAAACAAATTTAAGTAAAAATATTCTCAACACAGATCTATTATTAATTTGCTTCTGAGCACCAAAGAGATAATTTATGATTTTTTTCTTTTATTCTCATAGTTATAAATTAATGGAATTTTGAACATTTAGTACATGGTAGGAACTAAACTCTGTGCATTAAATGTATTATAACATTAAATTTACATAAATACATAGAAAGATCTGTATTTACGTTGAAGACGAAGGAATTGTTTAAAATCTTTAAACAGAAATTTAAAATATATTACTCAAATTCACCTGGTTTGGATTTTCACTTGGGTCTGTGTTCCTCCATGCTATCGAGCCTCTAAGTTGTTCACAAATAACCCATTTCCTTTCAAAAGATTGCAAGGGTATCTTTTTATGTTGTTTTTAAAAAATGCATATTGCAGTATATACAATAAAATAAAGTGGAGTGATAAAGACAAATGAAAAAAATATATGGCAAGACAATGTAATGATGCAAAAATTGATGAGAATACATAAAATGAGATCCTAATAATTTTTTCTTCAATTTTGTCTCTGAGTTTGCCACATGGCAAATGCAAAGAAAGAAAAGAGACCAATATATAATTAATAGTATTTCTTTACTGAAAAACAAGCTAGGTCAGCAGGAGAAGACTTAATCACTTTGTAGCAAATTACCAGAAACTATCCCTTGGGCCGAGGGTGTCCAAGCACTGCTCTCTTCCCAAGCAAGCCACATATACGAAATTTTGGGCTGCATAATTTAGTATTTATTCAAAGGGTTGAATGCTAACAGATCTGTATAATGACCCTTTATTTTATTTTATTTATTTTACGTTTTTATTACAGAACCTTGTGTTGAGGGCTGACTTTTCACTAGATGGCAGCAAGGGAACTGCTCTGCTACGTTCGAAACCCGGACCCAGTAGCAGGTGGTCTACTTTAGCACCTGATTCCCCATGAAGAGAGGTGCATGATCAGCGAGAGGGCGGCCCCCTTTCTGGCCGCGCCCGGTTTCCCGGGACAAGGGTAGTATAATGATCCTTACTAGTTCCGTGCCTTTGGGGAGTTACTTACTATCTGTCAACCTCATTTTTCCCTTTGTAAAAAACAACAACAACATATATATGTAAAATGAAATATAGCTTATAAACAGCATTGCCATAACCAATATTTTATAATTATATGTATCATTAATTGCTAAGAATATATTATTATAAATGTCGATTGTATTCTTTATCTATGGCCCAAATTAATTAGGATCCATTCCTACCCAGTAAAATAAAAGGGTGCTAAATTTTTATTTACTCCTCCATTCCTTTCCCTAAAGTGATGTCTCAAAAACAGGTGATTTTGATACCCAGGCACATTTGGCAATGTATGGAGATTTTGTCGATTACACAGGACAGTCCTTCACAACACAATATTATCTGGTTCAAATGTCAGTAGTACCAAGTTTGAGAAATACTGAAGTAAACTGCCTTGTCTAGTTACTCACCTCTCTGCTTTGTCCTGCCTGATTTTATGGATATTGAATATACTGATTTTCACTGCCTTGCCCACATTATTAGGTGTTCTAATTTGATTTCTCTGCCTCTTCCTAATTTTGACCCCTTAACATTTCCTTTAACTTTAGTATACTTCTATAAATACCATTTTTGGTGCCATGGATGCACGAGGAGGTCTTGGTGCCTAGATGGACCAGGAGGTTTTGCAACTGTCTATTTGGGCTCAGGTTGGACACTGACCTCTTAGAGTTGCCTGAAAATAATTTAATCTTGATTATGGTACTAGCTTCAGAACTTAATTGGTTTATAGTAGCACTGGCTATATCAGTATAGCACAGAGATTGGTCCTTTGTAGTACTAATATCTTTTGCATGGATCACCTTTATTTCTCCATTTTTTTGGCAAATAAGAGGACCCACACTACCACCACTACCACCTACAAAAATAAATAAATAAATACAATTCCCTAATTCATCTATCCCTATCCCTGTTTCTTTCATTGGTTCTTATTTTCTGTGATATGTTGGTATATACCTTTGGTATTGATACCCAAAGGAATGACTACAATAAAAGCAAAAACCCTAAATTTTAATTAAATATTATTCATGCCAATAGCTTTATCTTTCCTAGAATCGTCTAGATAATTTTAAAAGGATAAGAAAAGATACATGGCTGATATCAAACAGAAGAAATATTACTGACTAGCTGGGACCTACTGACTGTGACAAAGCAATGAAAAGATTAAAAAGATTAAATTAATATAAGTGAGGTGTCCAGCTTTTCTACAGATATTAAATATCTTTGATGTGTGATTCATTAATGAGTTTAGAATTAGATTTGGAAAAAAAATTAATTCTGGATCTTATAGATTGCATGTTTTCACCTGGCACATCAAGAAGTTTGATATTTCAGTAAAAGTCATGGGATCTCTTATAATACATAATAAATATTTAAATTTTACAGGAATTAATTACTTAGTCAATAAATATCTACCCTGCATCTAGTAAATTCTAAGAGGAGGAGATAAAGCATTTCAGAATAAGAAAATTCTACCTTCTTAATGCTCTTGTATTCAGATTTTAATACAATGTAATTGCTTTGAAATTCTTGTTGTCTAAGAAATTTCACAATTAGTGGCATTATAATTGTTCATGCACTGACTCTGTAAGAGTTACACATACTTTTCATATTTTGAATGAATTATTGGCATAGTTTATTAACAGCAATATATGTTGCAAATATTTTTTTGAAAATTTTTTAATTCAAGTACATCATTCATATATGAACACACATAAACAAGTGTATAGTAAAGATTGCAAACTTAGAAAATAAACATACATAGCATCACACAGGGGTCTCATACATCACCCTTCCACCAACTCTTTGCATTGATGTGAAACATTTGTTACAAACTATACAAGAGCATTGTCAAAATATTACTACCAGCTGTAGTCCTTATGGAAATAATTTTTAATGTTAAAAATTTACTTACCTAATTGGTTTTAATTTTATTAACATTTTAAGGGACCTCCCTGTCACCAGTCCCTCCTTTTTCTAAATGATTTAGTGGTTTGCTGTTTTTAAAAGAAGTAATTAAAACATTGAACCCACATATACAAAATTTCCAAAACTGTCTTAGCTTGGAAATTAAGTACCTCAAAATCATTTTTCTAATTTAACTTCCAAATCTCAGGTGCCAATATAATCCTAATAAATTCTACAATCTGACAATATATATTCACTTCCTTATGTTTTCCATTTATGCAGCAGAATCATTTTCTTGTTCTTTTTCGCACTATTTCATCCTTCAGGAATACAAGTTTAAATTCTGAATGCTCAATGAAGCAATCATTTTTCATCCCATAATTCAATTTTCCCTCAATAAATAAGTAGTGAGTGACTGCACATCATGAACTACACATAAGAGGTGCTTGAGGATAAAGTGGTGTACTAAATAAGTGGGATTCATCCTTAATAGAGCATATGTTTAAACTGTAGTGGTTACATGGATTCCTCTAAGAAAATCTGAATACTTCTGTGAAGGGAGACACATTTATGAATGCCTGAAAGGCAACAAATAAAGTGCAGTTTAATTTTTTTTTGGTCCAATTTCATCATTTAGAGTCCCTTATTTTGTTAAATTAAATGAAATTCTCAAATTCTTTGTTTTAATAATAAGGAATCCAACAAAGTCATAGGTTAGACTTTTGTGCAGGAAGGAAGAAATTGGTACACCTGAAACTCTTTCTCTGGTATAACAAAAGGCCTTATAAGTATTTAAATGCTTATAAATATATAAAAGGCATTTTAAATATTATTAGCATGACAACTACTGATTAAAGAAGGGAATGAAATAGAATAACAGACTTTTAGCGGTGAAAGATTATATTTTTTAAGGCATTGAAAAACTATCTCTGTGGAACATTTGCCTTAAGATATGCCTTTATTAAACACTAACCTGAACAGGATTATACATTTTCATAAAAGTGTTTATATTTGAAAGGCAAATAAGCCTGATGCTTTTGTTAGTATTCTCAATTCACTACTTTATCAAAACTTGCTCCTTGATGCAGAGTAACGTCAACATTTCCACAGTCATAAGGGAGGAGGAAAACATTTTCTTTTTATCTGACATTTTCTTTAAGGAGCTTTCTTAAGACTAAGCATTGGATTCCATTTGTTATCTCTGAAAGAGAAACTGGCCAAAGGAGCTTAATATTAACAATACAGAACCAGAAAAAGAAAATAATTTTTAAGAAATGGGCTATGTAGCGTGCAATGCTTTGCTTCTACATCTTTAGGAGATTTCCAATTTGTTTCCACGGTCGTTTTTTTAGTATCACATTTTGGTTATTCAGCCAAACGTTAACAAATACATAAATTATGACTTCTACTTTATCTATGTATTATTTTATCTATTTTTTAATTAAATAATTTTCAAGACAGACTTTTATGCTGTGCGGAAATGAGACATACCCTTCTGGTTTTCTCATTCACCCATCCTTGCTGAGGAACAGAGTTTTATAGTTTCCATAATCAGTGTTTGCCATTATGTTATTTGCATTATAGTAGTTGTTATAATACTCCAAATGAAGCAATATGTTAATAAATTACATATCCTGCAATACTACCTTATATTATGAAATTGAAAGTTATTATCCAAAACAAAGAGCTTTGTAATTATTTCTGATAGAGATTTTCATGAATGTATGATGTGTTCCTTTATATATAATTTAACAAAAAAAAGTGATATATTGCAAAAGATAGAAATATTTTAAAATAAATTACTTCTTGAACAGACCATTTTTACATCTCATATTACAAAATGTGTTTCCATCTTTTAACTAAACTCTTTTTATCAATGATGCTAATTTTGTAAACCAGAGTAATATTTTTTTCTTCAAACAATATGTTATTCATGAAAAATTTTTTAACTTAAAAGTTAAAATAATATAATCACGTATTATTGTATTAAATCATCTATGAGCACTTCTATAAATAATACATGCATATATATGTGTATGTGTGTGTGTATAGAGATATATGTAGAAATGTATAAATAATAACGTTATCATTGTAGAACAATTTCTCTTGGTGACAGATAATCTAATAAATTAAATGTCAACATAATTCAACCACATTTCACAGTCTTGTTTTATTCCACAATGATACAATCACTTTTGAAGTCAATGACTAAATGTCTTGTTATTTAATATAGTACAGCATTTTAGTGAGCAGAGAACAATTTAGTCAGTCCATGTATACACAAAATATCTAAACTTATTCTTTTCATGTGGCATTTTACTTTGTGTTTGCATATATACTATACTTTTCTATTAGGAATGAATATTAAACTGTGTTAGTAATTATGTATGATTATATTTGTGGTTAGTGGTTCCACTAGTATTCATTCAGATATAATTATGGCATAGTGATTACATTTTGCTCCAACTCTTCAGTAAAATTTGTATAAATTTATGATTAAAATATAGAATTATTATAATTGCATAAATTTATAAGAGTCAGAATAATTTAGTAGACTTTTTCAATATCATATTTTTGGAATTGAAATAATTTTTATTATTATTTTCATGGCTTTATAATATTTCCAGTGTTAGAACATCATACAGACTCCTAAACATGAAAGAATAAACCTACCATCTACAAAATACCATCATGTCAGCAGAGTATTTTAGGCTTGAAATAATAAAATTTGTTAGTTTTTGTTTAATTTTGACCATGCTCCTGAGAAGATATAAAATGTATGAAATTTTAAAGTTGGATTCATGATCAGTCATAACACTGACATTTTTAAAGCAATCTTAATTGTTAGAAATAATTATTTCCCTTTCATTCATTTTTTATTGCAAGATAGGGACATTCCTTACAGGTATTAGGGCATCATTGATTATTAGTGTGTTAATACCATGTCACGTATAAGTATTTGATTCATCAACAATTCTAGGATTGAATTCATCAGTAGTATCTTGAATATGTTTTCTCTTGAAGGTGGAAATTATACACTAACCAAGCAAATTACTCAAAATAAATCATATCAATGCAGATAAAATATGAAATATTCTTACAAACAAGGAAAGGTGTCTATTTTTCTACCAACTTGGCAGTCACAAACTATATTTCTTTGGCTTTTTTAGGAGTACAAATGAGAACAAATATTCACTATTTTCTTAAATAGCTATTCTTGCGAAATATTTTAATTCTTTAGGTAAAGTGACAATAGAGAATTTGATAAGAAAAATGATGAAAGTCAGGTGAAAGGAAACGGAAATGATAGTATCCATTGTTAACATTCTGGCATGATGCGGTCTTGTTCATAAAACTAGCTGCATGTCGATGTGCTCATGAATGCACACTCATGAATAGTAAATTATGATGTAAGAATATTAAAGTAAAGGTAATTCCATAAGGAATTATCATTCATTTTTATTTTTAAATACTGAAATAAATAAGGATAGTTTAGAAATAAAATGCATCTCATTCATGTACACTAGAGACAAAATCTAAATAATTTTTAGAAGTTGTTTGTGAAAGAAAAATAAATTTTTAAAACTATGTACAAAAAATTACATAAATGCATGCCTAAAATCCTCATTGCAAATGATAACAGAAAATTATGAAAGTATTTCTAAGAATATTTTTGCAGTTACACATAGGTTTCGTTTAGATTCACGTAACTGGAAAAAAATTAGAACTTTCTTAATTCCACAGTCTAATGCACTCTAGACTCCATGAAATATGTTTTAAATTAAAATTATTGTTGTTCTTTTTATTATCATTATTTTAGTTTTAAAATTAACTTGTGCTAGTTTAAATTTTCTTTTCACATTAATTACATGCCATTAAAATAGTTGCCTTTTTCATGATTCTGGTGTTACAAATTTGAAGTCAACACCTTCCTATAGACTGTTGGTTCTGGCAGACCCCATCCCCCATTTAGGGGCCATTAAAGGCAGTTTGACCACACACACACACAAAAATCACCCTATTGATCCCCAGTTGTCCAAGAAATGGCCAGCCACAGAAAATATTCTGCCTCTAACATCCAACAACCCTTTTGAAAAGGCCCCAAACTGCTCAGTTTACCTTTTACAGCCACACAAGTTTTCTCTAATGTAACTCAATACCAATTAGAAAGTCTTCCCTCACTTCCAAACATAACTAGAAGAAATGTCAATCTGAGTCTATATCAGTATTTCCTCAACATCCAATAAAATTGACTCCCTTTTCTAATACTTTTGAATCCAGGTAAATCGAAACTGATGTAGGTAGGTTTCCTTGCCGTAAGTTTATGAATAACCAGCATTTACTTTGTTTCAGACTTAGATTTGTCTCTGACAATACAGAAGCTTTATAATATATTAATACAAATGTCAGTTTGAAATATGAGTTGAGATGTTAGAAATGTCTTTGTAAGAAATAAGAAATTTTTGAACTGAAAGAAATATATAAAATATACACTGCTATACATGCATTTATAGATAATGAGCTGATTGCTCCATGCCACAAAGCTAGAGAGAGTTGCAGGCCTGGAATTTCTGATTTTCTTTTTTAGTCCAATGGGTATTTAACAATAAGACAAATTGCTCTTATGTAAGTTAAATTATGAAGAGACAAGTTCCTGCATAAGATTACTTGCATCTGACTACTCAATCCTGCTTCCAATATGTTCGGTTTAGATTTATCTAAAATACACTTTCTGTACTGGTTTTTCTAACCCTAAAATGGGCAAAGTAACTTTCTTTCTTTCTTCATAAAACTGTGACATGGATTATATCAGATAATAGTAAAGCAAATCATATAGAATTAAGCATATCAAATAAGAATTAATATATATTAAATATAATAATGATAATGGTCATAATGATGATTATATGGAATCCTGTCCTAATTATAAAGGAAATAAAGGCAAAACCATTAAGACAGATAGTTCTTTATTTACTTATATTTTTTAATAACAAAGTGGAAATTATTTATTAATAGCACTGGGTTACCATTATTTCACGTATTAAAGGTAGCTTAGTTTCTACATAGACTGAATTGATTACAAGCATAAAATTTAGATATTGACCTATAATTTACAAATCACCTAGTTTAATTATTAGCCAAATCATGTAGAGGTATTATATTCAAGACAATTAAAAACATATGTACCTACATAAACATAAAGATAATATAATCCAAAAAATGATTTTTTAATGAATATTTTTGTTTTTCTCGCCTAGAAAAATGTGGGAAATTATTGAGCTTTGCTTGCTTAAGCTTATATTGACTCTTAACATAATTTTTAGCAGTGTACAACTTAACTTTAACTTTTCAAAAAATTTTGACATATTCAAGCTTTCACGTCTTCTCTTATCGTGAAATGGTTCCCACCTAAGTAATGATCTCATCCTTTTTATTGAGTTTATGGCTGACTCTAATTCCTGGAGGGGAAAAAAAGAGGTTAACATTTTCTAATTTCCCATATGAAGTATGTTACTTTCACTTTACCATTAACATAAGAATAGCTCTTTAAATCAAGGAAGATAATAATTTTTCACTAATCTCCATAGGGGTATGAAGTAAAATCAACAAAGAACATTATGTTTCATTTTACACTGGGGACCCTTGAAAAGTGCATAGTTAAATGTCATCCTTTTACAAGTAAATTATTCACAGTTTTAGAAGACACTGTAGAGCTTCTTAACATGATTTAATGCCAAGGCCTCTATGGCTATTAAGGAGTGAAACCAAATGCATAGTGTACATTTTAAAGATTGAATGAATATACTACAAATTAATGGAAAGTGCTTAGAGACATTTAAAATAAAACTAAATTTGTTCATTGTTCACAGCTCCACTTCTTTAAGAAACAGGTCAGTCTAATTTTAAACCTAATAAATATAGCATAACATTCAAAACAAAATGTTTTTGGTTCATAATATATAAATCAATATTCTGAATTTAAAGGTCATGATAAAATGCATTGGTCTTACTATTATTATATAGACATTTTTATAACATCTTTGTTGAGATATATCTTATATACCATAAAATTCACTCTTGAAGTGAAAATTTATTATATTCAGAGTTGTGCAATCATCACCACTATCTAATTCCAGATCATACCCTGAATAGAAACCTCTGTCAAATACTAATCTATTTTCTATCTCTCTGGATTGGATTATTCTGGACTTTTCATGCAAATTAAATCATAATACATAGCCTTTTGTGTCAATCATATTGATAGTTTACCTAACAATGTTTACTATATATCTATTCATCATTCCTTTACATGACCAAGTAATAATCCATTGTATGGACAGAGTGTACTTTTTTCATCTAGTCATCAGTTGGTGGGTATTGTGGTTATTTCTATTTTGGGGTTATTATGAACAAAGATGGTATGAGTATCTGTGTACAGTATTATGTAGGTACATATGCTTTTAATTTTCTTTACTATATGCTTTGGAATAGAATGGTTGGGTTTAACCATAATTCTTTGTTCAAATATTTGATGGACTATCCTATTGTTTTCCAAAGGGTCTGCAACATTTTATATTCACACAAGGAACTTTTGTTTTCCAATTTTCCGTATCCTTGCCAACAATTGTCATTGCCTTTTTATTATAACCACACTAATGGGTGTGAAGTGGTTTCTCACTAAAGTTTTGATTTGTATTTCCTAAGAACACATCATGTTAATTAAGCACCTTTTCTTGTGCTTATCAGTCATTTGCAAATCTTCTTTATAGAAATGTCAAAATTCAAATCCTATGTTCATTTTTTAAATTGGCTTATTTTTCTTTTTATTGTAAAGTTGCAAGAGTGTTTATATATTCTGGATACAGTCTACTTCATTAGAGATAAGATTTAAAATTTTTTGCCTGTTCTGTGGGATGTATTTGAACTTTCTTGATGGTATCCTTTGAAGAAAAAAAATGTTAATTTTGATGTGGTACTTTTTTTTTTTCTTTGTTGCTTGTGATTTTGGTGTCACATCTAAGAAATCATGCCTAATACAAGGTCATGAATATTTACTTCAGTTTTTTTTCTAAAACTTCATTGGGTAAGCTCATATTTAGGCCTGTTATCCATTTTGTGTTAGTTTTTATATATGGTATCGGCTAAAGGTCCAACTTTATTCATTTGCATGTGGATATCCATTTGTTTAAAGCACTGATTTTGAAAAAATATTCTATCCCTATTCAATAGCTTTGCCCTGCTTGTTAAAAATCAATATATCATCAATATAAGAGTTACTTTCTGGACTCTCAATTCTATTTAATTGTTCTCTGTTACTCTTCTTACACCAGTACAATACTGTATTAAATTCTATAACTTTGCATTAAATTTTAAAATCAGTTTCTCTAACAATGTTTTTCGTTTTCAAAAGTGCTTTGTCTGTTCTGGGTCCTTGGCATTTCCAAATGAATTTTACGACTGGGATGTCAATTTCAGCAAAAGTGGCATCTATGGTTTTGAGAAGGATCACATTGAATCTATAAATCAGTCTGGGAGAATTACTATCTAAACAATATTGTCTTCCTACTTATAGACATTTGATGCTTTCTGTAGTGGAAGCAGAGAGGATTCAGTGACCATGTACTGAAGGCTAGGACTCAGGAATTTTCTGAGAAGGAAGATTTATTATGATCGCCCAGGCCGGGTGGACTCCTATCCAAAAAGTGGAGCCCTGAGTAGAGACTTTAGGTTATTTTTATACAAGAGACACATGTGGTGGGGCCAGGAGAGGTTTAGGGGTCCAAAAGACTTTCTTTGTTAGTTTTTTTAGGGTTTAATCATTTGTTTGAATACCAACTAAGCTTGTATTAGCATATTGCCCACATTCTAGGTAAGTTTGAATTAACATATCACCCACTTTCCAGGTCAGCTTGAATTAACATATCGCCCACATTCCATCTGGATATAATTTGAATACACATTCAGTCTACATCTTTTCTGAATTTGCAAAGCCTATAGGGCTTATATCACTTAATTGATTTTCTAGACGAGGCACATATGGATACAGAATTAGATAAGTTTGAATTCATGCACAGGCTATATTATAGTCCTCCCTCCCCCTTTGAGGCCTTGCTTAAGTTTGTTAAGCTTTGGCATCACTATTTTCAGAGTCATGAATTGGGCTGCTGTCTGCATTCTTACTGTGTTATTTATTAAAGCATGTACTCTAGTTATTATTAAGGGGAGGAAGCAGGGAAGTATGATGAGCGCATGAGAGGAGTTTTAGTTCTTCACTAACTCGACTGTTCATTTTTCTCATTAAATTTTTTTCAGGAGGGCTTAATGATAAAGTCTCTGGAAATATCCAGGGCTTTTCTTGGTTTTTGGAGGAAATCTTCTTCTTAGTGATAGAATCTTGGGGAGATTTTTTCCCCTAGGTTCCAGATGCATCTACCAATTTTCTATCTTACTAGCCTGCCCTATTTTTTTCTTTAGAGAGTTTACATGTTTAATCTTAAAGGGGGTGCTAAAGGGAGATGATCTTTTTTTGCTGTAGCTACTTCCTGCTGGTCAGGGGCAGTTGACCCTACCTGACAAGGGGTGACACTCTCTTGCTATTTTATCTCAGTTGGAGGAAGATGGATCTGGAATCCTGGGCAAAGCTGGATGAAGTTTTCATATGGCTAGCAAGATGTTGATTCTGGAAGAAATAAACTTAATTAGAATGTTGAGAATATATGGTCCCACTAAGAGGACACTGGACAACAGAAGTAAAAAAATTCAGGTGACTGCAAAGGTGGTATTTTCCTAAAGTTGGTGGGAAACAGTACATATATATATATATAATTTTATGCTGTTGGTTATTTTATGCTGTTGGTTAACTTCAGAGAGAAATTGCAATAGATAATGGGGTTAGGTATAAATTGTCAATATCAGTTCCTATGGTAGAGGAGAGGAATGAGAAGAGGCATTTCTCTTTTCAGTTAAGCTAAAGGAGATGAAAAGAGGCAAGGTTTTAAAGGGAAGTCTGGTTTTGCATTTTTCCTAGCATAGGCATTTGGGCTAGAGTTAGTGGAAACAGTTAATTTTGACATAAACACTACTTAGCATTGTCTTTTGAAGAGGTATCTTAGACTGTCCAATGACTGGCACTTGTGGGTTCTGTCAGGTGCTGTGGGAATGATCAGAACTACAGAGTAAAGTTTTTATATTTTGTTTCTGGTTGAGTAAATTCTGGTAATTTTTTCAACTGTTTTTATCAGGATTTGTCTTTTGAAAACCTGTTTGGCTAAGCTGGTTAGGGTATCCCTCTCTAGATGAGTGCCTTGGTGAATTCATGAAGGACGTTCCACTTCACTGCTCCTGGCATCCTCTGGGACTTCAGCATTTCCAACAAGCCACCCATCAGTTTCCAGGGTGAATCCCAAGCTAACTGCCCTGGTTTGGTCACCCTGAGTACACTGTGGGACTTCAAGTACTGATACAGGTGCTGGAATAAGGGGCAGGAGGGAAACCTGGGTTTGTGCTGTTGCTTTAGCAGCTGTGTTAGCTTGAGCTGTTTTTTTTTTTTTTTTTTTTTGCTATAGCAGTGTTTGTTTTCTGATGCCCTGGACAATTAATAACTGCTATTTCCTGAGGTAACAGTATGGCTTCTAAGTAAATCCAGGATTTTTCCTGTGTTTATTAGCTGACCCACCACTAGTAAGCAAGCCTTGCTCTTGTTACACACCCAAATGATTGTGAAGGACAAGGAAGGCATACTTAGAGTCTGTGTAAATATTAGTCCATTCCCCAGCAGCTTTGGGTAAGGGCAACCAGTTCTTCTCTCAGGGCTGAAGTTTCAGGGGGAAGAGCTCTGGCCTCTATGGATTTAAAATGAGAAACCACTGCATAGCCTGCCCCCTTAACTCCTCTCTCAGTAAAACTGCTTTCATCTTGAATTAATAAATGTTTGGGTTCACAAGAGGCTCATCCTTTAGATCTGGCCTGCTTGAGTAGTTTTGGTAAAGAGTCTCACAGCAGGCGTGGAGAAGGGGTTCTTCAGGATCTGATTTGGGGCCCTCTACCAGTAGTAGGGTGGCTGGATTGAGAGTTTGACATACCTTTATCTGCACCTTGGGGGTTTTTAGTAATTGAGCCTGGTATTAATTAACAGGTTACCTGTAAGCTACTGGTGACCCTGAGCTCAAGCACATCCTTCACCTGGTGTGGGGTAAAGATTGTGAGAGGTTGTCCCCAACTTAATTTGGTGGTTTTTTAATTAAAAGGGCTGTTGCCTCCACTGTATTCAGGCAAGGTAGCCATTGTTTTATTTTGCAAACATGTTTATTAATTACTTAGAAAATGAAGTGACCAGGACTTTTAACATGCTCAATGTCCTTCTGCATATGATTTACTAGAAATATTACCAAAATCATCAGACATATATTTAGAATAGGATTAAGGTATAGTATTTAATGCTAATTAATGTACTACACAATGCACAAGTTTTTCCATGAGCTGCAATTAATAGCTTTAAGTTTTAGGTTTGCAATACCATACAGGTTATCTTTCTATGGGAGCAAGCTATGGTGCCAATTGTGTTTTAAGTTCTACTCACAGTACTCTGGTAGTCATTGCTCCACTTCATATGTTTTTCACAGAAGCTGCAGCACCATTGACCCTAGAGAGAAGTTAGGAAAGTAGACTCCAGTATTTTACTGGCCTGGTGCATAGCTCTCTTTGGCACTATGAAACAGTGCCAGTCTGGAGACGATATCCATTGTACATTTGGCTTTACTGAGCCATTGTTGGCTGCTTCAAGAGTATGAAACTACACAGTAGTTTCCATCCACTTCAGGAGCATGACCAGAGATGTAGTAGATACTTTTATTGTTTTAGGAGTCAATGACCAACCTAGCCAATAACTCATATGGAGAAGTACCCTGCAGTATATTAGACACCTGGTTTGAATGTATAAGATAGTTTGGCAATGCTGAAGTCTGTTTCTTGATTATCATATATCTTAAACATTTTTAATGCAATGTGTTATATATTAAATGAACTTTCAGTACTTTGCTTTTTACTTTTACACTTTTACCATGAAGACATTATTTACACAGGTATTTTATTTTAGCAGTAGAGGAAAAACCACTTTTTCTATTTTTAAAATGAAAATGGAAGATTCCCAGTGGAATCAAGGTAACTTTTCATTACCACTACTTGAATATGCACATTGAGGTCACTTCCAGACAGATTTTATTGCTATGAAGTTACTTTTTGCCATTAATATTAATTTAGGTTTTTAATTAATAATGGATTTTTAGAACTAGCCATTCTAATGATTCAATTTGGAAGATGCTCTTAGAAACTTTTTACAATTAAACACAACTACATAGACTGGTTCATTTAACTTAGATTATAATTAGCAAGCAATGGATCTTTATGAATTTAGGAGAGGGCAGATCTACATTTCTTCAACTTAATTTCAAGATTTGAACTTAAAATTTTTTTCATATTGAAGACTTAATAGATATAATGCTAATTTATTAACTTGGTATTTTATAAACCAAAGATATAACACCCAAGCTAAATAAATTGAAACTATTATTGTTTATACAAAGAATTCTTTTTCCTCCTCTTTTCTTTACAGGGACTTAAAACCTCTTGTCTTTGATAAAATTCTAAAACTGTGAATAATCTTAAAATCATACTACTTCTAGGCTCTGGGATATTTTATAATTATTTAATTGCTTTAATCATAATTTAGTAAGGATCTTTCCATAGCTTTCAAGGACTTTTTCTTTACTTACTGAAATTTGGTAATAGGATTAGTAATTACCCGTATTTAAGGCTGTTAAAAAGGTTCAAATGGGGAACTACAGGAAAAAACAACTTCATTCCCCCGCCTAGAAGATAGAGTTTAATCTGCCAAACCTGGCCCTTCCCTCAGAGCTTTTGAAAAGAGAAGGCCTTGGGAGCTGGGCAGGTTAAAGAGCTCAGAAAAAAAAAAAATTCCCTTTTCCAATAATTTCTATATTCAGATTTCTATTTGAACCTTTCCATACTGCCTAGGCTACTTTGGGCTCTAGAAATATTTATTACATATATAACTGCATATTTAATTTTTAACAATTTGAATAGAGTTTTTTTAGGAATTATTTGTTATTTTGATATTATTATCCTGATATATGAAGATATATGCTGAGCAAATAGGCAGACAAGAATAGTTTGACCCAGAAACACAGTTCAGTTACTTAAAACTTTCCTTTTTTTTTTTCCTTTTTTACAAAATGAGGTCAACTGTACAACAACACTTGAAAGATCTCCGTGAAGGCTTTTCTTTGTGGGCTTCTCCAGACTAGGGGTTCACAGTTTACCTCCTTTGTGGCTTCTTAATTAATAGCTTATAACCAAAATGTTTCCAATGCTATGATACAATTTTTCTTTGCTTCAGAATCATAAGCAGAGGCAAGGGATGGGGCAAAACCTGCAGTAACCATAAACAAAGCAAACTCAGTTTATAATTATCATCACAATAGTTGAAGTCTAGGGGCTAGGTGAAGTTAGTTATAAAATAGCCATAATTAAAGATAAGTTTAAGTTATAATGACCATTACTATAGTAAGCACTAGATAGACTTGAAGTAGCCATAAACAAAGGTAAATTAGTTTAAGATTAGCATTAAATAGTTGAAATCTAAGCTACATCTACTCCATTGTAATATTTCAGTTATTAATTCTATTTTTTTAATATAAATGCACTTATATAATGATTTCAACTCTTAGTTTCTCAAAATGTTTTACCTAAAATCAATTTGGGCACCTTTATTTATTAACTAAGCAATTAAAACAATTTTATTAGTAACAACTTTGTGTAATTTTTCTGCTTTTCCAGCAGTTAAATAAATTTCACTTGTGATCTATACATTAAATCCACTAGCAAGACAGTATTGGCATTTAAAGATTCATGTTTCAGTTACTTTTTACCGTTATCCAAATTGTAACAGGTGAACCCCAAATCTGCTTTCCTAGACACAAGCAAACTGACAAAGTCGAACACAGATTTCAAAGTTGAACACAAGGTTATGCACAGATTAAAACAGAATAATTTGTATCTTTAGCATTTCTAGGAATTCTTTGACCTTAATTGATAGCACATGAGGTTTCTTTATTTTGATCACTATTCACACCCCTTTATGGACATGACTGAGTTTAAACTGAGAAGTTAGATGTTTATTTTCTCATTTCTTTAAGGAGACATAACATGAGGTTTCTAGGTCTCAGATCTATCTATTACCTTTTTTATTTTTTTTAAGACCAGTTTAACTGGAGTTCAGGTTTCCACACAGAGGCTGCTCTGTGGCCATGTGGACCAGCAGCAGGCAGAACTTCCCAATTCCTGAGAAGAGACTCCCATAGGGAGCCCACAGACATGTCAGAGCCATGCTTATTATTCTAGGAAGACTCAAGAGACACTCTTTAAGTTGACTAACCTAGCACTCCAGAGTTCCAGCCTAACCAAAGTTCACCATTTCACACAATTCAATACCACTATCAAGAGGCATGAAAAACATACACTGACATAGAAAAAATGGACAAACACTAAAGAGCCATGCCACACAGACAGAAACACAAAGCCCATCGATTTGACTAATAATTTTCATTTCCTTGATATGGCCATTTCTGAATTTTCTACTTTTTACTTTTATTTTTAGGAGGTTTCTTTGTTTAACTTTGGGGAGGTGTCATCATAGGCTATGGGGGAAGTGGGCTTATCTTCCTTTAATGAATATCAGGGGGAACTGAGTTACAGCTAGTTAATTATTGCAACCTTAGCAAGGGGGATCTCCTAACAGAACTCTTTGCCTATTTGCCTATTCTTGCTGTTTACAAAACAAGCTCAATTGCAATCCAGCATTAAAATTAAAAGACATTTCTGGCTAAACTTCTCCATTGCTCAATTTCTATTCAGACTAAGCTTTATCACAAAATCCAATTAAATTTTCTGTAACCAAGATCTTTCAAATTTAGACCAATTCTTCAGGATGCATCCCAGTGGAAAGCACTGGGATACTGATGCCTCATTTCCTATGGTGGTGGAAAGAGAGAGAGAGAGCAGCCAAAATAAAGGCACAAGAGGCAGCAGGCCTTTGTCCTAAAGTGAGGTAGGGAGTGGGACTTAAACCCATTGATGCCTCTCCCACTGTAACCAAACCCTCACTATATTAGTAGAGGCAAACCAGATGCCAACCTGCAGTCAGCTAAAAATCAAACACCAGATTTTTTTTTTCTTTTCAGACCTGGAGAAGATGGCTTTCCCCCAAACTTTTGGGAGTACTAGAGTCCTCTTGGGAGTTGATCAGTTCCTCCTTCTAATGTTTACAGTTAGGCTTTTCTTACAGTATGCCTCTGGGTTCTTATACATCTGGCATGTGGAACTCCTTTTTTGTTCTCAGGATTTCCTTTTAGACCATTTGGTGTGTCCAGTTTTTCCTGGGAGGGCTCCAGTAGAGCCCGCAACCTTGTTCTGGATTGAAACGGGTCCAGGAGTTCTCTGGACTGGGGATTCACCTAGGCCCTCCCAGCTTCCTCGTTGTCTGAGAGGGGCAATGAAATGCTGCCATCTCTGGCCTTCATTGTGATCCCAGACACGCCCCCAGGAAATGTAGTGGAAGCTGAAAGGATTCAGTGATCACATATTGAAGACAAACACTCAGGAATTTTCTGAGAAGGAAGATTTATTATGATCAGCCAGGCCGGGTGGACTCCTTTCCAAAAACCAGATCCCTGAGTAGAGGCTTTAGGTTATTTTTATACAAGAGACACACATGGTGGAGCCAGGAGAGGTTTAGGGGTCAAAAAGATGTTCTTTGCTTGTTCTTTAGGGTTTAGTCATTTGTTTGAATACCAGTTAAACTTGAATTAGCATATTGTCCACTTTCCAGGCAAGCATGAATTAGCATATCACCCACATTCTGTCTGGATGTAACTTTGAATACACATTCAGTCTACATCCTTTCTGAATATTCAAAACCTATAGGGCCTATATCACTTAATTGGCTTTCTAGAAACTAGATACACTTGAATTCAGAATTAGATGAGTTTGAATTCATGCACAGGCTATGTTATTCCATTTATATAGATCTTTAATTTCTTTCAGCAAACTGTGTAGTATTCAGTGTGCAAGTTATCTACTTCATGTGTTAAATATATTCGTATTTTATTCTTCTTTGATGCTTTTGTAAGTGGAAATTTTTTATTAATATCATTTTTGGATTTTTCATTGTTGTGTTCTGAAATAGAATTTACTTTTCCTGGTAAATTGCTGAATTTCTTCATTAGTTTTATTTACTAATTAGTCTCTTGGGGCTTCTCTGTCATTTTCATCTATACACAAGCCTAGAGTCCTCTCATAAGGCAGGATCAAAATGGCAAAGCAACCTTTCTCATGTTTCTTTTTTCTCTCTTTGTGTTATCCATTTATATAAGACCAAGCAAGAGGGCAGAGACCTAACATGGGTCACACCTGAAAACCACAGTCTGATTAAAATCCCTAAAGTTATCTAATTGAAAGTCATCTAATCAAAAGGTCCTTATAATCCATGTGATACAGCAATGCTCCAAAATGTATTCACCAAATGCAATGAATGTGCTACAGTGATGAAAGAGATTGTTGATGTGGGAGGATTGGGGGGGTGCAGGGTATATGGGAACCTCATATTTTTAATGCAACATTTTTTTTTGTGATATATGTATCTTTAAAAAAAGAAAATTAAATAAAAAATTTTCCTTTACTGAACCTAATTTAATCAACAGGTCTCACACCAACAGGAAACTATTAGTTTCCACACCATTTTCTGGTATTCACCAAGAAACTTCCAAATGCCACAAAAACTGATACAAGATATCAAAAAATAGTAGGAGATTTTATAAAATTGTCCCACGTGACCATGTTGTTGTACAAGTCCATATTTTCTAGGCAGGCTACAGGCCAGGAAATCCAATGAAAGTCCTCAATGAGATTCCCACAAGCAGGTGACTGTCTGAAGTAGAGATAGGAATTCTCTCTCTAGATACTGAAATCACTTTTCCTTTTAAGGCTTTGATGTACTTTAAAAAAATTATTATTAAGAATTGTGAATTCATAAGTTTTCTAATCAATAGTATCTGCTGTTTTAGTCTAGAATTGTGAATGATTAACTTGTCCTTTGGAATTTTACAATGCTGCTATGCAGGCAACTCCATCACCCATTACCCAAGAACAAATGTTTAAAAAGAGCAAGTGACGAAACATGATATTTGCACATCTTGCTTTTATCCCCTGTAAAACTAAAAGCTGAAAACCTCTATGTTCTAGTGTACCATAAACAGGATAAAACAAAGACCCCTCAAGACACCATGTTTCTCCTGTAAAGAGTTGGCCACTCCCACCAGATAGATTTGGTTATTTTTGATGAGGTCATTCCTCCCCTATTGCAAGACTCATTGGAGTTCTGAGGTTTGTAACCTCTTAAAAGGGATGGTCCCCAAGCTGCCATTTGGAGCTTCATCCAGGAAGGGATGCTCTGCTGGGACCATTTTTCCAATTAGCACTCTGATCGACTGCAAAGGGGTTCCCCAGACACATGGAGATCAGATGTTGAGTTTTCTCCTGATTTGGTGAGTGATTGTATATACTTTCATTCTTTCCTATGTATTTAATTGATTTCTTTCTTTTATGATAGCTCGATTGTCAAAATCATTTGATATAACCACAAAATCATCTGATTGAATAAAACCGCTTTTGCACAGCATTTAGAGTTTTTGCCTCTTTCTTAGCAAAACACTTAATAAAACTGCCTCTGAATAGCATTTAGAGTTTCTGTCTCTTCCTTAGCAGAACAGGCTTTCAACAGAATGGATGAGACATCATTCATTACTGAAAGCAATCTTCTCAGTCGATTGTAGATCTAATCAGCCATAAATGCAATAAACTCTCTGATGATTAAAGTCCACAAAAGGTCCTCGCATTGTGATTAGCCCAGTACTTGCTTGACCAAGCAATGGGGCACCATTACCTGGCAGAGATGACATATTACCTAACCATCACACCTATCATGAACTGGGAGCAGCCTGATGCACCAAGTCATAAAGTTGGGCATAAACAAAAGCACTCCATAACGAAATTGAAGTGCTACTTATAAGACAGGGTTCTAGAAGGTCCTAATGCACAAATAAGGTACATGAGGAAGTGGCACAGATGCACATGGCTCCCACTCCTGCCACATTAGGTTCTTTTACCCAGCCCACAGCTATGGCCTCTTGGGGAGTTGCTTACAATCAGTTGTCTAAGGAAGAAAAACTTAGCCATGTTTAACCAATGATTCTGTATGATATACAGGTGCCATCTGAAAGTGAAAAGCTGCAGCACGACAGCCCTTTTCTGATAAGTTCCTGAAGGACAGTGGTAAAAGGAAATGCTCTTATTGGCTGGGACCTCAAGCAGCATACCAGGTTGTTCATTGTGTTTGGAAGGAGAAATGGCCGGAGGTGCATTTGTAAACTGAAGCATAAACTGTTGCCGATGGTGTGGCTGGATGGTCAGGAATTTGAAAGGAACATGATTGGATAAATTGGTGACAAAGAGATATGGGAAAGAGGTATGTGGATGGATCTTTCCAAGTGGGCAAAAAACACAAAAATATTTGTGTCCCACATGAATGTTAAACAGAAGGTGACTTCAGTAGAGGAAGATTTTAATTATCAGTAGATAGGACGACCTTTTCTGTGGATACCAGTTGGTCTTATTCCCCATATGCTTCGTCCATAGCCCCCAGACTCATTAACAATGTAGTGATGGTGCTGAGGACACAGGATATGCATGGATTTAACAACATGGACTTCTACTCAGCAAGGTCAACTAGCTACAGCTACTCTTGAGTGCTCAATATGCCAGCAGAATAGACCAACACTCAGCCCCTGACATGGTACTAATTAGGCAAGTGATCACTCTGCTAACTGGTGGCAGATTGATTACATTGGACCACTTCCATCATAGAAGGGGCAACATTCTGTTCAACTGCCCATGGTTCTTTTCCAGGTGGGATGACCCAAAATTTCATTCCTGGTGATTCTGGGTCATTGCTAACTGGATTATTACAATTTTCCATTGACTTTAATTACAGGAAATGTTGGTATTAAGAAACACCCTAAGGAATCCCCTGTATTCCAGGTAAGTTCTTCTTTACCTCCATTGTGTAGGTACAGTCCTAGTTCCCCTTGACAGTCAGTATCAATCACCCCAGTCAATACAATAATCCCCTTCTTTACGTTGGTTCAGAAGCTTGAGGAGTGCAAAGTGGCCAGGTGGTAGCCTAAACTTCCAGTTCAGTGGAATCATAATTGTGTTCTTGGTGGAAGCTCTCCACCTTTTGGAACTAGGATCTATAGACCAGCAGAGCTTAAGGTTGCAGGGATAGAAAGGAAAAATTTTCCTAGTGGATCACTAGGGGTGATGGTGAGCGAAGCCACTCTCATTTTCACACCCTTGATTCCTGAACCCATCAATCCTGACTATGGGAGAAACAACACCATAGAATTGACACTAATTTAGAGCATACACAGCTTCCTGGAGAACATTGTCTCAGCCCTGCAAGGTATTGTCCCCTACTCGGTGCCATAACTGAGTCTTCAAAAGGCCATTCCACTACTCTATCAGTCAGTGAATTGAATGGAATTCAGTGAATTCCATGAGCATGTGCCCATTTCTTCTCATCATTTGCTGTGAAGTGGGTTTCTTGAGTAGAAGCAAAGTGGTATGGAATACCAGGGCAGTAATGAAGACATTCAGTAAGTCCTCAGATCCTCAGACAGTAGTTCTGGAAGAAGCGTTGCATTCAGGGAAAGGCAAACCCAGCTCTGAAGTATGTGTTTATTCCATTTAGGAAAAAATAAATTGCTGCCCTTTCCATGATGGAAGAGGTGGAAATTATCCAGTTTAATCAAAAAGCATCAGGTAGCATGCTTATCACCTAGGGAATGGAGCCATATCAGGGCTGAGTGTGGGTCTCTGCTTTTGGTGGATTGGACACTCAACTGTGACTGTAGTCAAGTTGGCCTTGGTGAGGTGAAGTCCTTGTTGCTGATTCCATTAATAACCTCCATCCCTACAACTATGGCCACTTTGTTCATGAATCCATTGAGCAATGACATGAGCTGAATGCTATCCAAAGAGTGGGTCATCTTATCCACTTGATTTTTAAAGTCTTCCTCTAATAAAGTCACCCCCTCCTGAGCATTCACATGTGACACAAATATTTTCATGTGTTTTACCTACTCAGAAAGGTCTAACCACATATTTCTTCCTCAAACTTCTTTATCACCTTTTTTCAGTCGTGTTCTTTCTAAGTCCCTGGCCACCCAGGCAAACTATTGGCAATAGCCTGTGAATGAATATGCAAACGTACCTTCAGCCATTTCTGCTGTCAAACAAAATGAGTATCTGGTGCACTGTTTGAAGTTCTACGCCTTGGGAGGATATTCTTTACCACTATCCTCCAGGGATGTTCCAGAAAGGGGAAGCAGTGCTGTAGCTATCCACTTTTGATTGATACTTGCAAACCATCTGTAAACTAGGCCTGAGTTTTCCCTTCCTCTGTCAACTTGTTATAAGGCACTCTACAAGAAACTATAGCTGTGGGCTGGGAAAGAGAAAATAATGTGGCAGGTGTGGTGACCTTGGGAATTTGAGTCACTTTCTCATGTACTTCCTTGTGCCTTCAGCACCCATTTGAGCCCTGTCTCTTGTATACCTCTTTCACTTTATTATGAAGTGCTGTTGTACAGGCCTAACTTTATAGTTTGGTCAGTCAGACATTACCCAGTTCAGTATAGGCAACTTAGGTATCATGGTAACTTGGTGTTTCATGGTTAAGCATTCATTCTCTAATAAGTTCAAGTAGCAGGGAAAAATATGATTTCTCAAAAGCAGAGTAGCTATCTGCAGAGGATGGCAGGGGGGCTTTGTTCCAAAGTTCTTAAGGTCTGCATTGTGCTTCTTCTATGGGAGCCTGCCGAAGTTGCCCACCATCTCTATTTGCCACTGACACTTCCATCATGATTGGATCTCCTGGATCATATGCCCCATGAGTTAGTACAGCTTTTATAGCAGCCTGGATCGGTTGGAAATCCTCCTCTTGTTCCAGTTCTCACTTAAAATTAGCAACTTTTCTGTTCACTCAGTAAATGGGCTGGGGTGACACACACAAATGAGGAATATGGTGTCTCCAAAATTCAAAGGCGACAACTAAGTGTTGTGCTTCTTTTTTGGTCATAGTTGAGGCCAGATGGAACAGCTTATCCTTCACTTTAGAAGGAAGAGCTTGACATGTACTACATCACTGGACACCTAGAAACTTCACTGAGCTGGAAGGTCTCTATATTTTTGTTGGATTTATCTCCCATCCTCTCTCACACAAATGCCCTACCAATAAGCCTAGAGTAATTATTACTTCTTGCTCACTGGGCTCAATCAGCATAATATCATCAATATAATGGACCAGAGTAATGTGTTATGGGAGGGGGAGATGATTAGGGTCCCTATGGACAATATCATGACATAGGACTGGAGAGTTGATATACCCCTGAGGCAGGAGAGTGGAGGTATATAGCAGGCCTTGCCAGCTGAAAGAAAACTGTTTCTGATGATTCTCACTAATGGAAATAGAGAAAAATGCCTTTGCCAAATCAATAGCTATGTATCAGGTACCAGAAGATGTGCTTATTTGCTCAAGGAATGATACCACATTTGGGACAGCAGCTGCAATAGGAGTCACTACCTAGTTATGTTTCCAATAATCCACTGCCATCTTCTAAGAGAAATTTGTTTTCTGTACAAGCAAATAGAAGTATTGAATGTGGATGTGTTGGGAATCATCACCCCTGCATTCTTCAAATCCTTGATGGTTGGCCTGATCTCTGCAACCCCTCCTGGAATCTGGTATTGTTTTTGATTTACTCTTTCTCAGCAGAAGCAGGGCTAGTGGATTCCATTTGGTCTTTCCTATCATCATAGCCTCGACACACAATTCAGAGATCCAGGGTAGGATTCTGCCAGTTTCTGAGTATGTCTATTTCAATGGTGCATTCTGGAACTGTGGAAATAACCACTGAATGGGTATGGGGACTCATTGAACCCACTGAGAGATGGACCTGGGATAAAATTTCACCAATCTCTGACTTCCATATGCCCTTATTCTGACTGGTAGAGCACAGTGATATTTTGGTTCTCCAGAATTAATGTAATTTATGAGCCACTGTCTAATTTTTTTCTACAATGTCTGATCATTTCCTTTTTTCCAAATTCATGGTTACCCTGGGAAAAAGTCATATTTCTTTTTGGGAAAAGCTAAGAGGAAGATTAACACTATAAATTTTTGTTAGTGTAACTGGATCCTTCCCCAAGGGGACCTGGCTTTCCCATCTTTCAAGGGGCTCTGGGTCTGTAAATTGTTTCACGTCTTGGAATTGATTAAGGATGTGACTTTCTTTTTTGTAATTAAAGTTACAATTTGTTTAATTGACTTAGAACCCTTCTGCTTAAATCGATCAAGTAGGTATTTAGTAGACTGCCCCTCTATTTTACTTCTAGATACCCCATGATCTATAGATATATCTATAGATATAGCCAATGCCATAGTGCTATGGAATGCAGAATCTTTTGAGTGTTTAGAATCTACCTTTCATTGTAATAGCCACACCCACCTCATCTTTGGCAATTAGTGATGCTACTTGTCTTCTGCCAGCCCAGAAACTGATCATACCTATAGTGTTTAAGAATTCTAGCTCTCAGACAGTAGTTCCCATATCAATATCTGTTCTACAGAGAAGAACAACCACAGAGCTCTTCAGGGAAGATGGAGTTAGTCTCAAATATTTATTCTTCACAGAAAGGTGTGTCCTCTGGACATTTCTGGTGTGGGTGGGCAAGTCTTAAATGGTAAATCCATTCTAGCATTCCAGTCTCTCTAAACTTCTGGATCCTTTCATTTGCAAGATACCAGGGTAAATTAGGGATCTCAACCTCAGGCATCATAGGCCATCTTTTGGTCCATATTTCAGCCAGCTGCCTGATCCCTTGAGCTATAGCATAAGCTACAGCATGAATCCAGAATTTCTGCTTAGTGGGCCTATATCAATAAACTCAGCCTGATCCAACACTATATACCTTCCATTATCCAACACACTTATCCATTCCCACACGTATTTCTCTGTTTTCTTCTATATGTATTGGAAAACTAATGCAATTCTTTTAGAGTATAGTGCACTTTCTCATGTGTCACAATTTGAACTTCACCTTTGTGGGCTTGTTGTGACTTTAGTCTAGTTATAGTTCTGGAAGAGAAGAAGGGTGGTGGAGATGGGTAAGGAGAAGCATTAGAAATTTCTTGCAAGCCTCAGTGCATTCCCTTGCAGTTTCTTTTGATGAGACAGGATTAATCCCTTCAGTGAGTTTTGGATGGTATACTCCAAAGGGTAGGGTGGTGGATGGGTGATGGTTTCCTCAGGGTAGGAAGAAAGTCAAGATTTATTGGGACAGGCTAGAGATTGGGTGAGACATTTTCTTTTGATGAGACAGGATTAATCCCTTCAGTGGGGTTTGGATGGTATACTTCTCAGGGTAGGGTAGAGGATGGGCGATGGTTTCCTCAGGTTAGGAAGAAAGTCAAGATTTATTGGGACAGGCTAGAGATTGGGTGGTATTGACTTGAGGTTTTCTGGTACCCTCCTCAGGGCAGATAGGAGCTCTAGATTCTTGGGAAGGCTGAAATTTGGGTGATGCAGGCTTGATGCAGGTACTTTTCCCCTCATTGTGGGGAGGAATCAGGATTCCTTGGAGTAAGTTAGAGGTTGGGTGGTAAAAACTTGACATTGAAATTTCCTCAGGTTAGACCATTACAGGTTTTATCCAGCAAAGTTTCAGCATAATTTAATGTTTCAAAGTCCCACTGCCACATCATCATCCTATATGTCTCCATCCCAATCCCCATTATGCTACTCTTTTCCAATAACTGCCCTCACTTTAACACCTGACTCTCTGCAAGTTTGAGATTTAAGTTTTGGTTGTAAATCTGTTACCCGTGTATTGAAACTCTGAGTCTGTTTTTCAGAATTCTCAAATCTGCAACTGCAACAAGATTTTATTTCAGAATACACATAGAAACATTCACATAATTCTTGGGGCACTTAAGTTGCAAATTTGAAGTCTTTAGCACATCACTTCTTTTGGTAACTCTATTAGGAGCATTTAGGAACAGCCAGCCATCATCATTGTAACTTTTAATGCCACAAAACTCTGTTAAGGCATTTAAAACACTCTCACCCAGATCCTTACCTCTTATAAGCAAGGAAGTAGTTGTATCCAGAGGTGATACTTTGCATATCTCTATTGTCAAATCAGGCCTTCAACTGATTGGATGAGAATTCACTCATTGCTGATGGCAATCCCCTCAGTTGGTTGTAGATGTAACCATCCATCTGTGCAATCAATTCACTGATGATTAAAGTCCACGAAATGCCATAGTGTTATAATTAGTTCTGTGCTTGCTTTACCACACTGAGCTCTATTACCTGGCTGAGTTGCTGCATTTGCCTAACCATTATAAGGCAGGTTTTTATAATGAAAGGGGAAGGGTGGCTGGCTCAGCAGACAACATGGCTGACAGACCACATTGCTGTGAGACCCCACCCAGAAACCTCCTGAGGAGAAGGCTGCTGAAAAGACTCTCCAAGATTCTGGCTATGAGGATCTCATTTGGAATGAGAAGGAAGGCCCTGAATATCCTCAAAGGGACTCACCATTGGCACTCTGAAAAATGAGAGGTGGGACAACCAATCATAACAGCAAGCAGACTTTTAAAAGCTTTAACCTGGGGTCCCACATATGCAAATCACCCTGCAGTATGCACATGGCCCATGCTTTTGCAAGAGCCATGTACTTTTCTCATTTTCTTGTTTCTTCATAAACTCTTTACTCCCTTGCCTACTTTGTGGCATGTCCTTACATTTTTTTGTGTGACATAAGCAAAGAACCTAGAAGACCATAAACCAGAGCCATCTGATAACAATCACACCTTTTATGTCATAAGTTGTTTCATGTCAAAGTATTTAGGTTCTAGGATATTGAATTTAATAATAAACATTACCCAAAGACTTGTACCCTATTCTGGGGAGAGTTAGTGTGTTTCTGGTTGATCATAGGACTGTTAAGTGTCGTTAGGTCAAAATATGACTGTTAACGGTGTTTATTAGAAATTAAGTTTGGTTTGAGGAAATGTACATGGCTGCCAAGTGGACAATGTGTAACTGTTATGTGTAAATTTATGCATCAACTTGGCCAGTTTATTGTATCTAGTTGTTTGCTCAAGCAAGGACTAGACTGATTTTTACTGTAAGGATATTTTCTAGACTTCAATAATCAGTAAGTTGATCGCATCTATGGCTGATTATACCTACAATCATCTGAGGGGATTGTCTTTATTAACAAGAGAAGTGTCATCAGTTTAGCTTAAGGCTTTATAAGAAGTTATGATTTCAGCAGTCAGAAGAGATAATTTCCATCTCTATTTCAGCCAGCCAGCTTCTCCTAAGGAATTCATGGAATCTTCATGGGAGTTACCAACTAGCAGCCTGACCTGTGGGCTTGTCTATCTCTATAGTCATGAGAGAATAGTCATAAAAATCTTCATACTATTTGCAGATATTTCCTGTCTGTTTTCTTTCTATGGAGAATCTTGACCAAACACATTCTTTTGTAGAAAACCCAATTAAGAAACAGTAATTTGATTTTCTTAAATTCTCAGTATTCTTACCATTCATTGAGCCTGGAAAATTTGCAACTCTCCTTTGATAACAGGATCAAAGTCTTTTAGATTTTTTTGTGCCTGTGTGCTGGTTTTCCTGACCACCACCTGATAATTACTCCCATCAAGCAATACTTCAATAACCTAATGCTGACTAAAATATCTCTTCTGTATCAACATTTCCCCAATTACAACCATTATCTCTTTTCTGGATTTTTAAACCAGATTTATAACTGGTGTTTTGGCAACCATTTTCTAATCTTTAGAATTCACAGTCACAAAATCATCTCCTTAAAATATGTTCTTGTTTAAAAAAGCCTTCCTAACAAAATTGTTCATTTAGTTCATTTGTTCATTCAGTCCATCCACTTCTGTCATCTTTCAAATCTACTCAAACTCATACTTGCATTGCCTATGTCTCAACCAGAATGATCTATGGTTTTAGATGTTTCTTGAGCACATTATACAATCTTACTCATTTTATAAGTTGTTTGTTCTGGTTTCTTAATCCAGGAAATTTTAAAATCTCTGTATCTACATGAGATCCTATTTATACAACACCTTCATCTCTTTAAGCATGCTCTTCTTTTATTCATCACATTCTCTCTTTTAACCAAAAATGGAGTGGTTTGAATTTGTATTTTTCTTATAGTCCCATTGGGTAGAACATTTCAGATAATTGAATGAGCCTTTATTGGTTTTCTGAAAGGTATTTTGTTTCTGCCTTCACCACATATTAGCTCTACTGTTTTAAGTTCATTTTATAATTTCTCTGAATATTGGTCTTGTGCCTGTAAAATTTATTTAATGCTTTTATTCTTGAGTATTTAAATTGGTTGCTCATTCATATATCATGCTCTTTGGCCAGGTTCATTTCTCTAATTTTTTTTTTCCTAATCCTGCCTCCCTGGTCTTTAATTGCCTACTCTTTCTCACTATTTAAATCTTAGCTTGAAAGTTAACTCAATCTATTTATCTATGCCCTTGTTAAGGGATGTTTTGGTGTTTTCCTTCTTTTCTCGTTACAATTAGTCAATGGACATTCTTTCACACATTTTCTCATGCCTTTGCTCAGTTTTAAATATAGAAAAGAATTGCTGGACTATGATTGTTCATATCTTCAATGTTCTCAGTTTTGGCTAAATTAATTTTTAACGTTTTCACATAACCAAAAACTTACAGTCTCAGCAGTATTGTATATGTATTCCTCGATGTTAATACATTTGAAAATTCAGGCAATGTTATGCATTAAATGGTACCTTAGTGTGATTTGATTGCATTGCCCTGATGAATAATGAAGCTGATCTTTTTTTAAAGTTTTGTATTTTCAATGGTCATTGAGAATTCACTTTCCTAAGTAATCCAAATACAACTTTGCAATTCATTAAATATACTTGGATACTTTTCCTTTCTTAATGACTTATCAGAGTGTTTGCATATTCTGTATACTAATTGTTTGCTTGTTATTTACTTTGCAAAATGTTTCCCCAATCAGTGGCTCATATCTTCAATCTTTTTAAGGTATTAAGTTTAAAACATAATTAAATATGTCTTTAGATTTGTTTTGTGTGTTTGGGGGTCTTATTTAGAAAATAATTTACTCCGTTTTCTTTTGTCCTAAAATTAATATATTAATCAAATGGGAATTGATTTTTATGGATGATATGAAAAAGGATTTTATTTTTCAATATATGTAGCTATATCCTGGCACCATTTATCAACTAGTTCATACTTTTCCATGGCATTGTAGAGCTGTGTATACTATATAACAAGTCGCTGTATAGCATTTATGTGTTTCAATGTTTTTATTGTAGTCCAGTAGTCTATTTTTCTTCTGCAATGCCAATACCCAGCTGCTTTAAAGAGTATATATTTATAATATATTTTAGTATATAGCAAGCCTCTCTCTAGTTGTCTTTATTAATCAAAATTATCTTTGCTACTTTGCTTTTCAATACAAGTTTTAAGAACTACTTATTAAGAACTTGGAAAAATAGGATTTTATTGGATTTTCATTTAATGTATAAATTAATTTTTGGAAAATTGTGCTCTGCATGATATTGAAACTTCCAATGCTTAAATCTAGTCTAGTTACTCACTCATACAGGCTTTATCATTTTTTTCTTTTTCTCAGTACTATTTTGAAATTTTTTCTGAATAGATTTAACACATCTTTAGCAAACTGATACCTCAGTATCATTTACATTGAAATTCTTAATAAGTTTTTTTAAATTCTATTTCCTAATTAGACATTACTAGTATGTAGTAATGTTATGGTTTTATTGATAATAAGGATAGTTTTGTTTTACTGATACACAGAGATGTCCAAACCATGAAGTTAAAAGCACAGTCTTTCAAACTGCCAAGTTTGCCCAAAATGTCTTAATTCAACTGCAAGGAGCTAGGGTCCAACAACAAAGTTACAGAGAAGAATGCACACAAGACCACCTTCATTTCTGACACCAGCTGCAAGTTTGGTAGTGCCCCAATATTATATTCTGGGTTGATAATTCACAAGAAAACCTCACAGAACACAGTAAAAGCTATTGTACACATGGCTATATTTATTACAGGGACAAGATACAGAAAATCAGTCAAAGGGAGAGAAACATAGGGCAGAGACTGGGAGTATTCCAAAGATGACAATTCCATTGTCTTCAGGACATGGTTTTGCTTCCAGTTTTTATTAAGACTTCATTAATGTGGTCATTATTGATTAATTAAAACCATGTGGTTGATCTCAGTCTCGAGGTTAATAGACATTTCCTGATAAAAAGCCCAACCTTAAATGTCATGGTTTTTCTGGTGTGGACAGGCCCGTCCAAAGATATACTGGTTATAAATTCATGGAGTTAGAGGTTGCCAGGACAAAGGCCAGATCTCTCTTTGAGAAAAGTCAGTCAAATTTTTACCACAAAAATATTCAAAACCTTAAACCTCTTACAAATTTATCTTTCTTTTCTTATTCGTTAGGATCTCTGATAAATACTGAATAAAATAAATGACAGTGTTTTTGTTCTTTAATTGAAAGGAAATGTTTCTAAAGTTTATGCTTGAGCTTGGTGTTTATTATATTTTAGAAAATAAATATTTTATTATATACAGGGCATTTTCTTTTATTCCTAGCTGACTAAGACTTTTTAATCATAAATGCCCGTTGACTTACTGAATTTATTTATTGTTCATTCATCTATTAAGATAATTGATATTTATTAAAGTAAGATATATGTTTTTTTTAATTGCAGACTGTAAAACATAATAAATTACTACCCTTTTCTTTCTCTATAACTTTGAGTCTCATTTGTTAGGGGAAAAAACTGTCATCTGTTAGGTTTTTTTTCCTTCATAAGTAGTTGCTTATTTCCAAATAAAGAACAATTATGGTTACTACTTGATTAAAAAAAAATCATCTATTAACTTATGTCCAGGTGATGAAGAATCAGCTAACTTGCATACTTCCCAAACCCAGAGACACCATTATTCCCTATGTCTCTCCAATTTAGTCTGTGGATCAAGAAAAAAACAGACTGAGCTGCAAGGCAACAAAGACATTTATGGGTCTTACCTTGTGATTCAGAGTCCAGATTAAGTTACCAGTCCAAATCATGTCCTGAGCTCTGTCTACCAGCAAGAGTTTTTAAAGAAAAGGAAGATTTCACAAGTTGCTTGTGGTTGTTGTATATTCATAGTGCTCCAAATATACTTCTGGTTAGTTTGCTTAAGGTGTCCAGATGTCCTTAGGGTTTTCTGAAAATTGTTGCTTGAAGGTTTACATACTTTGGCTGAGAAATGCAAAGATTAACCACCTAAATGGACTTCCAACCCCATTTTTAATCTCTTAGCCACAGTAATTCTATTTTGCTTTATTTGTCACAAGTCAGAACATACTTTTAGTTTACATCATTATTCAAGGCTTACTGTAACAATTTATATGTAACACTGTTCAAAGTGACACTATGTAATGCACTATAATAAAGTTTCCTTTATTTTATTAATTATGTTTTATGCAAGTTTGTAAATACATGTTCTTCCTTTGTTTAATTTTTCTATATTCACGTGAATAATTTTATCTGAAAATTTTCTGAAAAAAGTTACTGCAAATATAATGCTGATAAATATTGTGGATTAGTTCTATATCATTATCCTTCACTTTGGAAAAATTGGAAGGGTAAACACTCCCTGGATTTTCACCGTTAGAATTCTAGTTATGAACAGGAGTCCTATAATTATGAACACTTGCAGAAGATTCGCATGGCAGAGTGAAACAGAAACTGTCTTTCTGATGCTGATTCTAATGGCAGGCTAGGTTGCTGGTACTTGTGACATTAACAACATAGCAGCAACAGCATTTTCCCATCTGAATATTAGTAAAGGTAACAGGGGCCATTGATCTCAATATGCTGTATTTTTACCACTCTGCCTTTTGTGTTAGCTCATAATTCAATTTGATTCTTAATTTCTAAATGGCTTCTGTTTGATTTAAACACTGGAGTATAATATTCACAAAACAGTATATTCCCTCACTGTCTTTTCCCAACCTCTCACCCCATCCCATAGTTTGATCCTTTTCTCCGGAAGTAAGTAATTTTACTCTTTCATTTCTGACAAGTTAAACATCTTCCCATCTCAGACCATTCTCAATATCACACAAAACGTTCCCTTGCTTCTTCTCTTTCTAGGGTACCTACTTACTACAGTCATAGCAACCTCTTGCTTATATTCTTTCTTTTTCTTTGTAATTGGGATATAAGACCCATTTGTTCCATTAATGTTTATGTTTTGAACTTTCTGGATTATCAGACATGTGTTATTGGAATGTGATCTTGTATTGTTCTGATGCTATGGTGTGCTTATTCTCATCTTTTCATGAGAATTGTGTTTCTATGTTGTGAGCAAAGGTATAAATAACTGTGGATTTGTCATCATGGTAACTTTAATAAGATAGCTTAGTTTTAGTCTTTGAATTCTTGGTGGTGGCATTTTTAGAAGCAATGTTTAAAAAAAAAAAGGAATTGTGTTTCCCATAGTCAAAAAAAATTGAACATTTCCCGTAGTAAAGGTGCTCAATGCATAAGTTCGTGTTTATTGCTCTCATTAGCTCATGGCAAAAGCACTTATTTAACGTAATTTTAACCTCCCCTTGTTTTCTAAATCTGTGTGAAGACATAATACTGTGCTTCAACAATTCTACTGATCATTTAAATTAGATTCAACAGTATTTGTTAAACACACACTATGTGATGAATAATATATTTCATGCGGAATGTCTCGATTTAATAAATACAGAAAAAAAATTCTTTCCAAAAACCAAGAGAAAAGAGGACAGGAAAAAATCAGCACTCTCAAACAATCATAGTTAAAATATCTTAGTATTAAAAATTGTATAAAAACAACAAAATGTGCTCACGTATCATGATCATGAATCAAGGAGCCTCTGAATGTTGCCTATCAGGATGCAATATAATATTGGCATTGAAAGTTTTGAAAAATAAACTGTCTATGATAGGATATTTAGTGGAAAGAACAGTACAAATTAGAATATATTAATAAAGTATCTAAACCTCACATATATGTAAATTTAAGAGGCAAAATCTTAGAAAATCTTTCTAAGAGGAATTAATGTTATGAATCAATAAAATTAATATTGTGATAATGATATTGCTATGTCATTCTTACGAAAGAAGGATAAAAAGCAAGTTCAATAATCAGATCTTGAATTTTTAAAAGTGAGAAAGAAGAGAAGAACCAGTACATAGAAATGAGATATAAAAAAACATATCTTGATGAGTCCTTTCCTCCACTTGTTATGAGGTATAGATCAATTCTGTCTTAAGTTCTTTGAGCCACTATAAGGCATAATAATCGGTCTCCCTTTCAATTCTACCATGAATTTAAAATCCAGTTTCACAGCATTTGACTTCTGCAGCTGTCTTTTCTTTTCTCTTACTATATTTTTTATACTACTATGAACTTTCCATTAATTATTTAATTAAATGAAGATTTAACTCTCTTCAATGATGATAAAATAATTAATGCTCTTTAGCACTGTCACTAATGGTTATAGGTTGAATTGTGTACACCAAAAAGCCATGCTCTAGTCCTCACCCCAAGTCCTGTGATGTGAACTTCTTTGTAAATAGGATCTTTGTAGAAGTTATAAGTTAAGATGAAAACAAACTGCAGCAGGGTGGGCCCTAATCCACTATGACTAGTGTCCACATAAGGAGAGGAAATTTGGAAAGGACACACATGCACAGAAAGAGAGAGAAAGAGAGAAAGCCAGCCATGGGACAGAGGCAGAGAATGAATTTTGGATTGCTGGCTCACCCAGAACCCTACAGACTATACAGGAAGCACAGTACTGCTGATTTATAGGTTTGGGACTTCTAGCCAAACTGGGAGACAAAACTTCCTGTTGTTTAAACCTACCAGTCCATGGTACAATGTTATAGCAGTCCTGGAAAATTAATGTACTCACCAATCTGAATGATTCAGGCAATGAAACTGAGCAGGAATTTACAGGGTCCTTGTGCACCAGATGCTAGTGTTCTGTTGCTGAACCATGGAGAGATTTGAAGGATACCCAGGAGATATTAACAAGTCATCCAGGCACTTGAAGCAGAGATTACTACCCATCAGGTACAAACGTATTTCAATATATTATTTATTGGTACTTACCTGCCAAAGAGTAATCTTTTTTGTACTCTGGAAACTATTACCTAAACACCAACTTATTTTATCCTAATTGGTAAAAAATCACCTTAGGGTTCAAATTAGGACCATATATTCAATGTCCAAAATGGTTTATTTGTAGTCATTTTGGGACTAGTCTTTAAAGGGGAAAGTAAATAATCTGATAACAAAATGATTAAGAATATCTACAGAAATTAAGCAGAACTTGAATAAACGATATGGTCTGTAGATGCTTAGAAAATCACTTTTATTGATGATATGAAAGTCAGGCTTATCAGGTTAAGTTGTTGGAGTAGTACTAATACAAATTTAAAATGATACTGATATTGAGAATATAGAAAATTAAACGGCTATTATTTTATTGGCTGATACATAATACTATTGGATCTACCCTGATACTCATAAATATGACTGAAGCAAGATAATTAAAATTTTGTTTTCAAGTTTTGACTAAGCCTTATATTTGTTAAAAAATTCAAGAGCAAATTGTATGATATATATTACCTAGATGATTATAAACCAATGTTTAATTCTTAACATTTTTCTCTCTGTATGGCAGAATTAAACTGAGTCAATGTTTTATTTGGAAAAAAAGGAAAAAAAAGAGTAACATATCCCAGAATTATAAGCAATTTTAATAAATAAGAAAAGGAAGATTAATGAAAAGAAATGATTAATGAAAAGAAAGAGAAATGAGGTAGAACATATTTTAATATCCTTGAATTTTCTATTAAAAAAGATATAGCAATTGAGACCTGCACAGGCCCCAACCTGTCTGTGGTTTGGGGTTGCTATCTGCCTCATAAACTAAAGTGGAGGATTTGTCTTCTGGGAAGACAAAGTCATCTTTTCCTTTGAAAAATCCTCCTACATACTTGGCAAAAAAAAAAGACATAGCAGAGTTTAGGATACCTAAGCCAAAATTTTGTGAATAACATCTGCAATAATACTCCATGTAGTAGACTGAATAAAGCCCCCCAAAGATACATATATCCTAATCTCTGGAAATTGTGCATGTTGATACATGGCAAAAGGGATTTTATGGGTGTGATTGAGTTAAGGATCTTGAGAAGGTGAGATTATCCTGGATTATCTAGGTTTGCCCCAAATGTAATCACAACTAATTTTATAAAAGGAAGACAAAGGAAGCTAGAAATGGAAACAGAAAGTTGGAGTTTTGCAAGGAAGGTGTCATGAGCCAAGGAATGCAGTTGGCCCCCAAACTCCAGGAAAGGAAAGGAAATGGATTCTCCCTAGAGCCTCCCGAAAGCACCAACCCCACTTATTCCTGATTTTAATTCAGTTAAACCGATTTCAGACTTCTGGCTTCCAGAACTGTAAAAGGATAAATTTGTGTTAATTTAAGCCCCAACATTTGTAGTAAAGTGTTACTGGAGTTATTGGAAACTAATATTACTGCATAATAACATATCCCCACAAATGTCAAAATAGGAGTGAATAAGGATCAACTACTAGCAACCTCAGTAAACTCATAGTATCAGCATCCCCTCAGTAAACTCAAAGCATCAGCATCTGTGCTGGAAGACAGGCGTATGGCAAAGATAACCTGTTGTAGGACCCAGACCTGCTCACATATTACCATCAAGCACTCCAGGAAAGTCTGAGAGCATTGGCAGAAACAAAAGAGGACCATTATAGTCCAAAATTTGCAGAGAGGGACCTAAAGACTAGAAAAGGATCATTTGGGCTTGGAGCCATCTCAGAGTCTAATTAGCAAAACAAAGTAACAGGTAAGGAAGGATAAAGCCCTGCACTGAGGAGAAACTGCTGGGAGTAGAATACAAGCTGAGCAAAACAAGGACAGTAGATTCAATGGAAGGAAGAGCTTCAGATAAAAGGAGGGATATCTCATAAGGTAAGAATTCATATGTTCATGACGAGGTAGAAAGGAAATGAATAGGAAGCTGAAAAAAAATTAAAAGACAATCAGGAAAATATGGACACAAGCCATTTAATGAAATTAAGAGGTAATATTGCACATATAATCCTCTCTGATATATATTATGAAATATTTAGAAGAAATGTAATCTCTGGAATTGGCTTCAAAGTAATCTGGCAGTAGTGTGGATATCGTGGGAAATGGTTAAGAAGGAGGAACAGAGGAACTTTGGCCATGAGTTGATTACTCTTGAGTTCATGAAGTGTCATTATACTACTAGTCTTCCTACTTTTTTAATGTTTAAAATATCCATTATAAAAATTGAAAAAGAAAGAAAAAATGGAATGGCCCAAAACATGTTCTTATTACCAGATTTTATTTAGGTTCTTGGCTATGCTGCAGTAATGAATTTCAAAAGCACGCCAGGTGAGTAAGGCCAGTAATTTATTCAGGTAGGGAGGGAAGAGAAATGGGAGAAAATAACAGAAAATAACAGAGCAGGGATCCCAGGTAGAGAGGAAGGGACTGAAAAGGGATAAAGAGGGCTGATTTACAAGCTACAATTCCTCATTTTAGATTATAAATTCCCAGGTTTACTTGCATGGCCGCATGACAGAGGAAAAATGGTGACAGTGGTGCACAGAGAGCAAAAGAGCTGGGCGAGAGCCTGTGCTCAGGTTTGTGCCTAGCTTTTAAACTGTCAATTATTCCACCCCTTTGCTAATGGCAGGGGAAGGGGTTCCAGCTGTTTGCTGTTTGGATTGATTACCCCACCCATCAATCATTTAGTGAGGACCCAATGATAAATTTCCTAGGGAAGAGCTGGGGCTTTTCCTTGTTTTCAGGAAGAAGTCTTTGTTCTGGATAGCAGAATCCCGGGGGGTGGGGTCCTACAGCAGTCATCTTGGGGGTTATCCATGTCCACGTGAACTCTCTGTCAGATTCCAGATCTATCTATTAATTTCCTATCTTATTAGCCTGCTTCATTCTAATGGTCAGTTAATAAAGTAGGTGCGGTCACCCCTCGGGCTGAAGTGTGGTTTGCTGGCCCGGCGGGGGAGCGGCCACGGTAGGCCTAATTCCAAGCCGCTGCCCCTATAATACGGTGGCTGGTCAGACTCACCGCCACCCCTGAAGGGAGCTCGGCATGGGTGCAGAGTGCCCTCGGCTCTCCCCTTCTCGGCAGCCATGCTTCCACGGCCGCCCCTCCTCCCGGATGGCGCCACACGATGCCTTATGGGGCGGCACCCTTCTTCTTTCTCCCTGCACAGGCGCAGGGCGGAAAATTCCAGTCTGCCTTTCCCCCCCTCCTCAGCAGCAACAGCCAGGCACAAGGCGGGAAACTCAAGTCTGCCCTCTACCCCAGCAACAGCAGCCACCAATCCCTAAACCCTGCCCCTTCCCCCAGCAACAGCAGCAGCCAATCCCTAACCACCACCCCTCCCCCATCCAGTACCTCCCACTGACCTTTCTCCAGCAACCAATCAGAACAGGGCATGGCTTCGACCAATCAGCCTTCCCCAGCCCCTATAAAACTGTTGCCTCTCCCTCAGTAAAGTTGGACTTGCGTGTTTACCTTGTCTCCGCGGTAGTTCTTCTGCCATGTGCCCTCCAGTCCTGAGACCCCCCGACAAGGGCCTGGCCTCCCTTGTCCCCAGTTCGTCGCCTGCTTCTCCGGGCGACCCCCTTGTCGCCGGCTTTGCTGGGTGACCCCATCAGCTGAACCGCGCAACCCCTGTGAGACCGACCCCTCGTCTGCTGCCGGACTGACCCCTCGTCCCAAGTGGGACCGACCCCTCATCCCAAGTGGGACCGACCCCTCATCCCAAGTAGGACCGACCTCTCGTCCACAGCCAGACCCCACCTCTACCGACTGAGCAAGCCGTCGCAGTAGGCTAAGCTGGGCTCTCAAAAGTTCATTTGCATCGTCTTTAGCTATCATTTCCTATAGTTTAAAAATCAGTCATGAACAAGAATCTTAAAAGTATCATTTTCAAAACAATACATTTTTTTTCTTGGAAACTATGTAATTCAATGGAGCTTTCTCTATTACAGATCAAAGAATTTCTATATTTTTATTGCATATTGCTTTTAACTAAAATCAATTTTAGTGCTGATTATCCCATTTCTATTAAATTAGATGTCATCATGACAAACCAAAATGTCATGATGATGCTCAATCTTAGAATGAACAATAAAAGAAGTAGATTTCTCCACAGAAGAACAATTTCAATCTCTTTAAAACTCTTATATGAAAAATAGGTTCTTGTCTACATGATGTCAATACAAGAAATCCAGGAAATTATCCAATTGCTTTCCTCTTTAACACCAAACTCCCATATCTAAGGAGACATATGGGTCTATCCATATGGTCATTTCTGATATTCTACCATTATTTAGGCACATAACGTAAGGAAAATTTTCTTAAACTGCAGACAAGTCTTAGGTTTTAGAAGGACTATAAGCAGCTTGATGTGATAGACCATCATTTGTACATTTGCATGCATTTTTTGCTGGGAAATGACTTACAAAATTCCCCATGATGTCCGTGATCTCTAAAGAAAGTAATTTATATTCCTGCTCTATTGTTAATATGCTAAAATAAGAGTCAGATTTTTTTCATGAGGTAAACTTAGCTTCAATATCTAAAACTGTAAAAGATTATAGATAATGGAAATGAGTGACTAATCTTTAAAAGATCCAATTTATTCGATATTTCAATGTAACTGAAAAGAGCACTTAAAGAATCTGCATTGACCCTGGCAAAAACAGAAAAAAATCCAAACATCGAAACTATCCGTATATATTAAGGTAATATAAAGTCCCATGGATAGTTCTTGTATTGTGTTGAAATTTCATTTCATAACAGGTATTTATAGATTTTGTTACTATATTTAAAATGGTGAGCACATTATTGATATCAAATGGAATGCATAGTATTGGAGATGGAAAATAACACTTGTAACTGACAGTACAATTATTGAAGTATTTTGAAGTAAATAAAATTAAGGCTCAGAATTAAAATATTACCTTATATTGATCTAGCAATAAAATCAAACCCTCTATTTACTATATATTCATGAACACCAATGAAAATGTGTGCCAGACGGATATTTTATTACATCAAAATAATTTATAAAACAAACCGAACAAAAATTAAATGGACTTTACTGTTACTGAATCCTAAAATGTTTCTTTCATATGACCATTATAATGTCTTTCAATCTAGCTTTATTAAGGCTGCATAATTTAGATTTGCCTTATTATTGGTAAATTAAGTAAAGTGCAGAAATTCAAAGACTGATTGATCTGCAGATAATGAAAAATTATAGGAGGACTTCTTCCTTGAAATTTTAAAAGAAAATTTTTCCTGAATATATTCTGAAGGATATATATGTGCGTGTGTATATGCGTGTGTGTATATATACACACTCACATAAAAATGGTAAAGTTATCTTCTAAACAAATCACAGGTTTGAACAAAATTATATAGAATGTAAGAGAAGCTTTCCCAAGCCTTCAAGGCCAAAATAAATATTTCCGTAACATTTTAATCTCTAAAGAATTTATACACTAAAACTTTAGCATAGGCATAAACTCTTTAGAGATTAAAATATTACAGAAAGGTCCTTTTCTGATATATTGATAGGTGACAAATTGGTAATAATCCCTTCATGCCAGGAAGGTCATCCCTAGGAGTCATATCCCACCCGGGGAGAAGGTAGTTCATTTATATGCTGAGTTTGGCTTGGAGAACATTTGAACAATGAGTCTTTCAGGAGGTAACTCTTAGGCAATATATAATACTAGGCCGAGTTTCAATGAGGGAGACATATTAAATACAAAAGGGTTTTTTATGGCTAAGAGATTTCAAAATGAGTTTATGCTTATACATGCCTCAGCAGGATCTCATTAACTACCACAGTAAATAGTGCCTCAAACAGTGAAGCTCGTAAGGGCTCTAGAGACATCTGGATACTAAAAGCAGGGGAGACAAGTTCAGGAAGATGGCACCCAGTCAGTGGGCCTTACTCTAGAATTTATGCTCTCCAGTGTAACAGAGTTAATTCATTAATAATTTCACTATACATGGCTCTTCTGCCCCTTTTATTTGAACCTATAATTAGCACTACACTTGTTTAATATATGTCCCAGAGACTTAAATCTTTGGTCCATTCATGTACCAGTTGAGTCTTGAATCTTAGAAGAGTTGCAACACCTACTCTCCAGTTCACTGGGCTCTCCTAGGACAACTAACAAGGAGATTATGATGGTCAACTCCCATTCCAAGGAAAAGAGAGTGTCTAAACTGAACTGCAAGCAAGATAGTTCCATCCATCTGCCTCATGAGACCTAAGACCCCTCTCAATTAGAAACAGTAGACTCACCATCCCAAACTCCTCAATATTGAGGAATGAACAATGGATTAGAGTAAACTCATTATTCTATTATAGACTTATTATTCTAGCGATGGAAGAACTTTTAGCATTAATATAAAGTAGTGGCCATCAGAGGGGAGGGAGAGGGAAGAATAGGTATAATATGGGGGCATTTTCAGGACATTGGAATTGTTCTACATGACATTGCAATGACGGATAAAGGACATTATATTTTTTGTTATAACATACAAAATAGGGTGCAAACTGTAATGTAAACTATAGTCCACAGTTAATAGCAATGCTTCAATATATGGTCACTAACTGTAATAAATGTATGACACTAATGAAGGAAGTTGCTAATGTGGGTAATTATGGGAAAGGAAGGGGATGGGGCATACAGGAATTCCTATATTTTTTTATATAACACTTATGTAATCTAAAATTTCTTTAAAAAAAAATCAATGTTATGGAAACATTGATATTGGACTTTGTATTAGTCTGCCAAAGGGTGCTGATATAAAATGCCAGAAATCTGTTGGCTTTTATAAAGGGTAATTATTCGCGGTAAAAGTTTACTGTTACAAGGTCCTAAAGGGTCAAACTCAAGATTTTTTTCTCCTTAAAGTCAGTTGCCATGTGTTGAAGCAAGATGGCAAGCAATCTATGGCTGGTCTCTCCTTCCTTCTTCCACTTAATGCTCCGTTGGCCCAGCTTCTTCCAATCTCATTTGTCAGCTGGAATGGGTCTTGTCTCTTAGGGCTTCTTTGGCTCAGCTTTCACAAGGGCTTCTGGATCAAAACTGACAAAGTTCTCCCCTCTTCAGTGTATCTTCTTCTATGAGTGTTCATTTATATTAGCCCATCAAGGCGGTAGGGATTCAACCTTGAGTCATACCCTACTGACTTCATTGAATCAAAACAGGCAATTTAATCAAGATGTATCAATTGAATCTAATTCATTCAAAAGAGGAACAGACCACTTTACAAATAAAATCTTTTTCTTTTTGGGGATCCATAAATAATGTCAAATGGCTGCAGCCCTCAATTTTAATTAGTATCCAGCCTATGACATCTTTTCACATTTTGTGGAATAGCTGAGCTAGCTTTTTTTTTTTACTAGAATGATAAATGAAAGATATATTAAAATGTTAAACCTTAGATCAATCAGCATTACTGTTTTTCAGTAAAAGTTTGATAAAATTATGAAGACATTATTAATGTTTCAATTTTATTGCCCTAGATATAAATATTTAGAGATTTTTTATTTTTCTTTAATTCCTTTAAAACTATTCTTGCTTGGTATTATAAAATTCCAGAAGGCAAAGAACCATATCTATTTAGCTTACATTGCATGACAACATGTCAGATGTTATGTATATATAGACTTATATTTTGTTGATAGTAAAAAGTTTGGTAAGTTTATGCATAAATTTTACTTTCTCTTTCTTTCCTGTTTCCTCTAATTTTTCTTCCATGCAAATGAAATATTTATATAATTTCTGAAATGTGTATTTGGAATTAAAGGTGTAATTTAGAAATTGAAATTGCTCTATTTTCTATCTCATAGAAAAGCTGGTTCTTGCTTAAACCCCAAAAATTATTTAAAAATTTTTTTTTCTATATACATTTTATCAGGGCTACACTATATGAAATTAGTGGCTGAGACAATTTCAATATAAAAATGTCAAGTTTTGGAAATATTTCACGGCACACCTTGAGTTTGAAAAACCTAACACTTCCAGAGACTAGAAACAAACAAAAAACTGTTATTTTCAAAAGTGAAAATCAACCAGAAAACAATTAATTTTTAAACAAAAGCAAATTGCTCTGAAATAGTTTTCAAATTCCATTATCCAGTATTATTTTTAATCCATTGAGAGAATTCAGTTTATGCAGTAGTCCCTTTTTCATTTATTAACTCTTTTATTTAACAAATATTTACTGATTGTCAACTATATGCCAGTCACTGAGAAAAGTGCTGAGAAAATGAGGAGCAAATAAGAAGTCCTCCCAGAGCTTTCGATATAGTGGAAAAAACAAACAACTAAGTTTTCTATTATAATACAATGTGAAAAATGCTGTAAATAGAATTATAGGCTAATTAAACTTTTCTTTTTAAGACAGGTACCTGGATGAATTGATTTCAAAGTTGATATGTATAAGTTGAAGTAAGCCAGGAAAATGATACTGTGAGTTTGTGTTCTGTGTGTGAGTGTACATTTGTATAGACATCATGTTCATATATAGATGAATGACATAAAATGCCCAAGTTAAGAAGCAACATGTGCAAAAGATTATAAATAAAAGAGGTTTCTGTCAAGACTGATTATTCTAGAAAAGTCTATAGTATTTATTTTTGGTACTCTAAACTTTTCCTTATAGAGTCTGTTGTTGTAGCTGGAAATGCTTCTCCCTCTATTTGTGATTCCCTGAAGTAATATATCTTAAATTTCATTTGATGACTGTGGCAGTTTGAGAATATTTATGAATTCCAAAAAGAGAGATTATGTTTGTAAACTTGTCCATTCCTCTGGCTGTGATACACTTTGATTGTATTAGATTCAGTTGAGATATCTTTGATTAAATTATGCTAAGATTAGGGTTTTGCTTTTACCATGTTAGAAGAGTGTAAATCAGTTTAACTCCCTGCCCCTTTCACAGGCTATATAAATGAACACTCAGTCATGTAGACATGCAGAAATAGATACACAGGAGAACACAGAGGAAGAGAGAGAACTCCCTAGACTCAGCAGAGACTCCAGGAAGAAAAATAAGCCATTCACCTGATAGTTTGCAGTTGAAGAGACTAGAGCTCTGAACAGATTAGTTGGCATGGAAAGAAATGAGCCCACCATCCTATAGCTGAGGTCAGAAGAAGCTGGGTCTAGTGAAGAAGGAATGTCCAACAATGGGCCCTTGATAATGATTACTATGCTTATGAGCATGTGTGCTTAAAATTTCAACTAGGCCTAGAGCTTCAGAGTGCCTAAGAGTTACTTCCTGAGAGCATCCATTTTGCTCAAATGTGACCACTCTCTAAGCTAAACTCAGCACATAAATACATTACCTTCCCCCCAGGATGGGACGTGACTCCCAGGCATGAGCCTCCCTGGAGCCAAGGGATGACTACCAAGCACCAGCTGGTGATGCAAATAGAAAAAAAACCTTGAATAAAAGGGGGACATGATAAAGACAAATTAGTTTATATGGCTAACAGACCTAAAAATTAGACAGGAGGCCATCAGAGGGTTTGCACTTACACACATCTCAGCAGGGACTCAAAGACAGTCAAGGTAGATACAATCCCAGGTAGTGGTCCTCTTGAGGGCTACGGAGACACCCAGGCCCTATGGTCATGACAGATATCTCTGGAGTTCAGTGCCTTGCTAGTGGACCCTACTTTGGAATTTGTGCTCCTATTGTGATGGAGTGGGAATCAGATGTGACCTCTTTATGCATACCTCTTCTGTCACTTTTACTGAACCTGTGGTTGGCACTGGAGTGGTGCATGCTCAGGAGACTTGACTCTTTGGCTGTCTATATGCCAACTGGGTTCTGAGCCTCAGCAGAGTTGCAACACCTACTCTCCAGTTTGTTAGACTTAGCCAGGTCAGCTAGCAGGGAAGAAGGATGGTCAACCACCACACCAGGGAACCTAGAGAGTCTACGGCTGCAAGCAGGAGAATCCCATCCATCAGACATGTGGGATCTAAGCCTCCTCTTGATTTAGAGGTGGAGGGGACATTGCCATTCCAGTGTCTTCAGGATGGAGGAATAAAATATGTACTAGAGTGGACTTACTAGTATTCTATTATAGAAATATTGTGACTCCAGCAATGGAAGAACTTATATCATAGGTTTGAAGACAGTGGCCACAGGAGTTGCTGAATGCAGGGAGAGGAAAAAAGGTATGATATTAGGGCATTTTCAGGACTTGAAGTTGTCTTCAATGATATTGCAGGGACAGATGCAGGACATGATATATCTCACCATAGCCCACTGAATGGATTGGGAGAGAGTACAAACTACAACATAAGCTATAATCCATGCTGTGTAGCAATCCTCCAAAATACACTCATCAAATGCAATGAATGTACCACACTAATGAAAGAAGTTGTCGATGTGGAACAAGTCGGGGGGGGGTGTAGGGAGTGGGGTATATGGGATCCTCATATTTTTTAATGTAACATTTTATGTGATCCATGTATCTTTCAAATAATAATAATAAAAAAATTAAAATTAAATAAAAAGAAGAAGATCCTGTGTCTAAGCAGCCTTAAGAGGAAAGAGGAAGGCTGAATGCTCACAGATATTGCCTGTCATCTTCAACATATGGCAAAAGACTTGGACTTTGCATTGAACTCTTTAAGGCCTCATAACTGTAAGCTTTTACTCCAAATAACACCCTCTATAAAAGCTAACAGATTTCTGGTAGTTTGCATCAGCACCCCCTTGGCTAGCAAATATAGTGACCATCTAATTTTCTGCAAATGACCACGGAAATATTTTCTATTCCATATTTTCTCTCATGTGACTTTGTGTCTCTTCAATCAAGACTTGGTTTCTCTTTTTCCATCCCCTTGAATTATGTGGGTTTTCTGACTGCTTTGACCCTAGAAGGTGGAGGACATGAGGCAATGCTGGTTTTGGGCCTAGTCTGTGTGTGGAAAGCACCTGCTACATAAGATAGTCATCAACCCATTGTGAGGTTCCTACATCATGTGGAAAAGCCCTGGAGGATGAGACCACATGAAGAGTGTCAGGGAGAGGGGCCAATGAGCCAGATAAGAGTGTAGCGGCCATTCTAGAATTAAATCTCTGCCCCAGCTATCCCAGCTGACACAAAGTACATCAGAAACTACCATCCCAGTCAAACCTTTCCCATATTCCTAACCCACAAAAGCTGAAGAAAACAATTTAAGTTTTAAACTTTGATATGGTTTCCTACACTATAGAACACAAGCAAAATAAACTACTTGCTATCTAAAGAAACATTTTGAAGTTACCACCTGTCTATAGTAAATGAATGATAATTTTTTCCAAGCCATTTGAAAAAAATAATAACAACAATAGTTAATATTAATTAAAGGCTTATCCTGTCATAAAATGAAATATTGGAGTTAATTTCACTTATTTCTTGTAGTTGCTCAAATCACTGATCATTGATATCACGAGGGAACCATGACCCAACTATTTTACTATTTGTTTAAGAAGATGAGGTACTTTTATGACAAATAAAGGAATGCTTAATTCTATATAAATTATTAAGAGTTTATGTAATATGAAATTTCTGGCTAACCTATTTTAAGGTAAAGAGGAAAACTCTATGAAATACTCCAGGACCATTTTTAGTTCTCTCTTGGATTTATCTCAATTATTTCTGAATGTGTTATGCATGACAGAGGAGACACAGGAAATCTCACACTTCTGTGTTATTTTATTTTTTTCATTTTTTACTCAGAAATTATTATTTTTTAGTGTTATTTGGGTGCTTTCACTCCATGAAAGTGCATTTTTGTTTCCTTACCAAACATTCTTTTGATAGTATACAGCTATGTTTTTGGCTTTGAACATAATTATATATAAGGAAAAAGAGAAATATTCCAAGCCAAGGAAAGAAATGACCATCTTCTTCTGCTAGCCCTAAAGGAGCCTACAGCTGAGTAGAGAAGACAGATCTGTGGAGTATACAAGGACTATAAAACAAAACATGATATTAGATATAAATATCTATTTTAATAAACATTTTATAGCCCAAGGAAAGTGGTCCTGCTATCCCTCACAAATAGTTATTGACTGACTGCAACTTGGCCTATCAAAGTGTACAACTCCAGCAGTTACATACTCAGAAGTGCTTACCATTTCTTTCTGCTCATGAAATTTTTCTGTACTTATTAACAATAGAAGAAGATAAGGGATTAAAGGAATCATGTCTTATTCTCGATTTCTATTTTTTCTCTACCTAAGAATTTTTTTTACAGTCTTTATGAATATTTGATATTATCCCTCCACTGCTCAGATATTATTGTTAATTGAGGGAAACTTTGGAATATACATGGCTGGAACACTGTCACTTAACTTCAGCAAAATATCTCGGTTCATCTTTTTACAACTTCATCCTCAAAATACCCTCCCAGGACCATCTTACTCTTGTTCATTAGTTGAATTTAGTTTTTACAATTTGGATTCCTCAGGTGTACATGACCAAAAATCCCCTAAGCTCTTTTTATTTGCATTTCACACTTTCATTCTTTTATATTTCCAATTTCAGGGCATTCTGCTTTTACAAAGTATCAACCCACTGCCTATTCCTTTTTTCATATTTTCAAATTTTCTATAGGATGTATTTCTCTACCTTAAAAATATGCTTTAATTTTTCATATCTTAAAACAAACAAAATTTCCACTGACCAAGACTTCCCCTCTTTAACTCAACACAAAAGAATTAATTCAAATCTCTGCCTTCTCTATTTTAGGCCCAAACTCTTCACCCTATTTCAATCTAGTTAACACTAGAATGACTCTGGTCATTAGTTACTTTCTAATTATCAAGGTTTATGAACTCACTTTAGGCTTCATCTTACTTCATCTGTGAATCATTTGGCAGTATTGATAAGTTAAAGACTTGTTTTTTTTACTTTTTTTCTTTCTTATGAGAACGCATGTATTTTAGCCCTCTCTGCCTGATCCTTCTATCTTCTCTATGGTCCTTCCCTGCATCCATAATTGAAATCATAAGGTAAAACAAAAGCAATCAGTGCCTCGGATTTTAAGATGAGATGGAACTTAGGTGATATACAAAGAAGCGTCTCCCTATTAGATAAAATTGAAACTCTTTAGCATAGCCTTTGAAATTCCCCTGATCTTGCCTGAAAGCCTGAATCTTTCCATACCCCATATAACACTGTATATTCATATAAAATCAATTATTGTTTAATTTTGGTACCTCAATAATGAACTCTTTTTAATTAATTTCGAATTCTTTCTCTACCCAACTTTCAATTTTAGCACAATGCATTTATTTTTCTACATAACTATTTTTACTAGTGTCCATCTGTGTAGAAGCTGTGAGCCTATTGAGCCCACAGTTTATACCTTCTCTTTCATTCATTTTCATTTTTTCCTTATCTACTAGAACAATCCAACATTGTAAAATTCTGCTCCATATTTATTATCTTAAAGGGGCAACAACAAATAAGTAGCCACAACAACAGCAACAATAACAGCAACCAGAAATAACAAAAACAATCGCCCTGCATACCACAAGCCTCTCTGGTTACTCTTTCATTTTGCTATCGCTTTTCTAACTAAAACTTCTATAAAGCACTATTAACTCCTGGCATTTCCATGTCCTCAAATCCCATTTACTATACAAACTTCTTGAAAGTGAATTTCATTCTTAACCTTGCAGAGATGCTGCTCTTGCAAATGTTGACAGAGTTTTTCCAATGGACAAGCCCAGGTTCCTTCCTCTTCTGTGTTTACACTGTCCCTACCTCTATAATGGCATATATTCTTACAGCTGTAAGGAACATTTTTCATGGGTTTAATTATATCCCCCAAAAGATGTTTTTTCACTCTGAGGAACTCAGACTATGACTTTACATGAAAATAGGGTCATTGTAGATGTAATTAAGTTAAAATGAGCTCCTACTGTAGTAAAGTGGGCCTTTAACCCAATGTGACTATCATCCTTAAAAGAAGAGGAAAAGAGACACAGAGAGAATGACACAGTGGGAAGAAGGCCATGGAAAGGTAGAGGCGGATGTTGGAGTTATGCAGCTACAAACCATGGAACACCAAGGATTGCCAGCCACATCAGAAGCTTAGGAAGAGTCAAGGAAGGATTTGTCCTTAGAACCATCCAAAGGAACATGGTCCTGCTACTACCTTGATTTTAGACTTCTATTGGTGACAATTTTTTTGGCTTTTGTTTTCTAGGAAAGCCTTTATTTCTCCTTTGCTTTTTAAGAATACTTTCACTGGATACACAATTCTAGGATTTTGTAAGAATAGACTTTAGCATTGGTCCTGCTTACTGTTTGCTCTCTGAGCTTTTAGGATACGTGGTTTGGTTTCTGTCATTAATTTTGGAAAATTATCAGCCATTATTACTTCGAACATGTCTTAGTTGCCTTTATCTCTTTCTTCTTCTTCTGGTATTACCATTATGTCTATGTCGTACCTTTTGTAATTACCCACCATTCTTGGACACTCTTCTTTTTGTTTAGTTTTCATTCTTTTTATTCTCTCTGTGTTTCATTCTGGAGAGTTTTATTAATATATCTTCAAGCTCATTGATTCTTCCCTCTGCCTTGGCCAGTCTAGTAATGAGCCCATCAAAAGCATTCTTCATTTCTGCAACAGTGGTTTTGATTTCTAGAATTCCCTTTTACTTTTTTTCTTGGTGTTTCCATTTCTTTATTTACATTACCCGTATGTTCTCGCATGATACCTACTTTCTCCATTAGAATCCTTAACATTAATCATAGCTATTTTAATTCCCTTATTTGATAATTGAAAAATCTGTCATATCTTAGTCTGATTCTGATGATTGATTTGTCTCTACAGAATTTTTTCTTGCCTATGACATGCCTCGAATTTTTTTGACAGACATAATCTTGGATATTAGGAAATAAGGTAATTGGGCTTTTACTTTGAGATTTTATGTTAATCTGGGTAAGATCTGGATACATTGCATGTTTTCTGTGGCTGGAGTTGCCAGAGGCTTCAGTTTCGTCTAATTTTGATTTTTAAAAAACATTTCTCCCTTGTTTTCATTGGGTTGCTTTAAGAACTCATTCATAAATAGATTTTGTCTTATACAGCTTTCATTATTATTATAATAGATCCCTGTTGAAGTGGTAGTATGATGTTGGAAGAGAAAGTATTATATAACCTGTTTAGTAAATCTTAGTTTACTAGTAGACCTGAAATTCAAGGTCGTGACCTTCAGAAGCATTTCATAGCCTCTTTCCTCCTCTATATTAAACAGAAAGAGTATAGGTGACTGTTAGCTAATTTCCTTTCCCTGTGGTAAAATAAGGCTTTGTTAAAGTAGTTTTCCTTGGAAATCAAGCTTTGTTTAGGTGAATAAGCTGGGTGTATTTCAAAATGGTTACTGTAGAAGATGAATTATGTATTCCAGAAAAGACAAAACAAAACATATGCTTAATCTTAACTCCATTCCTATGGGTGTGAACCCATTGTAAACAGGACATTTTTCATTTTAAAGATGTTATTTTTAGTTGAGGTATGACCAAATGAATAAGAATGAGCCTTAAGTATATTATTATAGGCCTTATAAAAAGAGAACATCACAGGAAAGATCCAGAAAGCACAAACCAGCAGGAAACCAGAAGAGAAAGGGGAGCTCTTTACCATGTGATGAAAAAGCCAAGGAACAGAAGGATTCTCTGCCAATTAGAACACTACCAACTGTGGGATAAAGACTTTTTTTAGCCAAAGTCTTGATTTGGACTTCTAGCCTCTAAGATAGAAACCATGAGCCAACAAATCATTAAGTTCCCATTGTTTAAGCTACCCATTGCATAGCATTTGTCATAGCAGTTGAGCAGACCTAACATAGTTACTTTTCCTCTTCCGTCTGAA